>NC_087201.1:114558845-114808568 GCF_015104395.2 Macrobrachium nipponense
GACGGCACAAGGAGACGAGGACCAAAAGGACTGGACACAGGAAGAAGATTGGATACAGGAAGAAGACTGGACACAGGAAGAAGACTGGACACAGGAAGAAGATTGGATACAGGAAGAAGACTGGACACAAGAAGAAGACTGGACACAGGAAGAAGATTGGATACAGGAAGAAGATTGGATACAGGAAGAAGACTGGACACAGGAAGAAGATTGGATACAGGAAGAAGACTGGACACAGGAAGAAGATTGGATAAAGGAAGAAGACTGGACACAGGAAGAAGATTGGATACAGGAAGAAGACTGGACACAGGAAGAAGATTGGATACAGGAAGAAGACTGGACACAGGAAGAAGATTGGATACAGGAAGAAGACTGGACACAGGAAGAAGACTGGACGCAGGAAGAAGACTGGACACAGGAAGAAGATTGAATACAGGAAGAAGACTGGACACAGGAAGAAGATTGGATACAGGAAGAAGACTAGATACAGGAAGAAGACTGGACACAGGAAGAAGACTGTATACAGGAAGAAGACTAGATACAGGAAGAAGACTGTATACAGGAAGAAGACTAGATACAGGAAGAAGACTAGATACAGGAAGAAGACTGTATACAGGAAGAAGACTAGATACAGGAAGAAGATTGGATACAGGAAGAAGACTGGACACAGGAAGAAGATTGGATACAGGAAGAAGACTGGACACAGGAAGAAGATTGGATACAGGAAGAAGACTGGACACAGGAAGAAGACTAGAAAGAGAGAGAGAGAGAGAAATTTTACCAAACTTGTTTCAACTCTTTAATTGAAGAGAGAGAGAGAGAGAGAAATTCTACCAAACTTCTGTTTCAACTCTTTAATCGAAAGAAAGAAAAAAAAGAGAGAGAGAGAATTCCAATTAATATATATATATATATATATATATATATATATATATATATATATATATATATTTATATATATATATATATATATATATATATATCTTATATATCTATATATAAGTCATATAACTTTCTTTTCGTGATTCATATACATATATCGAGCTACAATGTCCTTTAATATCTAATTCGCTCTACCTCGAATTAATATATTTTCATATATGCTTAACCGAAGGGGAATTTTTTCTCGATAATAGACTTGCCTGGATCGGGACGCGAACCCAGGATCCTTTCAAGTCCAGGAACGTCAGTGAAGCTTTTACCTACTACTACTATATATATATATATATATATATATATATATATATATATATATATATATGTGTGTGTGTGTGTGTGTGTGTATTATTATATAATATATATATCTATATATCATCTATATATATATATATATATATACACTATTACAAAAATCTACCTATTCATTACATCTCCTAGTAAGATACATTCTTTAGGTGTCCTTCAGAACATGACCAGACACTCCTGAAATAGACAGACAGGGCCTAAATTGGACTTCTGATTTTCCCCAGGTCTATACTCTCTCGGATACGTAATATTAATGAATATTTAAATCGACAAAATATATATATATATATATATATATATATATATATCTATATATATATATATATATATATTAAATCTGCTTTATTTGACTATTCCCGTTATTCTTGTTTTATTAGCCATGTTCGCCTTTCTTCTTATCCTTTTCATAATTGCTTAACATAATTAACTCTGACCTAGCTATTCAAAGTCAAAAAGCAATCATAAAAATATCAAACGAATATAATTCAGTCTTATTTTTTATCGAATTCCTTGCATATCATCCTGTCTCATTTGGACACGTTGGAGAGCTGTGGGAGCCAAAACTGACGAATACATTAAGAAAGGCTAACTTTCTGTAAAGCTTTCTTAGGTTGATCTTTCTGTAGCTATTCATTTCTTCTAAATAAAAATTAATTCAAATTTTTTTCACATGTATATCTAGACCTACTACCATAAGCATATTATAAGTAGCTGAAAGGATAAGAAATATGAAAGGTGACGTTCTTGTTTAAGTCTATTTCATATGTTTTTTTTTTTTTCAAGAAAAACCTACTGCTTTAATAAACGGTTGCTCTTTGACGGCTACAGGGTGTAACACGAGTGTATGCACATATTTTGTGGGATGAAAGATAAAGTTTCTTTGAACAGAAAATATTTTATAAACATGCATTTTAAGGCGTCCGTTGTCGGTGCGGGCAATTTTAAAATAACCGTTATCATTAGTGATGCTTTCACGAAATGGAGTTCGTTGTGATCTAGTCGCCTGAGATGTAGAAGAGAGCGGAGGTGGCGTATAGGAGTGATGGAAGGATTAGGCCTATGTTAATAAAGTATCTCCCAATAAAATGTATTCTTTAGGTTTTGAAGAAAAAAATGCATGCATCATTGAAACCGTTTCCCTCCCTATCCATGGTATTCACTGGCCACCGATAAAAAACAAAACCAAAAGAGTAAGCCTAACTGAATCTCTCATCCATCAAAGATAAGTTTGCCTATTCATTAGACTTATTCATTAGACAACTATCAAAGATTTCAAGTGTAGATTTAAAAACCTCTTCCTCTCCATCTAAAGTATTCATCAGACATCTGTCATAAGCGTAGAGCTAGTCATGATTCCTGGTTCAGTAATGTCGTGACGAGGCACTAGAATTCAAAATTCACAAATGAATGTTGCTCAGCAACATTTACACTATTGTATTGTCTTGCTCTCTTGCGGTGCTTCGAGGTGTTCCACCTCTAGGCCCATGTTCTATATTTTGCCGTTCTTTAAATAATTTTATTTTTCTATGTATGATTCTCTCCGGTTTATTAAGCTTTCTTGATATCTCTCCAACAGGAACTTGCACCGAATGCAGTGCAATAATTGTCTCTCGCTCATCTAGGGATGTTCCTTAGACCGATAAATGACACATTGACATTAGATTCCCATGCACATAACATCAAAAGCAATAGAGTGAGGTCGCCTGGTTCACACTGTTAGGATATGTTTTTTTTTTCTTTTTGGTTTTAAATTTGATAGCATTTTACGAGATTCCAATGTTTTCTGTAAAATTTAACAAATGGAAAAGTTCAACTACCTTCAACTTAATATTGAATGATAATTTAAGGACTATGTTTATGCGATACTACTAGTGATAGGTGTCTCCTATCTATTTGGTAATGTATATCTATGGTTGTGATATGACGTTTTTTATCACTTCGTTTCGTTCACGTCAATTTTGCTATATGAAAATAGTTTTACATAATAACATAACATAATGTTCTAAAGATATCAGTGACTGTTTTTAACGTCATTACATATGATTTCTTCCATCTTTGAAAAGAAAAATAGATAAATAAGGCATGAATCGTGCGTCAGGCAGGTGAACGAAAAATTATGAAACTCTGCCAAGAGTTTTTTGGCCGACAGTACATAACATCAAAAGCAATAGAGTGAGGTCGCCGGGTTCACACTGTTAGGATATCGTTTTTTTTTTCTTTTTGCTTTTAAATTTGATAGCATTTTGTGAGATTCCAATGTTTCTGTAAAATTTAACAAATGGAATAGTTCAACTACCTTCAACTTAATACTGAAATAATAATTTAAGGACTATGTTTATGCGATACTACTAGTGATAGGTGTCTCCTATCTATTTGGTAATGTATATCTATGGTTGTGATATGACGTTTTTTATTACTTCGTTTCGTTCACGTCAATTTTGTTATATGGAAAATAGTTTTACACAATAACAAAACATAATGTTCTAAAGATATCAGTGACTGTTTTTAACGTCATTACGTATGATTTCTTTCATCTTTGAAAAGAAAAATAGATAAATAAGGCATGAAGCCTGCGTCAGGCAGGTGAACGAAAAATTATGAAACTCTGTCAAGAGTTTTTTGGCCGACAGTACTGCAATTGCATAGAAACCCCAGAAGAAATTTAAAGCATGCTGTAGCCTATATGTGGTAAAAAGCATTATTGCAATGATTGGGAAAAGGGTCCTGTGTCAGGTAAGAAGGTTGGTTGCAAACATGATACCTAACTGTGTGATGGAACCTTCATACAAGGTACTCGAGAGTTACATTAGCACAGACATATAAGTTAGATTCATCACAACTTAAGTACAGTATAGTGGTGTGGAAATAGGCACGTTTCCATTGACAATAGTCATAGGCATGGGACAAACCTTTGGGCGTAGATGGGTTAAGGTGAAAAAAAGTAGACTGGCATAATATTCTAAGGGTTACAGGTTCAAACCAGGAGCCTACATTAGAAATTTCACTAACCTAACGTTACCTATCCTCATTACATTACTAGGTTTCAATGCTCATTTATACACGTAAAAATATTAAAAGACCACGTTTCTTCTTCCACAGGTAAAACTTCAGTACAGATTAATGAAATACCATACTTATGCCACAATGCCCTACCTACAGTTAAGCCGAACTGTACAGCACATGCATTTTTCATGTCACTGAAGTACGTCACTTAGGAGATCTCAAGATTCCTACAGAGGTTCATGATACAAATATCTTTAAGCAGATATTCGGTAACTCCAGAGAACTGATACTGCTGAATGTATTTCTAACACTGCAATATATATTGTGTTGCTGTTATAAAACTAGTTATTTAATTTTTGGCAATAATTTTAGCTCTAGTTAATGACTGAATAAATTTGATTATTCATCAGAGCTGGTAATATTGTGTTTTTGTTATACCTATAGTTGTTCCCCCTCAAAGTTACAGTACCATCAGGAGAGTTTTTTTCAAACAGGTCTGCCGAGCATCATAACAAAAGGACTCAAATTTTCTTATGTACATTAAGAGTAAATGTAAATCATTACCACCTAATGAAAAAATAGTGATACTGATGGTGGATGAAACTTACGTACTTAATACCATATTTTCATTATAAAGGTAAAATTATTGTTGGTTCAGCCTTTGGCTATAGTGAAGCTGCAACAGGTGTATTTTACTTTATGTCAAGCAGGTAGTCTAAATTCTAAGTAAGTTGCACAAATTCCCAATTAAAGCATAAAAGCTGATGTTCTGCTTAGAAAAAATCATTTTTACCGTGTTTTGCATTGTAAACATAATGCTATCATTGGTAAAGCAGTGTCCTATATTCCCAGCATTCCACAGCTGTCTATAGTGTATCCTCACCCATTTCAGAGTAACAAATGCCCTTTTTCGTGTACGCTTCAGTAAAGTTGTTAAAATATATCAGGAATAATTGGCTTGGCCAGAAAGTTATAAATAAAACAATGAAGTTACCTCAGTTCTTCTTTGATGTCAATAATTTGGAAAACGAAATTCATTATGCACCATTCAGCCCTTTGAAAAACTTCATGATATAGATGTTAACTCTATAAACATTCATATAAACTATCATGAAAAGCATTATCTTCCTATACCGTTGAGAAACAAAGTGTTCATTTAGTTTTACAAAATTATCCAATGAATATATCGTTCAAGCTTTACTAACTATTGGAAAAAATCACTCCCTTTTTATTCAGGATGCAAATGTCAAAATTTTACATTTGGTCGACAATCATGAATTTAAACGTTTACGTGTCAAAGGGTAAATAATAGATAAGCTGCTCAATAAGTAATGAAGGTTATAGTACAGAAAAACATAGAAAATTAACAATATGGGTCTCTACTAAAGTTTCATGGAATAATTGTTGTTCAAGAAAATAACTATTGTAGGCAAAGAGAAAGTTAGAAAATTTAAATACCAAATAATGACTGTATGTAAGAGAGAAGTATTTCTTTCACATATAGTAAAAAGAACCATGTTTTTTGTGATTTAAACCTATGCACTGCTGTTTGTTCTTTGGTAAACACTGTATTGTAACTAAACAAATTGTTATGGTTCAGCATTTTATATTAAGCTTATAACTTGTGTTCGAGTAAATATTATTTGGAGTACACTAATTAGTGTAGACGAGAAAATAAGTATATTAACTGGCAGACCAAAAATGATAGATTTTGACGAAGGTTTGTTTACGTTTCTTTCGTCTGGCAGAGTAGTCAGTGCTAGCAGTCGGACCATCCTTGCTTACGTCACAAAACATCGAACAGGCCTTCTATCTCGGTGGTCTTGTTTATACTCGGTCCTAGAATCTAAAATCAGAACTACCAACCACACCCAACTTCTCTGTTGAATCTAGGTGCATTCATGGTTGATTATGTTAAATGTTGCAGAGATTTTCCCTTTACATCCTATTGATACTTGCATGGTTTTATGCATCTTCGCTAAAATAATTGATAATGCACTATGATATTAAATATTTGTTTCCACATTGCTCGAAATATACATTGGTAATGTTGGTCATCCTGTGTTGAATGAAAATCTCATCTTGTTTGAAGTAATTTCTTCTTATGATTGTTATAAATATCATAGATTTGATATTTGTGCATCATATGTTAGCTTTACTTTGCTTGATAGAGCTTTCACTGTAGAAAAAGTTTTGCAGGTACGTGTTGTAGATGCCAGTTTGTGAATTTCGAATGAAATCCTCTGAAATTTGTCGCTTCACTTCTGGAACTTACTGTGCCTGGCCATGAGCTCCAACGAGTTGTCGATCACCCACTGGTTCATCTTGATTATCAACAAGTGGTGCTGGCTGCAGAAAAAAGTCATCTCCAATGAACAATTATGGATCCATGAACAGAACACTTTAAGCTTCTGTCAAAGAGAAGAAATCTAACATGGGTCTTTCCAAATAGACAGAAGAGAATAGGATACCCCAAGGGGATGTCCTAGGACAAAATCCTCAGCACTTACATTCTACATATCCTGCAATCAACTTGTGCATTGTCAAAGTAATTGCACTATAGACAGTGGAGACATCCTTGAGCTGCCCAAGAAACATGCATCTCCAACAGAAGAGACATCCAGTAAGGTTATCCCTTATGATGACATGCGATCAGTATGCTACTCATCAGAGGACATGTCCTATCATGATAGGATAGACAACCCCCCCCCCCTCCCCCCCCCCCCCCACCCCCCCCCCCCCCCCCCCCAACTAAGGAACCAGCATGGTGATGATCCTGAGCAACGTATCACAAGAGCTAAGATGGATCTTAACTACTTCAAAGATATGAAGATATGAGCTACGTTGCTGATCTAGTTACTCAACATTAATAGGTAAGCTGGGAATCAAACCCAACTCAATTCCAAATTCTTGAAGAATGGGAAAATCTTCTTCCAGAATAAGCAGATCATTCTCTGAGAATTTGAATAGTATGCCCAAGAAACATGAGCTCAAACCAACTAGGCTAGGTTAAGAACTCCAACACTTAGGTTAGGACAGATATGTTTGAACAACCTAGCTAGGCGAAGCTAGTCTAAAATCTTAACACTTAGGCTTGCTACACATGAATTCAACCACTTAGGATAAGCTAAGACAGATAGGAAGGTTTGTTTGAACTAACTAGGCTATGCTAAGCTAGGCTAAGAACCCAATCACTTGCGAGGTTAAGAACTCAACTACTTGGACTAGGAAGATGGTTGAGGTAGTTTCGAACTGGCTAGGCTAAGCTAAGAACTCAACCTCTTGCTAGGTTAAGGATTCAACCGCTTAGATTAGGCTAAAATGGTTAATACGGCAAGTTCAATTACTTAGGGTAGGCCAGTCTAAGATCTCAACTCAACCACTTGCTAAGCTAAGAACTCAACCACTTGCTAGGCTAAGAACTCAACCACTTAGGTCATGCCACGATGGTTAAGGCAGGATTGACTAGCTAGGATAGGTCAAGATAAGCACTCTACCTCTAGGCTATGGTAAGAAAGAAAGGCCAGCAGTTCCTTATCCTTTCTTCACCTTGAAGCCTTTTGGTCTAGACTCGAGTACCTAACCAGAGAGTAGGTCTGCATCCCAGTGAAAGCGGATGGCTTGATTGAATAAATCCATTAACATGCTCCAGAGGACGTCCATCAAGTCTTTTGCTGTGGACAAAAGGCATTGCACAGATGTTCCAAATTACCGTTGGGTAGGTCATCATCTCTTCCACCAGAACACTACATCTCCAATGGTGGAATAAGATCCTAAATTCACCTTGACAAGCAAGAAACTGGAACACGGCCGTGCAATGAGAGACATACATGTATGAGACAATCAACCATGTCTTGAAAGAACACCTCCGATGAGTTGACAACAGACAGTGGTGACATCTCGTGGACGAAGATGGGAGAGACGTCACAGCAACAGGTGGAGGGAGAGATGTCATCGAAGCTGATGTCACAGATGGAGAAGTGCTGAGTGATGTCACAGCATTTGGATTGGTAGACCGAGTCAAAGGCCTCACTGATGGTGAAGATTGTGAAAAGGTCTTTTTTCATCTCATACAGCAACCTGAGGGCCTCCCCAGGACACGTACACATCAAGAATAGAGACAAATTTATCAAGAAAATCCATCGCTGAAGGAATTGGAAGAGAAATCACCCTTCACTTGAATGCAGTGTCGATCGAAACTATACTGTCATAAGCAGCCATGGCATCAAAGACCCTTCCATGATGTCACACAGCAGACTACTCTTACAGAGAGAGAAAACAATGCATGAAAGTGTGGAAAAGCATTCACACAAAACCATACTACAATTTTATTTCACATGACAAAAGGGAGTACCAAGTCAAACATCATTGGATAACAAAACATCTGAGGTAGACGATCTCTGCACATCGGAAAAGCCGTCTGTAAGGTTGGTATCCCCACATAACGATACAGTATCATCGGCTAGCAAGAAGGGGCTCTGATGACAGGAAGGAACACTGCCAACAGGACTGATTGGGTTCCAAACTTTCTCTTCACAGCACCAATGAGCATACCCAAATTAGTGAAGTGGCATCTCTGTCAAGAGGGGATCCCGAGTTTTAAGTGGAGCCCCACCGCTGCCAAACTTCAAGGCAAAAAAGCAGGGCTGACAACTGAAGAGCCTGTAAAGAAACTATAATAACTTGCTCTTTCCCCTGGGAAAGATATTCTTTATACTGTTAAAGCAAAATAATCATTTATCTGTAAGGATAAAGGGAAGGGCGTGAGCTGTATGACTCACCCCTCCCCTACCAAAAAGAAGGGGAAAAGGCAAGACGGCAATCATGACTAGCCCTGCAAGTAGAACTGACCAATGCAATCGGGTATTGTCCCCCATCAAAATTCATGTTGAATGTAGCTGGCCCCTCCCTCTCCCTGAAGGACCAATGTCCCTTTGGGAGACGGACCAGCATTGCATATAAAACGGCCAATGATGAAGCAGAGGAAAAGGCATGAAGCAAATCTACTGCAATAAGCATCTGCCCCAGAGGAATGTGAACATGAGAAAGAATCATTTATCTGTAAGGATAAAGGGAAGGGCGTGAGCTGTATGCTAGCAACAAGGGGTGTTTTATCACCACATCTTTTCCCTATTAAAGACCTGACTTTAACTTTGGAGAACGGACGGGAGAAACTGGGTTATGTTCCTTTGTTAGACGGCCATAAGATAGAATTTTATTATAGTTTAATATCAGTAAAGCGTTGAAAATTACAGGAACATGATTGCAATTCCCTTTGATTCTTCTGATGCCTGGCAGGCATACAAAATCGCACCGTTCCCAACTTTCTTGACGAATAACTTAAATCCAGTAATATCCAATCTGATGGGACACGTATTGATTTCCCCTGATAAGGAAACATATACAGTCATTAAGGACTTAGATAAATTCACTCACTGTTCAGATGCCATGAATAATAAAGTTTGTACAGCCGACTCCTTTGAATTCCATCATATATCGATGGATTCATGCGAGTTAGGTATACTAGTGCTAAACGGTTCTCTCTCCCATACACACGAAAGTTGTCTGAAAAAACTTTATCCTTTTGACGATAATAAGTTCAATTACAGGCTGAACAACGGATCGTGGATGCAATACAAGGAAGGTTTTCAAGTCTCGTGTCGTGACGGATCTACGGCCCACTCCCAGATCTTCGTTGCCGCTGACGGTTGCATCGGGACGTCCATGAACTACACGGTCCGCGGAGTTAACACTATCATCAGGGAACGGGCTTATTTTGCGAATTTCACGTGGACCAGCACTGTCATCCCATCCTTACCTCTCCAATACAACGCGAAGGTGGCTCATCGTTTGACGCAACTAGCTGAGATGGACCACACGTCGAGGACTTATGTAGAGGAAAATCTGCGTTACTACGTGTTGCTGGCCGTGATATGCGTTACGGTGGTGATTCTCATTGCCGCTAACACATTTGCTTGGCGTAGGTTGACGCGAACACAGATGGATCTTCAGAGGAACGTTGTGCCACGTCTAGACAACACTCCTATCGCGCTGAAAGCATTTACCGTTAGAGCCATTTGAAATTGGCCATTTCACTTGACTCGGAGGAAAATTGTCTGGAATCGAGTTGTGTGTGAAAAGCAGTCCATACGCTGGCAATATGTATGACAAGAAACTCCGAGACATTGCATTTCATTATATATAATTATAAATATGAACAGAAACAATACCATTATAAGCACCTAATAAAATATTGAAGCCTATATATTAAAATATCGGTGCGTGTACATACCTGGAATCTATATCTTGTGCACAATTATAATATATCTATATCTTTACCAAAAGTAACAAATATTCTTAAACAGTTACCCATGATCATGTATAAATTATGTATCTCCACGGGGTAACAACTATTCTTAAACAAGTTACCTATTACTATAACCATTCATGTATACATGCTAACCTTTTATTTTTTGTGGTACCTCCTAATCATTTACTAACATTATGTCATATATAGCAACAACCATGGATCTGTATTTTCCATGCATTTTTCTGTATTTATGAATATGTCTGTTAGATATGTATTTTTTTTTTACATATAATTTTTTGCATATTTTTCCTTAATCACTTGTTTATGGCTATGACTAAATATATATACTGTACAATCACACTCCTAGAAAACATATTTAACGTAACTTTTAATGTTCAGTGCTTGAATGGTAGCTGTCCGAGCTAATGTAATATATTACATTATAAATACAGATAAATTCCATATCTGTAAATAAACCCATGACCCAAGGGGTCATTGGCGAATTAGGAGTGTAATCACAACGCCATAACAGGACGTGAAACTAGACCATGCTATGCAATGCTTGCAGTAGCCTGGTTTGCATTTGTCTGCATAAACACTTAGGATGTCTTGTAAACAGGTCACAACACCTTCCATGGGAAGCGGTTGACCTATTCACCTGTAGCGGAAACACGACTTCCGAGCTGTATGGCTACGTGTTCATTTATTCTTGTTATTTCTATAAACGCTGAGATAGCTAGTGTTACGCTATCGATGCGACCCTCTTGTAAAATCAGTTCTACTTAGATTTCCCAACTGAGCGGTCATCCGACCAACCTTTCCTATACTCCAGTGATGGAGCTAAGAAATAAAGTTGTTAAGAAGTTAACTCAGTAAGTTTGAGTCATCTCCCTTATTCTGAAGAAGAACCAAAATCTACTAGATATCACTCAGATGAGAAGGGGAAAAGGAACCACAATGCTTGCGTATAACAGTCGCAAGAAAAAACATACAAACTGTCGCCGTCCTATACCATTGTAAGAGATGGACAGCGGACAGTAAGATATGACTCTCGCCCCTCCCCTACCAAAAAGAAGGGGAAAAGGCAAGACAGCAATCATGACTAGTCCTGCAAGCAGAACTGACCAATACAATTGGGTATTGTCCCCCATCAAAATTCATATCCCCTTGGGAAACGGACCAGCATTGCACATAAAACTGCCAATGATGAAGCAGAGGAAAAGGTGTGAAGCAAATCTACTGCAATATGTATCTGCCCCAGAAGAACGTGAACATGGGAATCCTGGAAGGCCATCTAAAAACGTTGACACTCGCAGGACTCCTGGGCTGGATAAATATGAATCAACCCACAGGCTTAGGGAGGAGAGCAAAGAAAAAGTAAACTGATTCCTTGTAATACAATCTTTAATTGTTTTTAACCAGTTTCCAGCTGGCACTTGAAGATTATCCTATTGTTAAGACCTCAGGTTTGTTCCGTATATGAACAAACGTCAATTTAGCCAGAAGATACTGGTAGGTTTTCAGTAGGATGGCTATCAACTCAGACAACTATGAAAACAAGTAACACGACAAACTTTAAAATAATTTATAATTTCCCTAACTACAAACCTGAGGTCTTTACTTAGCTGGAGCCGGTCATTTATATAAAAACAAAGTGGATATTGGTAGTTGGCTGCATTCACTTTACATTTTTGCCCAGGTAGCAGAATGAGGGGTGGCTACAGGTGGGCCATTTATGTAAAGACCTCTGTATGTATGTTAGAAAATATACAGATTACTTCAAAATTTGTCAATTCGAAGATAGGCTTGGATGAGTTGAGTTGAGGTCATTCAATGCTGAAATGGAAATTGACAGTAAAAGGTTTGAAAGGTGTAACAAGGAAAACCTCGCAGTTGCACTATGAATCAAGTGTTAGGAGAGGGTGGAAAGTAAGATGAAGAAAGAGATTATAAAAGTAGGTACAGTAAAAGGAACAAAACTGGTTGCAGCTAGGGCTGAAGGCACCACTGCAAAGAACCTTAAGTAATGCCTACAGTGCATCGCATGAGGTCCACTGACAGCACTACCCGCTACGGAACCCCTATCGGGGATAGGCTTGGGTGAACCCATACTGTCGAGGACAGTACAGCTGAAGACAACCAATGGGTCTGTTCAGTGTCATCTTTCTCCCCTTGCTAGAGAGGGTAGGAGTTGCATGTAATAATCCAAAAAGAGCTAGATTATAGACGGGATACCCTGTCATCTAGAGCACCTGCATGCATGCCCCGTCCAGCAAATGACAGCTTGCTAATCGTCCCTTAGAAAGGTGTAAAAGAGGGCAGAAGGGCAGTTCTACACACAGCTCCTCTTTTGCAGGTGCACACCTTAGGCAAAATGCCACCTGTCCTCAAGAGTTGGGTGAGCTACATGGCTGTTGAGCAGCCACCACAAAACCCAAGTAAAAAGAGTCTCAAAGGTAAAAAGGAAGGGAATGTGGCTTGTTGTAACTGCATTCCCATCCTTAGTACCTACCTGTCTGACTGAGTCTTTTTGAATGCTAGGGGCAAACCAGTGCCCCTGACCTTATGAAATCTCGCCTGGTATGTATTGTTGTCCACCACGTCAGCTGTGGAGTACATCCACTTGATCATTAAATAGTCAAAAGAAGTGGAGTTTTTGGAAACCACTTCTTGCCCAAGCCAGAACTAAGTTGTTGGCACCTAATTTGGAGGTGAAGTCTTCTAAGTGGCAAAGCAAAAGGCCTTGGGCACTTTGTAGCCTTAAGGTCCTTAGAAATGGAATGCTCACACAATGTTGTTCACCAGTGAATCAGGCAGAAAGACGAGAAGTCATAAGCCCAAGACCTGATGTCATGGATTTGAAAGATGCCTCCTAGATGCCAACAGCATCAGGAGTTCCCAGGAGGTCACCTACCCAAGTACTGATTAGCCCCAATGTTGCTAACTGGAAGTGAAAAAGATCTAGACACCAACAGCATCGCTGATTGGACAAGAAATTATATTTTCACTGTGGTATGGTTGTTTGGCTGTTATGCCCACCGTCCAGAAAGAGAGCCAAACAGTAACAGCTTCAGTGTCTCGAGATTGAAGGATTAACCTGATTGTCTTCCTAGATCAAACAGTATGAGGAAATGAAAGGACACTAACCTCCCCACCACTGACTATGAAACTACTGTGGTACAGTTCCTTAGCAACACCACGAAACATCTATCCTTGGATCCTGAGACTTGAAGAGGTAAGATTCAGGATGCTGAGGTGCAAATTAGGTCAGATTAAGCTAGGTTTAGTTTTGGTCATATGCTAGGTTGGGTTAAGTAACCAACCTAGCTTTTGAAGTGCAGGTGACAGCCTCCTGGTTGATGACATGAGGCACAAAGTTCCAGGATATTAAAGTGCAGGTTAGGTCAGGATAGGCCAAAATTAGTTAAGCTAGGCTAGATTAGGTTAAGTACCCAACATACCCTAACCCAACTCAACCTGGCCCTTTGAAGTGCAGGTGACAGCCTTCTGGTTGATGCCTTGATGCATGAAGTATCTCTTGTCTAACCAATGGGCTAAGTCCAGTCTGAAGAACTGGCCTCCCTAGTGACGACAGGTGACCAAGCAGGGCTTGCAATTGCTGAGCTGGTTGCCCCTGGTTAGACCAGGACAACTTGCTCCTGTATCCATTAACTTTGCAGATACTTATTTTTGCTTGAGTGAGACATGAGAGATTGAACTTCTCTGGAACATGCCACTTTCAGGCCGTGGCAAAAGTCCAAGAAGTCTGTCCTGTCCTGTACTAGAGACAATCATCAGGAGACACCCTGAATGAATGTGTCCTATACTCAAGTTTTTTTCCATCTGTCCACCCGCCTTTGGTCCTTGAGCATGGTAACACTGCGTCCCGGGCTTTAACTAGTTAGCTACGTGTAAGTTTTAGGTAAATATGAGGATATCTGGGTGTACATTTGCAACTGGAAAGTGTTTTAATAATTTACTGTATGAGAATTATATCGTTAATATTTGAAATAGGATATAGTTATTATTGTTGAATGTAAGCTGCCTTTTCAGGGTGGCGAATGGAACAGCCAGACACAAATTCCATTAAACAGATGCTAAACCAAATTACGTTATATAACATCTGGCTAGAATGCACTTTATAAGAATTAAGAGTATATACTGATATACCTACGTGTAATGAAGTAACACGTAGCTTAGTAGCAGAGTAGGTGTGGTCCAATAAAGTTGACATCTTGCAGTAGTGAACAGTGAGAGAAAATTTTCCTGCCACTGCGTCTGGCTGTTCCATTAGCCACCCCAAAAAGGCAGCTTTCATTCAACAATAATAATTTCCTATTTTGAATATTAACGGTGTAATTCGCATACAGTAAATTATTAAAACCCTTTTCAGTTGCAAATGTACACCCAGGTATCCTTATATTTACCTAAAACTTACACAGTGTAACTATTTAAAGCCCGAGATGCAGTGTTACCATGTGTGAGGACCACAGGCGGGTGGACAGATGGATAAAAACACAGTATAGCCAAAGCCAAGGGGAGAGGTCGGAAGTATATAACAAAGTAAGGCATGGTGGCGTCTGCTCTGAAGAGTTACAAAGTCTCCCCCAGCAGTGAAGAGAGGAACTTGCAGAAGGGTTGATGAGTAAGTATTTGGAAATACTAGTCTTTCAAACCCAATGAAGGATTCACTGGAAAGATGACATTGTACAGGTCTGCTGTGATGGAGGAAATGACAGTCTCCCATAGGGCCACCAGTTCATCTTCTCATGGCCACCACTGTCTTTGTTACAGAAGTCAGCCAACCATCTACACAATTGTTGTGGCGGGAAACGTTCTCTGACGAGCGATGCATCCAATGCAACACCTTCACATGAACAAGGGGTAAAACTTTCAGAAGAGCCACCTTCATTCATCGCTAAATCTCTACATGAACGTGGATGGGGGCGCAGCCCCAGACGTGCCTTACTGTGGCAACATTCCCAAGCAAGAATGTGAAGGAATGAAGAAACATCCATATATGTACTTGACAACTAAGGCTAAGTAGAAGAATCTCCAAGTCTATGTCCATAGACAGGGGAGGGGAAAAAATGGTTAAAACTACCAGAGAAAGTTGTATCTTAGTTGTGGAGCAATTGCAGTAAGGACACGGTAGTGCAACATCTGCAAGATCGTGCATCTTCAGCTTAGGACATTCGGTAAACTCAGCAACATCAATGTATTCATGGCTGTGCAACATTGTGGCAAGGGCAAGGCTACATCTGCCTACTCAAGGCCTCTTGGCTTCCTCCTAGTACAATGTGAACCAAAAAACATGGTCATGCCACATTGCACAGCTGCTAATTCTTAGATGTCCCAGAAAATGTGACAGCATTGCTGAAAATGACAACCAGGATCTGCTCTCAAAGGAAAAATGCAGGGAAAAGTGCGTCATCCATGTATGCTAGGAACTGCTCTAGCACTGAAAGATATGTTCATCTGCATCCTGAAGGACATTGGAAGGAAGGGGAAAGAAGACAATGTGGGCAGGACCAGCATTGATGGCAAATGCACATAGAGAGAGGTACGTTGGGGAAGACACAGTTCAAAGGAGAGAAAGAGAGAGAGAGAGAGAGAGAGAGAGAGAGAGAGAAGAGAGAGAGACGAGGAAGAGACAGGAGAGAGAGGAGGGAAATCGGAGAGAGAGAGAGAGAGAGAGAGAGAGAGAGTCACAATGCATTATTCCACCCATCATCTCTTGAAAGGTAGGAAAGAAGATGGAGAAACTGTGATACAACATACAACAATGAAAAAATCAAGGTAGCGCGAAGAAACTAGATCGAGGAAAGCTTCCCAGGACTTCTCATCTTTCAAAATAGGAACAAGAAGGGAAGGTAATGTAGACTACTACCAAGACAGAGCAAGAACCCTAAACAGAACAGCTACTGGTTTTGGAGACAATTTGCCGAAATCAGAAACTCTCTACAGATCCTGCAACATCAATTTTCACTTCTTTTTCATGTCAAGGGAGAAGAGGAATCCATGCTGGAAGGCAAGCAGAGGTTTTTTACATAAGATTACGAAACCACCACACTGTAGCAAGAGAACCCTCCTCTGTCTCCATGCCTCTCAAGCTCTGCATAATCTGAAATACTAAAACATTACAATATTTCAAGTAATTTGTGTAGTCGAAAGAAAAACTGCCTATTCTGAGAAAACATTTCAGAACAAACAGAAAAACATATGGAGTAAGGATGTTCGATAAAACGAGGCAGAGAAGACATCTAAAAATAGAATAGCTAGTGACAAGACAGGCCTCTGTCCTTTGGTGCACAATAGGAAAAATATAACAATAACAGAACAAACACCAAGGCTAAGTACAAGCTGGGTTTGCATTATATCCAAAGGCAAAACCAAATTAGAGAGGGAATTAACAGAGAAAGGCTCACAGGGTAAAATGAGTTGATAACAGCTACTAGCATAACTGTCGGGATTACTATGCAGCAAGAAAGAGTAAAAATAACAAAATGTAACAGAATATAACTGGTTTCATTATTTCAAAGTAAACAAAATATCTCAAAATAAAAAATTATATTAAAAACAAAAAGAATATTTAAGAATGAAGTCGAATGGCAGGCAGCAAAAGACCCATCTGTCTCAGACACAGGCAAATGGAAAAGAGAATGCATACCAACTGTGTGGAGAGGATTCCTCCCCTACCAATATCCACCTTGTTTTTAGTTCAGTGGCCAGCTCCGGCTTGTGCTGAAAGTAAATCCCCTATATGAAGACCAAAGGTTTGTATACATGTAAGAACAATTAAGCTTATCCAAAACTCGCATTGTGAGGTAAACATTGATAAGTGATTAATGAACAACCTCAATGAGACCTGTGAGAGTGAATTTGTTTACTTGAGAAAGACTTTGTTTACAACAGTGTAGTTTCTTGTGCTTTTAAGCTTAATATTCACAAACTTTCCAGAACATTATCATCGTGTAGTTTACATGGTCCACTGAACTAAGCTGAAGACTCACAGGGTTAGCCTCTGGGGTTTTCAATAAAATATATATTGTAGAAATTCTTGTAAAGTGGATAGTGAGTATGTACATTATTTATTTATGAAATTCAGACTTTAGTCAAGCACTTGGGCACTTGTTTCCATTCAGCACATAAAGCAGTGAAGATACCTAGAAAATAAAAAGGAAGTGACATACTACATGGATTTACAGGTGGAACTGGGTGAAAACCTCACAATTGCACAAGGAAGTAAAGTTAGAGAGGTTGGACAGCAAGACTGTAGAAAGGAAGCAAGAATGGTTAAAAAGTGGGTGCAGCTAGGAGCTGAAAACGCCATTCAGTAATGCTATACGGCACCATGTGCAGTGCAGGTATGGCATTAATCCCCTAAAGGGATGCATTGACAATTTCACACAGCAAATGGTTACCAGACTTGACATTCACTGTTAATTTAAATATGGGAATTTATATATACTGCAATGTTAACTGTTATCTTCCCCTTCTGTAAAGAGGGACTGAGTCACGTGGACTATTTCTAAAATATGTGCTTGTCAAAAAAGTTACTCATCTGAAGATAAAATGTGCAATTGGCTGTCCTTTTTTTATAATTAATTTCATGAAATTATTTACTCAGCCCACATAAGTAACATTTGTATTTCACAGGGTTGACCCAAAGGGTCTTAATTAATAAACTGATTAATATTTAACAACTAGATATATTTCAAATGTTTATCATCAAGCAACCTAAACAAACCATAAGCTTAAAACATTAAAATTGTAGTGTTGGCTGAAGGGCTGGTTTAAATATAAAACTGTAACTTGCACTGCTTACAATTTTAATGACTGCAAAAAAAAAAAAAAATTATTTTGTAATTTCTCAAATACGTGTATATGTTTCCAGGTGTGTTACTTAATTGCTGGTTGTAACTGGACAATCACATACATCATACTTGGGATCGGTGGTTTTTGAATTTATCCTGGAATTCGTGGCCAAGACCCTGAATCCCTTGGTGCACGATGACAGATATGCCACGTTTTCCATTCCCTTACTGAATGACTGTGGACAACAATCCACAAGAGCTCTTGCTTTGTCCCATCAGAGCACTATGATGCTATCTAAAAGGACTCAGTCACCCAAGACCTAGGTGCTGTAGACTATTTGTTAGCACTGGTTGGTCCAGAAGGGGTGTCCAAGAACACGATTTCATTCTGGTTGCATGAGACTATTAAACAGGCTTGCTCCTCTCTTGATTGTTCTGTCACTGAGTCTCTGCAGGCTAGAGCACATGATGTCAAGAGGTGTAAGTTCCTCTCTGGCATTTAAGAAAAACTTGAATCAGTTCATAGAATTTTGAACACTGGTTCTTGGTTGCGTCAGTCCACATTCACCTGGTGCTCGTGACGGGACGATTTGTATCTTAACCAAGAGAGAATGAGTGAGTTGGCTGGCCTCTTTCTTTCTCTTTGTTCCTTTCTTCTTCCTATGGGCAGGTTGAAGAATAGACACATCATATGCTAGAACTGGTCTGATACAGGTGAGTAGGATGGTCATACTGGTGGTGGTTTTTACATTGTGACTATACAATAGACAAATCTGCTATTCAGTAGCAAGAGCTCCTCTCTCTCACAAGGGGAGTGAGGAGTGGTAGCAAAGCCCTGTGGCTGATATGGTTTGTTACCTGAACAGTCTGTTTTCTTTTGTTCCTGGAATGCAATGAATCTGTCCATATATCATTGCATTTCAACCCAGAAGGCACCGAGTTTTTAGCTACTCAATTGTCTATTCTTTCACGGGCTTCAGGACCCCTCTGTTAGAGGTCGTTCTTCTAGGAAGGGTGGTCAGGTGGGTTAACTCCCAGCCAGTTTAGGGTACTTTATCTCCCTCCAAGTGTTAAGTCTATCCTATTGTTAAGACCAAGTTTGTTGTGCATATGAACAAATGACAAATTTAAAATTATAATTTGTATTATTCATAGCTAACAAACCTGAGGTCTTAATGTTTACTGCCCACCTCTCTTTTCTTGGGTTAGGGGAAAAACTAATGTATCATGATACTGTGCCTGGTCGACGACCAGCTTCCACCTTATACGCATTTGTCAGATGCCACAGATTTCTTGCATTACAATCTTTGATTGTTTTAACCAGTTTCCAGCTGGTGCAAGAAGATTATCCTATTGTTAAGACCAAGGGTTTGTTAGCAATGAAAAATGCAAATTGATTTAAAATTTGTCATTTTATGCGTTTGCAAAATATGTTCCTGTATATTACAGTATTCAAGAAAATATCTGAGTAAACCAAGTGTTACTATTTCAAAGAAACTCATGAAATTGCTTCAGTGTAAGGCTTAATTTGGAACAATGAACACCACTATCAATAGTGGGGGGTTAAGGTACATAATTGGTTATCATCAGTTTTGTTATTGTACAAAACCTACCATTTCCTAAAGATGCTAGTGGTGTATATGTAACTGTATATATTAATTACAGCTTTAGCTGTATTATGTTCATTCCCTTACTAACTACCTGTATTTCAGGGATCTGTAGGATCCTCGCATGCACAGAGACCCTATACATTTTACAATTTGTACTCTTCTTATAATTTATTTAAGTAATGACAATTTAACCTATTGAACAAAATGATTTTTAAGAAAAATGTAAATCAAAGCGGGGAGAATTATATAATAATGAAATTATATCTTCATAAACTTGATTTTTTTTTTTTTTTTTTTTTGTGGAAGGTCTAAACTACTTAATATGACACTTGTGACATACTAACAAGAAGAAAATCAACACTTAGTTTACTTTACAGTAACTATTTAATATTAGGTAAACTTCATGAAAATACGCAAACATGATTAATATTAAATCGAATTGTAATAATTTTTGGACAAAATGATATCAAGCAAACACAATACATGGCAAAACAAACAAGACTAATAATTAGTACAAAGTATTTAGAACGACAATATTTAAATGCATCTTAGGACAAAGTCCAGTTTTACTACTATAGCAAGGTACTACTGGCAGTCTGAAGAAACGTACTTTTAATGGAATGAAAATGATAAATGCCATGTCAAAAAGTACAATTAAAAATGTATGTTGCTGAACCTGTAGTTTTATTTTCATATAACTACAATGGCCTAACTAGCTTTAGAAAAAAAAAAAATCCCTTAATTTTCAGCTTACTGCTCTTGAGTTTTTAAAGTCCACTTGTAATTTTCTTTCTTGTAAACTAAATATGTATTTTAATTGTAAATTTTTCAAGGAGACAAAAAATAAAGCTGTTAAATTAATATTATGAAGGTTAAAGAAAAACTTGAACCAATGGAAATCTCTTTACTTCCATTCAAACACTGGGTACAGCAGTCGAGCCTTGGACTAAAGATCCATCCAGCTTTTGTTGTACAACCTCCCATCAGTCCTCTTAGCTAAGGCAACCACCTCTTGAACATTCTAACCTTACACATGAACAAATACAAGCATACACCACCATTTTCTTTTTTCTAAAACTTTCACTTCAGTTTGTGGACGTTGTGTAATCGACGGTTATGTCAAAAAATAAAGGAAATGGTCTACCAAAGTAACCTTTACTCTAAGATTTGCCTTACAGAAGTGGCAAACCAAGGGGGAAATCATGATTCATTATAGCACAATTTTCAATTTACAATAAAGTTGCATATATCACATGGTAATGCAATGAATGTACTGTTAATGACTTATGGTCACCAACATATCTCAAGACTTACTTTATAGTAAATACCATCATTAACATGCATTACTGAGATTTTGAATACCTCAGCTTCATGGCAGATGTGTCAACAATACATAGAACAGCAAAATAAAATTTAACATTTTAAAAACATCTGAATTAAAATTTCAATAAAAAATAAAATTCATTTAAATCATGTTAACCAAGGAATCTACCAGATACTATCAAGGCTAAGCTTGTATACAGCTACTATTAAAGCTATTAACAATATTACATATTGTCATACATAATTTAAACCTCAATTACTTTTAAGAAGGAATAGCCATAATTCCACAAACAGACTTCATTGCAATATCAAAAAATACAGCCTTTGGTTAACAATTATGTTTTAAACTCATTAACTGGTCTCTCTGTAACGTAATCATCATGAAACTTTCAGCTGAATATCCCGATAATGCAGTTATGGACAATTAATTTCTTTAAAATCCTTTTCACTTCTCGTTTACTCAGTATTACTCGAAAAGACATGACTTCAAAGGTTTCCATTAGAGACAATTATGATCATGGTAGCTGATATACAAGTGGCAGAATCCCTATGCACATCTGTCATTAGCTAAAAATTATAGGCTAAAAAGAGTAAGATTTCAGTCAGACAAATATGGAGACCAGATCTCTGGAAGTATTTATTCTCAGTAAATATATACGTATTTTTATTTACAATACAAATATACTCCTCAAGTTTTGGGAGTATATATGCATTATTTTCATATATATATTTATTTATATATTTATTTATTTATATATCAATGGCAAGCACTATTCTAGAAACTGAGGAGGGTTCCTTTCAATTTTACTACAGCCATAAGTACCTTCAAATTGTTGACTTGGCCATAGCATTACAGTACATGAATTTAATCAGCCTTAGCTCTTTATATAGTAAACCCAATCATTTGAATATGAAAGATAAAAATTCATGAAATACATCTCTTTTGATCTACATAAACTTAAAATAAATTTAAAAACAGTAAGGTAACATTTAAAATATTATACAGCTTAAACTGAAGCCCATAAAATAACACAGTTATGCACTATTTCAATTGAAAGTGCAGTCGGATTATCATGTTCATGATACTTCAGAAAAAAAGAGCATCTATCAACTAGTTCTGGTTTACTTATCACAAGAAATTCTTAACCTATGAATACAACAAATTGTCATCAGGAACCACAATCTGTCCTTTAGGACTTGGGAGTCTGGAGCAACGACAATGCCAGGGAGAGACATCCTCGTCTTCCAGACCCCCTTCCACGTTGAGAGTCCCTAGATAACACGTACAATATACTCTACATCTCATAGTCTTCTCAAATTAGTCACAGCCAGTTGGTCCAATCTCCACCACAGATAACTTCTTGTCATCCAAACACACCAAATCTTTCCCTGTGACTGGCAGTGTGTCTCTCATACACTGGTCGCCTTCAACGTGAATCTAATGAGTTAACAATCTGCATTCCAGAATACAGTTATGTACAAGTTTCAAACAAAAGAGAAAATAATCATAATGAGAAAAAAATTAATATGACCAATCATACTACAACAATCACTTCAATCAGTCTACAATCATCGAATATGGATGTTTCTAATTAGCACATAAGAAAATCCATAAGAAATAATCATGCTTCAAATTCAAATATCATCTATATGGGTTATTCTTAAAAGTTACCAGGTTCCATTGAATTGGTTTCTGACAACATTCCAATATTATATCTTTACGAGCATTGATTTAATTAAAATTCAATCTTGCACTGAGCATCTGCTAATACCAACTAAGAACTACAAATCAAGTAGCAAAAAGGTTCAAGAGTTATTCAGTGGACACAGCATTTAGGGATACAGTACCAAAAGAAAATATTGTGGTCACTGAAATGTGCATGCAGGACCGCCTTTTAAGTTTTGAGGGAGAAAAAATATATGTATATATAATTAAAATGTTGGGGCAAACTGGATGGAAGGTTCTGATGTTGCTACAACTTTTTTTTTTATTTTTCCTTTTATATTTTTTGCTTTTTAATTTTTTTTGGTCTTTCAAAATAGCTTTCCATGAAGAACATAAATAACATAAATCAGAAATGATCCATAAAATAAGAAAATTCCATTGGCAATTTCCCCTTATGAATTACAATATATATTGATGAAGAAACAGGAAGGCAAAATCTTGTTAATGGACACACTTGAATATTAGGAAATGGTACTGCAGTTGTAGCTCTGATGATGACAATATCTAATACAGGAATTTGGGCAGTTATTTTCTACTAACCATTTCCACTGAATTGATTAGTCTCCAGAACTAGGGGGGCAAACTGCTGGACATTTTTTGCAGGTTTATTACGGGAACTATTCTTTTAAGATTTTATTGAAAGACAAGAAGATTGCATTAACATAAAAGTAAGCGGGAATAAACAGCCTGCTCATTAGGATAACCACTTGGATTAAGAGAATGTCTAATTTAGTTTTCTTTTGCTTCTCATTTTTTGCTTTTTGGCTCCAAGGGATTGTGATTTTAAATTTTGAGCAGCACTCTTGTGAGACTTCCTTCTACTAAGATTTAGTTATGTTTTATTACCCAACTGACCTGGTGGGTTTGGGTATGGTGGAGATGTTTTCAGGTACATTCGTCTCACTGGTGGGGTGGAATGCGGCCCCTCCCCCCCGGCCAAGGCAGTGCTTGACTGAGAATCGGAAGAAGGCCCTCTCCAATCCCCACTGACGCAGCACTGGTGGGGCGGCCATCATCCATAGGCCCTGTATCTGGTGGAAGCACCGATACTTCTCCCAAACATACTTTGGCAGGAATGTCCATTTACACCTCAAGTAATTAAGGCATCTCTAGACAGACCAACACGGTGTATTTGATGGAGTAGTGCCCCTCCTTTCCCTCGCCCCACCCTCTACACCTGGTGCTGGCGGCCCACCCGCTTACACCTCAGCTCCACGACTGTGGATAGCTGTCGTGGTACCATTGCTGGTCCCCGCCTGCCCCGCCGTACTTGCTGCCGTTGGCCCCACTGTATGAGTTCAGCGGCTGCTGTGGGATAGGCTGGTTCCCCCAGCTAGCACCGGTGTTCTGGAACCGTCTCTTTGAGTCCCCCTCGTTCTGGTGCCCGCCATCCAACTTTCTTTTACCTGTAATGGATCAAGCTTCATCTCACTTATCTGACTGATCTCTATAATGGAAGAATTATATTCATCATGGGCTTTCCCCAAGCCTAATTTTCTTAATTTCCTTTTTTTTTCTTTTCTTTTCCTTTTTTTAATTTTTTTTTACTTAACTGATGGCACACTTATGAAAAATGATTTTTTAAGTGTTGGTGGTGTAGGCACAAGATACAAGGGAGTGACGGCTCAAGACTCACCTGCTAGATTTGCCCCCCTGGCGGACCCTCTGAACCCCTGCCCCGCGCGCGGCGGCCGAGTCATACGCCCCCCCATGGCCCCCCCTCGGGGCACCATACCCCGGCCCCCACGGGGGGAGGGGCCAGCGCCGCGGCCACGGCTCGCCATACCATACCCACGGCCAGCCTGAAAGCACAAGGCAACCCCCATCAGTGATCAAGCTACCGACACAAAATGTAGTAGTTGTAAAGTGAAAATAATAGTAGTAGTATTAAGTGAAAATAACAGTAGTAGTAGCAGTGGTAAGTCGAAATTGTAGTAATAGTTTAGTAATGAGAAAAATAGTAATAGAAGTAGAAATAGTAGTAGTAGCAGTCAACAAGATAAATTTGAAACCTTTCAACGATTAGAAAATATAAAAGATTGCAGAGCAAGCTTCAATAGGCTCTATTACACTAAAGCAAAGTACGGAGTCACCATCCCTGAGCCAGAGGTGAGATGCATGACGGGGTTCTAGGGGTCACTGGGGGCAAGTTAGCACCAGGAATGGCACAGCACGGGGTCGCGGTACCAAGAATTTTGAATGAATAAAGTTGCTGGGCTGCTATTTGCAGTATCATAATACAACACCATATATTGTGAATTTCAATTTAAACCTTCTTCCCGGCCATGTTTTAGCCACCATAGCCCAGAGCTGCTGGAATGCTGGCTCAGGCATGGGACCCAACCAAACGTGGCCTCACACTTCCATAGCTCTTACACGCTAGCTTTTCCCTATCTCAAACAAATCAGGCACACAATACAGTACATGGTCACTCTATTACTGTTATTTTATTTTTCTTTTTTTGAGATCTTAAATGGGGAAAGATTTGCTTGTTTGGATAATTACTTAAGATATTTGCATAGAAGAGGTCATCTATTAAAACTCCCACTTATCCATACTGACAGATTTCAAATATAAAATAAAATAAAAAAAATTTGTACATAAACCAAACTCAAGTAATTGATCAAAGATAAGGTCCTATAAATATAAATATGTTCCTCAGGAAAAAACTGCCATGAAAAGTAAAAATTTATTTATACTTAGTATCATGCTCTTTTTCTCTTTTCCAAAGTATTATGAACAAATAGTCACTGGTCATGCAGACAAAAAATGAGGGAAAAACTGAAACTGAGATCGGATAATTTCAGAGTAACTTACTTTCAAATATTTGAATAAAAGAAATGATGACGAAAATAAGAAAGAAAACGCTCTTATTTAGGCAATCGTATGGAGTGTGAGGCCACGTCAATACTACAGTAACTGAGAATGGACACTGGGACCCACCGGTACTGATTTGGTGCGACCACGCCCCATAGGATGAGGGGAGTAATCATAATAGTATTCTTCATATCGATAATAGTCGTCGTAATACGGGTCACTGTAGCCACCTTGATAATCGCCATAACCATAATAGTCGTAATCATAATCTAGAAATAATACCAAATGATGTTGTTGTGATAGCTCAAACAATGAAATTTAATTTTTTAAAAACACCAATTTCTTTTTTTTACTTTTTACATACTAAAGAAAGCATGCCGGGAAGAACTAATAATAAAAAATAAACAAAATAAAACCAAACACAACAACCAAAAAAATATGTAAAAATATGACCACTGAGGGCAATCAAATACTAAACAAGTTTGTACACGATACTTGGAACTAAAAGAAGGCACAGGGCCTGAGCTAAGCCAAAGTTTCTAAAAGAAAGACAACTGCACTTCCAAAGGAACCAATGATACAAGGTACCTCTGTAAATAGCAATTGGGGGGGGGGGGGCCAGGGGGAGTTGTTGTTGTTGTTGCTGATGATGATGTTGAAGGGAAGAAGAGCTCCATTCCATCAAAACTAGTTTATTCTTATCATATATTATGATACAGGGCAAGTCTTTGAATTTAATTTAACAAAGTTCATACATCAATAATCTTAGCAAATATGCCAATAACAAAAATTAAATGAAACAAAACAAAGCCAATCCATGCAACATTGAATACTGGAGCATTTAATTTTTTTTTTCATTTTCATATTTAAACCTCAAAATTTATCTAAATCCAGTTATTAATATATGAGGGGGCTTGTCCATGTACCTTATATCTCTAAAATCTATCGTTTGTCAAAAAAAATAATTTCTTAAGTAGAGCTTGTCAACAGTGGCTATTAACAGGAGCACTGGCACTCCACTGAAAGGAGTGAGATCCATTGTACAATATTCATACTTGGCAATATAAACAAGCAGCTCAATGTTATCACTGGGACAGTCACATATATACAACTCAGCACCATCGTTTAATAAAATTACACTTTTGCTGTATGGTCCCGAAAAAAACTAATAATACCAGGAATAATTATTCCAATAATAATTATATCCAGTATTCTTTTGCGGTCTTGGGCCCCAGTAATAGTTGTAATAGTTCCACCACTTACCATAATCACTGCGGCCGCCCCCTCGACCCCCGCCCCGCCCACCACGCAGCATGGCTGGGGGTACAGGCATCCTGAAAAAGAACAAGGGAGTTTATGCTAAAACATAAGTTAAAAACATGCTAGAACATAAAACAAAATTTTATCACAAACAGTAAGCCATTTTCCATGCATATGCACACAAAATTAATACTAGGTATATACACTATCACAATAATGATAATAATAATTATACAAGAAAATGTGCAGGGGACAACAAAATGTAGTATAATTACTAGTCATCATAACAATGGTATGTATTCCTTATTACATTAAACAATTAACGCTTTCATATCCACTTGGTTTTGATCACTGTGTCCCATGATATCCGAGGTGTCTGGGAGCGCTCGACAGTGCGAAAACATAATTATTGTGAAAATTCAGCAAAAATAAAAATTTTATGCCAACAACGTTCATTTTGCTGTCCTTTTTTTCTAAATGTTAGTATTTTATGGTGGAATAGTCAAAATAAGAGTCCCAGCCCTCTAAATACGAAAAAATGTGAGTTATTTAACGAAAAAAACAAAAAAAAAATCTTTACTTTTTTTTTTATATTTTCGTTCCTAACCCAAAAACTATGAAAGTCAGGCGAATGAATTATTTTTTATGAGAAAGCCAATAAAATTCCCAAAATATCGACAAATAAATCAATGGAAAACGAATAAGTCCAGCTGGTGAAAAAATTTATAGAAAAGAGGATAAGAAACAGAGCGCTCTGCCCAGCACATAGTGAGAATTATCGCTATAATTTTTTTTTTTTTTTAAGAGCCCTATCTCATTTATTTTTCATTGAAATTTCTTTGTAAAGATATGAAAATATAGAGGAAACGTTGAAGAATAAAGGGAAGGTCAAGAAAAATGGCTTTGGTATACGCAAACAGTTTTTCATTTTTGACGTTATAAATTGATCGAAACTAAAAAAAATTTTACCGTTGTCAACATTTATTGCTAGAATAACAATTTTTTGAAGAGCCCTATCTCGATTATTTTTCATAAAAATTACTTTGTAAATATACGAAAATGTAGAAGAAAAGTTGAAGAATAAGGGGGAGTTAAGAAAAATGGCTTTGGGGTCACTGAGAGGGAAGTGTAGATGCGATCAGCTGATTTCATTGTGAGAATTTTACTATGCCAGGGATTTGAGCATGCGCAGTACAGAAACTACTTTGCTGGCGTATTGATACCCGAGATACACGGTCCAAGGTATGATCTAGCCTATGGAAATCGCTACTTGTCCGAAAAAAAAAATAAAAAAAAAAAATGCCCCTACCACACATACGAAAAATTTTTGGTAAATTTTACGTACCGCTACGTCAGTTGGATAGATAGGGGACGGAGTATTTTTACGTACTATTACGTCAATTGGACATGAAAGAGTTAACCAACAAAAAGGACATGCATGTCAATAAATGAAATGAAGATATATAACCATTAAAATTACAGTGGAACGATGGGGAATAAATCAATGTAGAAATAGATTTATATACTATTTCATTTGTGGTTTGATGCAGCATGGGCAATCTCAGATGGATAGGATAGGAAGTGGTACAGAGCACTGACACCAATTCAAGTTTAGGTGCATTGACTGACTTGGAACCATGTTTTCAGTTTAACACAATAAGTGAAGTATGGAAGTTTTAATTTTTGTGATACTACATAATACACCTAAGCAACGTAATTGGTAATAGCAGGTAGAAACCTTACAGACAAACAATATACTATATCAGATCTACCTAATGTTCAGAGTCTGCAAATACTACTGACCTCTATCTGAAAACTATCTCTGTATCCATGCCAACTGTTTATGATAGCTAACATATCTCAATATGTTTTAGGAGATTTCACTTGGTACTTGATCATAATTTTATTTACTTTTTACATTGACCAAGAAATAAACATTTTGTGATTTCTTAGTAAACTGGATTCTAATTTGCTCCAATTAAATATCACATTTCTCTTTACTAAAGGATAACCTGATAACTAAATTTACTTAGAAACTCTTGAGTTTCCTCATGGGCCTGACATAGCATAAAAACTGTCACTAACACAAGACATTAATGAACTTAGCAGATTGTTATCAATAGTACTGCTAATCAAGAAAACAGGGTCTACATATGTTCACAGTGGGACATATGATACGACAAGTTTGGATATTGCTCCATTACCTAATTCTTTAAATTATGTACTGGTGAGTGGAAATTGTTTGAAGAATTTTCTAAAAAGAATTTGGCTCCTTTTGCTGTCATTCAAGTGGCTCTCAGCCCAAAAGGAGTGTTGACTCGGCTGTTCCTGGTTGCCATTAAACTAAATATGTATACAGTAATTTCTCGGTTATCCCAATGAACATTACCTGGACACAACCGGACAAAGATGCACAGTGGTTTGCCAGTTTGTCGCCTATTCACAGATTCTTATATGGAATGTATATCCACATCATTTACAGATGTTTTGCCTGTCCTCTGAATGTTTTATATAGAAGTACGTACTCACTAACTACTGTATTATTATGTAATTTTTATGATTAAGTGCATTTTTTTGTGATAAAACTATTAAAATACTCAGGTATACTCGCATTTTTAGAGGTGGCAAGTATTCTAAGATTTTAGCTATTTGTGGAGGGATTGTGGTGCGTGTTCCCTGTAAATCCTCTGGGGTCGACTGTACATATAATTTTAAAATATTTGAAAAAACTCCTCTCTGATGGTAGGCAACACTGTGTGTACACAGAAATGTTGGTAACACTGCTTACATCCATAAACAGACAAAGAAGAAGAAAAAGGAGGAGCAGGAGGAGGAAGGAGGTGGCCAGTGAAGGAGTTTCCCTGACTGGGATGGGGTAGGAACACAGTGTGGGATGGATGGAAAGGGGTAGGCATGTGTTTGACCTCATTAGAACTTTTTATTTTGTGTTTTTACTTTTATGCTTTATCCACACCTTATCACAGTACTGAACTATAACTTGTAATTTAATACTGTATATTTCTGTGTCTAAGGTGACCTTTAAATCCTAAAATTCACATAAAAAATAGGTTGTCGTCTTATACTACCATTTCTAAATATCCAACACTAAATTCTAAGTGATGTTTATCGGTAGGCTAGTCTTGATGCAACAACTACCGACATACATGAGAAGATTCATATTGATTATAAAGGTAATAAAACCATTTAGGCTTATATATTATTGGCATATCTTCATAATAAATAGCCTATTCAAGGCATAATTCCATATTAATGAAACCAACTTTTATGTGTGTCCAGCTGAGAAAATGTAAACATCAAGTTATGGTTGCAGTCACAGCAACCTTTAGTTTTCGGCATCCTTTCAGAAATTTTGGTGTTGCAATTACACTGTAGTGTAATATAACATTTAGGATAACATAAGAGTATTAATTTTTCATTAAAAATTCATTATCATTTTGGTGGTAAATAGGAATTCAGTAATAGTACAAAGGATAATCATCGTATTGTTGTTACGGGTTGTTTGTGACTGATGGTGAAATGTAAACAGAATGCAGTAAACACTCTCTCTCTCTCTCAAATAGAACGTCTGTTATATATTATAAACTTTTATGTACGTAGTTGAACATTCCATTAACAATTAAGAGCTGAGCTACAAAAAATATATGCAACACTCCTAGAACGGGCAAACTTTGAGGCTGGCCAACTTAAGAAAATGCATCAATGGAAAGTGGAAGGTATGCAAATGCACAGGGAGTAAGAAAAAATTAGAAAAAATTCTCCCTAGCTTCAACGAGAAGATGAAAATGACATCAGTACTATTAACACAAACCTTGTGGGGCCTCTTTTACAAACAATCATAAATCTTACCATGTTACATATGTTTTTCTAATAATATTCTATTTTTTATTTTGTAAAATTATAATTACAGCTCTACTCACACAGTATCATAATAGATAAGAATTGAAGATGCAGTACCCATTTTGGATTACAGTATAGTACGATTTTTTTACAAATTTCTTTATACTTTTCTTTGCAAAATTACAATAATAACTGACATACTATCATAAAAGATAAAAATTAAAACCAACAGCAACCCCCGTTATATTTATGAGAGAGAGAGAGAGAGAGAGAGAGAGAGAAGAGAGAGAAGATAGAGAGAGAGGAGGAGAGAGAGAGAGAGAGAAGAGAGAGAGAGAGAGAGAGAGAGAGAGAGAGAGGTACACTAACGACTCATGAAATGCCAAGAACTGACAGCTAAGCCAGTTTTAAAGTTGCCAGTAAATTTATGGACCATTGAAGCAATGGAAACTCTTTCCCGCAAGATTTCTCCAAACCGATAATCACCAGGAAGTAATCTGTCCACCACTCAAAACCTGTTGTTACTCATTGATGGTATTTCATTAAGGGTTAATAAATTTGTTCCTTTCAGCGACTTAACAATTATTTTTCTAATTCTTTCAGTAGTAGTGAGCTTCAATCAGCCGATTCTCAGAACATAAGCATTGCAAATATTGGATTTTCTTTTTTTTATTTAAGCCAGAACTAAGCCAAATGACTCAATTCTGAAGGAAATTTAAACATTTTTTCAGTCATCGCTCTTCACCAGCTTCCATTCTCTTTGAATACCTCATAAATAATTTTTGTCCCTTCTGATTGGCTGCCTTTGAAAATAACCTCCAAACTATTCAACCGGGCCCCGTGATTCAGACTTTGGACAGAGCTTATACTATTGGAAGGATTAAGTTACACCTTGGGCAGAGAACATCAAGTTGGAAAAGAGAAAGTTGGAATCGAGGTTATATAATGAGGAGACCACAGACGAGCGCCCTTAGAACTTCTCAAGCTGTTGCAGCGTTCACTTCTCTCCCATCTTCCTCTCCCTCTCCTCTGGGGACCCCCCCATGTGTTCATTTATTGTCCATAGTGACAAAATTTCAACTCTGCAATTCAGGAAAGGCCAGGACCAGCATGGATGCCAAGGTACTGTAAAAGAGTAATTTCGAGTGCAGTCAGCTATCGTTTTTGCCTCGTCTGTACTTCCTTTTCATTTTTCCAAGGCAATTTTTCCCCTATTGTCTAAGCATCGCATTCACTGTTTAGGAAACTGTAACGCATTTCTCCATTGCTACCTTCGATGTTGTAAATAATTCCCCTTGTGATGTTATTAGTGATATCGAATCTAATTGTGATGTTCCCATTTAGACTAGCATCTACTACATTAGGAAGTAACATTGTTTCATGCTAAGCATCCCCTTAACCCTTTAACGCTGAAGGGGTATAATAAAAATCGTCTCCCGTATCCCGGCGGGGTATGGGAGTGAGCGCCAAAGCGGAAAAAATGCTTTTTTCAAAAAATCACAGCACGCTTAGTTTTCAAGATTAAGAGTTCATTTTTGGCTCCTTTTTTTTGTCATTGCATGAAGTTTAGTATGCAACCATCAGTAATGAAAAAAATATCATTAACATATATAAATAATGGGATATATGATAGCGCAAAAACAAAATTTCATATATAATTGTATTCAAATCGCGCTGTGAGTAAAACGGTTCAAGCTAACAAGTTCATTTTTTTCCTAAAGAGTTAATTTTTTCCCATTGTATTGTACACTAAATTGCGATCATTTTGGTATATAACACATTGTAAAACGATCAAGGCAACACAGAGAAAATATTATCACAAAATCATTCATGAATTCGTAACGTGTGGACGTAATAAAAGCAGTTTTCAAAAATTCTCCATAAATCGAAATATTGTGCTAGAGACTTCCTGTTTGTTCCAAAATGAAGGTAATTGATTGAATATTACTAGACTGTAAGTGTTGTAGCTTACAATTGCAGTTTTCGACCATTTTGGTCGAGTTAAAGTTGACCGAAGGACGAATTTTTTCAATTTATCGTTATTTATATGAAAGTATTTCAAAACTGATAAAAGCTACAAACATGTATTCTACATGAAATAGCGCACATTTTCATATATAAATCTTTATGTAACAGCTAATTTAAAATGGTGCAAACATTACAACAATCGGACAAAAAAATTTATGATTTTTTCGGAAGAGTTACCGAGCGGATGTAAGGAAAAATTTTATTTCATAAATTCACCATAAATCGAAATATTGTGTTAGAGACTTCCAATTTGTTGAAAAATAAAGGTAACTGATTGAATATTACTTGAATGTAATAGTTTTAGCTTACAATTGCGTTTTTCAACCATTTCATTCGAGTCAAAGTTGACGGAAGGTTGAAATTTTGGCACTTATTGTTATTTATATGAAAATATTTCAAAACTGAAAAAAGCTACAACCATGGGTTGTTTTTTTGTTGTATTCTACATGAAATTGCACACCTTTTATATATATAAAACTTTATGTAACGGCTAATTTAAAATTGTGCAAAAATTACGACAATCGGACGAAAAAATTTCAATTTTTTTCGGAAGTTACCGCGCGGACGAAAGGAATTTTTTTTTTTTCATAAATTCACCATAAATCGAAATATTGTGCTAGAGACTTCCAATTTGTTGCAAAATGAAGGTAAATGATTGAATATTACTAGAACATAAAATTTTTAGCTTACAATTGCGTTTTTTTACCATTTCGGTAGAGTCAAAGTTGACCGAAGGTTGATATTTTGGCACATCGTTATTTATATGGAAATATTTCAAAACTGATAAAAGCTACAACCATGGGTTGTTTTTAGTTGTATTCTACATGAAATTGCGCACATCTCCATATATAAAACTTTATGTAACGGTTAATTTAAAATGGATCAAACATTACGACAATCAGACGAAAATATTTATGATTTTTTCTGAAGTTACCCCGTGGACATAAGGAAAAAGTTTATTTCATAAATTCACCATAAATCAAAATATTGTGCTAAAGACTTCCAATTTTTTGCTAAATAAAGGTAAATGATTGAATATTACTAGAATGTAATAGTTTTACCTTACAATTGCGTTTTTCTACCATTTTGGTTGAGTCAAAATTGACCGAAGATTGAAATTTTGGCACATCATTATTTATATGAAAATATTTCAAAACTGATAAAAGCTACAACCACGGGTTGTTTTTTGTTGTATTCTACATGAAATTGTGCACATTTTCATATATAAAATTTTATGTAATGGCTAAATTAAAATGGTGCAAGCATTACGACAATTGGACGAAAAAATTTCTGATTTTTTTCGGAAGAGTTACCACGCGGACGTAAGGACAAAATTTTTTTTTTTTTTCATAAATTCAACATAAATTGAAATATTGTGCTAGTGACTTCCAATTTGTTGCAAAATAAAGGTAAATGATTGAATATTACTAGAATGTAAGAGTTTTAGCTTACAATCGCGTTTTTTTACCATTTCGGTCGAGTCAAAGTTGACCAAAAGTTGATATTTTGGCACTTATCGTTATTTATATGAAAATATTTCAAAACTGATAAAAGCTACAACCATGGGTCATTTTTAGTTGTATTCTACATGAAATTGCACACATTTCCATATATAAAACTTTATGTAACAGCTAATTTAAAATGGTGCAAACATTACGACAATCGGACGAAAAAATTTATAATTTTTTTTGGAAGTTACCGCGCGGACGTAAGGAAAAAGTTTTTTCATAAATTCACCATAAATCAAAATATTGTGCTAGAGACTTCCAATTTGTTGCAAAATGAAGGTAAATGATTGAATATTACTAGAACATAAAATTTTTAGCTTACAATTGCGTTTTTTTACCATTTCGGTAGAGTCAAAGTTGACCGAAGGTTGATATTTTGGCACATCGTTATTTATATGGAAATATTTCAAAACTGATAAAAGCTACAACCATGGGTTGTTTTTAGTTGTATTCTACATGAAATTGCGCACATCTCCATATATAAAACTTTATGTAACGGTTAATTTAAAATGGATCAAACATTACGACAATCAGACGAAAATATTTATGATTTTTTCTGAAGTTACCCCGTGGACATAAGGAAAAAGTTTATTTCATAAATTCACCATAAATCAAAATATTGTGCTAAAGACTTCCAATTTTTTGCTAAATAAAGGTAAATGATTGAATATTACTAGAATGTAATAGTTTTACCTTACAATTGCATTTTTCTACCATTTTGGTAGAGTCAAAGTTGACCAAAGGTTGAAATTTTGGCACATCATTATTTATATGAAAATATTTCAAAACTGATAAAAGCTACAACCACGGGTTGTTTTTTGTTGTATTCTACATGAAATTGTGCACATTTTCATATATAAAATTTTATGTAATGGCTAAATTAAAATGGTGCAAGCATTACGACAATTGGACGAAAAAATTTCTGATTTTTTTCGGAAGAGTTACCACGCGGACGTAAGGACAAAATTTTTTTTTTTTTTCATAAATTCAACATAAATTGAAATATTGTGCTAGTGACTTCCAATTTGTTGCAAAATAAAGGTAAATGATTGAATATTACTAGAATGTAAGAGTTTTAGCTTACAATCGCGTTTTTTTACCATTTCGGTCGAGTCAAAGTTGACCAAAAGTTGATATTTTGGCACTTATCGTTATTTATATGAAAATATTTCAAAACTGATAAAAGCTACAACCATGGGTCATTTTTAGTTGTATTCTACATGAAATTGCACACATTTCCATATATAAAACTTTATGTAACAGCTAATTTAAAATGGTGCAAACATTACGACAATCGGACGAAAAAATTTATAATTTTTTTTGGAAGTTACCGCGCGGACGTAAGGAAAAAGTTTTTTCATAAATTCACCATAAATCAAAATATTGTGCTAGAGACTTCCAATTTGTTGCAAAATGAAGGTAAATGATTGAATATTACTAGAATATAAGAGTTATAGCTTACAATTGCAATTTTTGACCGTTTTGGTAGAGTCAAAGTTGACCGAAGTTTGAAATTTTGGTACTTATCGCTATTCATTTGAAAATATTTCAAAACTGATAAAAGCTACAACCATGAGTTGTTTTTGGTTGTATTCTACATGAAATTGCACACATTTTCATATATAATACTTCATGTAACGGCTAATATAAAGTGCAAAAATTATGTCAAAGTGACAAAATAATTTCTGAGATGTGTCGCCGATACTTTTTAGTGCGAGAAGAAAGAAATTCGGGCTTGCACCCCTGGGTAACAATTGTAAACAAAACAACCCCTTGATCCGTGAGCTCCCAGTATCCCCCAAGGCGCGTGATTCAAAAGTTTTCGCCTAGTAGGCCTATAACTTTTTCCAAGAATTTTTAAAAAAACTTTTTCATATCGACGTACCATACGTCCAATCAGCACCCAACGGACAATTTATATAGACGTTTAATACGTCCAATTGGCTGTTAAAGGGTTAATGCGGTTTTCACTTATTAACACCTCTGTGTGAGAGAGAGAGAGAGAGAGAGAGAGAGAGAGAGAGAGAGAGAGAGAGAGAGAGTAGAGAGAGAGAGAGAGAGTCCCAAAGTCAAAGTCAAAAACCTTTATTCCATTATAAAATGGTTTAGAGAGAGAGAGAGAGAGAGAGAGAGAGAGAGAGAGAGAGAGAGAGAGATTTTGCTATTAACATTAATATTAGAAAATTAGTAAAGCATTTTTCATCATAAAGATGTATTTAGTCATGAAAATAAAATGAAAATACAGTAATTAATGAATCTTGTTCTATGAAAAAATTTGCAATTTAGTTAATTTTCCACGATATGCTATTTGGAGATAAGCTCCACAAAAAAACAATAAGTAAGGTGTTTTATGGTGAATTTAGAGTATACGTAAAAACAATAAGTAAGGTGTTTTATGGTGAATTTAGAGTATACGTATTTAAATTATGTGGATAGTTTGTAGAGGAGTGTAACCATTAAATAATACACATTATGTACAATAGTATGTATGTACATACGAACGAGACTGTAAGTTTGGTGACTTAACAGTGATCTTCGTGCGTAATTTTTTTATATATGAAGCATTCAACATTAGCAGGGCCTTTCATCACAACTTTTGAAAATGACTTTTTTTGCCTGATCAGCTTCCCAACATATCTAACTTACATATGGGAAGGTGCAAGAGGCCATTTCCATACAAAAACATAGGGTAAATGATCCTTTATTATGAGTATGACTTTGAACCATCTGGCCAGTAGTTGCAATCGCGTAGAAGTTTGTAAAACAGAACGGTCTTTCACCACTCAGCTCCTGGGAATGCCAGGCTGGTACCAAACGCGCAAAGTTTCAGCCTTCTGCTCGGATTATAAACAAACCCTGTGATTGCAGCCAATATTTTTACTTATTATTTTTTGAATTTGCAGCTTCCATGATTTTTTATGCATTCATTATGTCAGGACGCGCTAGTGATTCTGTAGGTAAAAGCTTAGTGACCAATGATCGTGTGAAAAGGCAAAAATTAGCGGGGGTGGAGTTAAACTTTAATATTCTTATGCATACTACTGTATTTGACTGCAAATACTTCCTCTTATACAAATTTCAACTTTGTATCTTGAAAAATAAAGAAATTAGAGCAGGCTGAAGTGCATTGCTGTAACATTAATGTAATCACATAAAAAAAAGGAATCAATGCACACTGTTAACTTGCATAGTGTATTTTTGTCTTTTGAAAAATGCTTTCCCCATGGAATTATTTCTTGAATAGGCTTTTCATTATGGAGACATGCCAACAATAGATAAGGTAAAAAATGGTTTTGTTACGTTTATGCTTTGTCTCCAATCACAAAAGAATAATATTACAATAATCTACAACAATTATCTTTTGTATGACTTCATTGTTTGGATTAGTTATTTACTACCAAAATCATTATGCATTTTGAATCAAACACTGTTATCCTCAATGTTATTATTACAAAATTCCACTACTATTAAAATTTCTGAAAGGCTATGAATAATGAAAGCCCCTGTGAATGCAACTGTATAACTTCATATGGAATTATTCCTTGAATAGGCTATTTATTATGAAGATATGCCAATAATATATAAGATATTAATGGTTTCATTACTTTTATTGTCAGTTTTTATAATGTGAATTTTTTCATGCATGTTGATGGTTATCGTGCCACAGCAGAGGCTTAGCCTACCAATAAACATTATTACACAACATGGGCAAATCCGCGATGCTGCGATTCATACCCATGATATAGACAGAAGCGGTCTAAGGAAAAACCTGTGGCTAACTGATCCTGCAACTGCTAATCCGAGACTAAGGGATGACTCACTTACTGTATTTTGCTGTGTTTATATTAATATTACAGTATGGTACTGTAATCAGTAAATAATTTTAATTATACATGTATTCATTCATGAAAATACTAAGCTAAAAATATGCATTTAGATCGCTGTTTTGTTCGTACGTACAGATTGTACAATACATGTTAATAGTTGCATCGATCTACAAACTACCCACGTACTTTAGATATGTTCTAGACGCATCCTTAACACTTAACTATATACTGAAACATCATTCCACAATCTCACAAAACAAAGAAATTGGTAAAGTGCACAGTTTTGCAGTGCACGATGCCCCTACGGTCATCACACAGTTCTCTGCTAGGACTTAGGGCAGTGTTTGCTGTGTAGTCATTTCTCACTCATCATACTGCAAATTGTAAATTATGATTTACATAACTGTAATATTCTTCTCTCTGTCTTTGGTGCCTGAACTATTTAAATAGCAAGTTATAAAAATTGTATAAGGGGGATACCAACAACGCGGATTTTTGCTCAACACAGGTGTTGCCGTCCCTATCCCCCTTTCCCCCAAAATCCAGGGACCCACTGTAATCAATGGTATTGCATGTATTATTACCATAATATTGTATTACAAGATATGAACAGAGTGATGCTATATATTATTTTTCAATATATTCATAACTGGGTTTTACCCTCCTTAGGGTTTAGACAACCCTTGTCTGGTTATTGGTGGTTTAGTCTAAAATATAAACAACAAATCTGCATCTTAATTTTGGCTCTTTTAAAAAGTTATCCTTTACTTTGCTGCATCCAATAATACTGTATGTAGTGTTATATTACTATTGTATCATAAAGTACAAACAAACTGATAATGTTTTGTTTTGGAAAAATCAGCTGACAGAGGCAAGTTTATTTTGCCACTTGTAACTCAATTCAGAACAATTTTCTTGCTTCCATTTACCATAGATTAATCTCCAGAAACTATTTATATAAGACAAGGTTATGTTTTGTTATATGAGGTATTTTAAAGTAAAAATATGACAAATGCCTGTTGTTGTAAAACTAAATTTAGATATTTTTTTTCCTAATAGATGGTGTCCTTGTAATCATGTTTTGGTTTGAAAAAATCAGCTAATGGAGGTAAGTTTATTTTGCTACATTTATCTAAATTCATTCAGAGCAATTTTCTTGCTTCTATTTAGGACAAGGTTACATTTTGTTATGTGAAGAGTTGTAAAGTTGAAATATGACTTAAACTTGTCTTCTCTTGTGTAAAAAAAAAATTAGCAGATTCCTTTTGCTATTTTTACCCTAATTCATCATAATATGAGCTTTATTTATTTATCTTTTATTGGCGTGAAAACAATAGTAAAATGTGTTCTTTCATGCCCAACATTTTTTATTGAAATACTTTTTTCTCCACTATTATTTGTTGTCAAGTTTCATCCATGTTACTGATGCACGATAATTTATAGTCATTAGCTGTGTGAACTTATGTTTTCTCAGCTTCAACTACAACTGCATTAGGAGTGTGAATATTTGTTTTCTCAGCTTCAGCTACAACTGCAGCTTAAATTTAGCAGCACTATATTTCTTTGCTAATATTTTCTCCATACCAGATATAGGTATATAATGTAAAAGTATAACGTAAAAATATGCAAGTCCTGTTCTACTTAACATTGTTTGTAACATAACTACAGTAATTTTGTATTATCGTACGATGGCTGAAATGCAAGCAAAACATGGTTATTATCAGACTGAAACACAAGGCGCAAAAATAACACCTTGACCTTGAAAACAAACCTGGGATACTTTCTCGAGCCCGGGTAGATCAGGACATGAAAGTATGTGTCCTGCATAACTATTGAAGCCATCCATTCCCCTTGGCAAATGGATGTTACCACTGTTTGGTTTGTTTCCATTTTGAATTTTGCCCTTTGGACAAATACAAGTAGTCCCCAATTATCGGTGGGGTTCCATTTCTGACGGCTTGATAAGCATAAATCGCCCATGACCGGAAATCAGCCATTTTTGGCCCTTATTAGCGGTGGTAACTGGATTTTGAGGCCTCTGTTAGGTATGTATCAGCGCTAATACCCTATCATTGGTGGTGATAACTGGAAACTGGCGCAATTCAGCGCTAGACAAGCCCCATAAAACCAGGTTGGCGATAACCGGGGACTGCCTGTAAATTCAAAAAGCTTGCATCTGGCATAGGCCTCCAGTCTCCTGACAATTTGGGAACCACACAGAGCATCATAGAACCTTAGAGAATAAATGTCCTCGACTGTCTCTATCACTTCTTTTTCTACGATAGATATGACTTCTTGCAATAGGGCTACAAACCTCTCTAAGCCCGAAGAGTAAGCTGTCAATGCAACAGGTGTGTTGGTCATAAGAGGCTTCTGCATAAAGAGTATGGTGTTAATCTTCCTTCAGGACATTTACAATCCAGGGTTCTGCACCCCTCTTCTCCCAGCACTCCCAGGGAGTCTTGCACCTATCGAGTATGGAGGTCATTGTCCTCATTTTCCAGCTGAAGATCTGGAAGAGGACTTCATAATACTTTGCGGCATAAAACGGGTGTTATATCTTGATCTTTAGCTCACCTCCTGTCTGTTGCCCCAAAACGGATGAGTTTGAAGTGGTTCTCCTGATCTGGTACCAAATGCAGCCGATTGCTTTCGACGTCTAGAAGATTGAGATAGGAGATCCTGAGTACTTTTCTTCTGATGATCAAAAGCTATGCCCAGAACGATTTCTTGCCGTGCATAAGATTCAAAGGAGAGAAGTAATGCTGATCTTTGAGCTGGAGCTACACTCTTGAATGTATATTAGCACCAAAGCTCTCTTTTCTTTAATATTCCCATTGTATAAAGGGAAGTCAATTCTTGGGAACTATCCCTGATGACCCAATCAATGCAGGAAAGTACTCCTAACTAGTCAGACAAGAAATTCTTGGGTAATAATGTGCAATCCTTAAACTTTCGAGCCAGAGTGCCCTCCTCCACAAGTGCTTCACTAGCACTGGACGCTCAAAGACGCTCCGATTCACTTTTCCTGTCCAAAAGACCAATCCAAAAAGCTCATAAAGGGGCAGAAACTCCATGGGAAGGAGCTTCCCCTGTGGCATAAGAGTGGTACTATTTTGACTTGGAAATTCTGGTAGGAGGGAAGCTGAGGTCAGCTTTACCTTGTTCCCTCTTCTCTGCTAGCCATCCTTCAATCTCGCATAAAGCCTTCTTTGATGAAGTCAGTACCAATTTAGGTAGTCTTGAGCAGTTGTTGGCGAGAAGAAATCTGGAAACATCGCCAGCCGAAATCTCAACAAAGGCATAGGTTGTAGAGGGAGTACCTACAGTGAAACCCCCGTATTCGCGGACTCAAACATTCACGGATTTCTCTTGGGAACATTCCCCACATAAATTCGCTGAAAATTTGCCTAATTGCGGTATTATTCTAAGAGAAATATCCAGAAATTCCCGGTTTTTTTACCAATTTCATCATAAAATGTACTTTTTGCGATAAAATTATTAAAAAGAACCAAGTATAAACATTCATTTTTAAAGGGGTTCCAACTATTCACGGGGAGTCTGGTATGCATCCCCTGCGAAAACAGGGAACACTGTACTTCCTCTTCTTCTCAGAGATCGGGGACAACAACAAATCTGGGGGAGCCTGAGGAGACGAAGAAGTCCTCTTAAGTGAGCTAAATTGGTATCCAGTTAACTCTGAAAAGGACCCAAAGTTGCAAATTAGCTTGAGTATCAACTGCTTGAACCCAAACACTGAAAGTTACATACGTACGCTGAGATGGCTGCTGTGCGGGCGCCAGCAGGTGTTTTGGTGCCAAAGACGCCTCACATACAGGCAATCCCCGGTTATCGGCGGGGGTTCCATTCTCAGCGGGGGCCGATATGCAAAAACCACCAATAACCGAAACTCTGTGATTTATGGCGGCGATAACCGGGGACTACCTGTACACCTGGACACTAATGGGAGCATGTCTTCTATCTGAAATTCCTGCTTACTTTATGTATGGGCACCACTGGGAGTTTTGGCGCTATTGGGCACTCTCTTGCTAAAGGGAGATCATCTTCCAAAGGAAACTCCGACACTCCATGTTCTGGAGTTTGTTTTCATTCATTCCTTCGACAAAGACTTCTTAACTGAAGCGCCCTTACGGGTTTGGTGCTTAGGCGCTAGGGGGCGATCTTCTGGTGATTGGTTATCTGATGAAAAGTGCTCAGGACTATCTTAGTCACAACATGATGGTCACTCCATAATATTCTTAAAAGGCACTGGAGAAGAATGACACACAACAGCCATGCGCCTTTCCAAAGGGAGTGACTTATCCGCAAAGTGCCCATGACACCTGGAAGTGGAATCTTCTGAATTAGACGATGCACGTCCATTGAAAGCCCTTTCCAGTGGGACTTTATTGCAACCTGGGATCCATTAACATGTTGAACCAATGGTGAGACTGTCAGTGGGCAGACCCCACCGACCTCCCTTAGTTTGACTCCTCTCAGGTTTTGTCAAAGTATGTCAGGGACCTTGGCTTAGGAGAATCAGCAGGCCAAGCAGCCACCTCCTCCACAAGTGCTTCACTAGCACTGGACGCTCAAAGACGCTCCGATTCACTTTTCCTGTCCAAAAGACCTTCACTGAAGACTCTAACTGTCCAATTGATTCACTACTAACTCATATCTTTTATTGATTTTGCACTCAAGACTGGCCATGGTGTTGGGTTGGGAAACTAGGGAGCTGGGTAAAGGAGGTGATGGGACAGTTAAAGGTGTCACAGGATTCAAAGAAATCATTGTCAAATTAATGTAATTTATCGATTGTTTATTTTCTTAAATGAGCCTTGTACCTTAGTTTTAAGTGTTCTCTTATATTCAGTTCAGCAGCTGTATTTTTTTTACGTTAACATAACGTTCAGTGGTTTTGCTCAGTGATTCCTCCTCTTGTTGTGAATTACCTAACTATCAGGTTAATGATTGTTTTTATTTTGTTTTCGAGTTGGAATGGAACTGTAGTGTGGTGAGTGGAGGCCAGCCTAAGCTAGTTCGGGCCTGTATAAGCTTTTGGATGTATGCTCTTTTGCAAGCAGCCTTCTGGAGAGTTATCTTACGCCTTTTGGAGGAAGTGGTTTCCCGTAGATGTGCTGAGCTATCTACGGCGTACGTAGGAGGCGTTACGCCAACTACTGTCCTATGTTGTCCATCTCCAGCTGCTGGTCCAGGAGAGCTTAGGGCTCGGGAGGAGGCATGTAGGGAGGCAATTGCCAGGTAAGAGGTGATTATCCTGTGTAGTTCCTCAGGATTGAACTCGACCCCTGTCTACCTGGTCAATTTGTGAGCTCCCCCTTATAGCTGCTGGGAGGTTGAAGTGACCTCCGTGAACTCCTGTGCACTTCGTTGTACATGAGGATTTACGTGTTCAAGTATTAATCATATTTGTGTATGTATATTATATATATATATATATATATATATATATATATATATATATATATATATATATATATATATATATATATATATATATATATATATATGTGTGTTATATTGAGTTGTCGGTATTGGGTATTTATTGCCCCTCAGAATATCTTATTTGAATTAGTTTTTAAGTTTAGAACTGCCACGGTTAGGTAGGAGATTTAAGGTTTTCCTAACTTTATTTTCTCTGCTCTTCCTTCTTTCTTATAGTTGTAGGCTAGTGGTTTCTATATTGGGACCGTGTTGTTATTATTTGATCCTTTGGCACATTGTCCTTTCTTCACTTGTTAGGGTAGCTTTCAGAGTTAGGAGTCCTTGTGAGCCTGTTATTTGGTCCATGTGTTTTGTATATTTACTGTTAAGTTTTCTCACAAGGCTGATTTAGTGTTAAGTGTACTTCATTATCAAATATTGTTAATTTTATTCTGGTGTTTGTGTCCACATTCCTCTTGACCTGTGTACTTTCCTACCGCCTACGAACTTTGTGATTATTTAAGTATAAAGAACCTGTATTACGGCCAAAGGGGTCGTAACACTGTTACATCATAATCAGATTCAGCTAAAGACAATTCCTGCCTAGCTTAAGAGTTCACTGTTCTCTGCCCTAGCCAATGCCTTCCTTCCTCCTTTTGTCCCTAGCCAATTTCTTGAAGTGAGAATCTAGAGTTTTCCATTTTTTAATGTCCTAGTCAGCATACCCTTGACATCTTAAATCAACAGAGCAAGTCTGTCCCTTGCAAGCAATACACTTCATCTGTGAGTCATAGGATTCTTTAGTCATGACAGTATTGGAGCCTGTGCTACACCTAAAACTAGATACGCTATAGAGTCAGACATCTTAAATTATCAAAATCAGGAAAAAACAAGTTGTAATTAGATATAATAATGTCTCAAAAGAACCTATCACTAACTAAATAGGCTAAGAGGCAACCAAAAAGTTATACTTCAATTACTGTGATAACAAACAACCATAAAAGTCAGAATTCAAAAAAATTAACTGCTGCCAACCACTGGACTTCATCCATTGGTTGGCAGAAACCAATTGAAGCTCTTTGCTATGTTGTACCTCTTTTTCCCTGTGAAAGTGGGCGGGGGCATGTCATCTTCCCCAAAACATTCTAGCGCGACCCACGAATTTCAAAATTTCAACTGCCTATAGGCAGTTCCTGGTTATCAGTGAGCCAGTTTTATGGTGCTTGTCTTTCACCGATAATAACCAAATTTTCAGTGACAATACAAGCCAATCCCGGATTAACTGCAGTGCCAATAACCAGGGATTAGCACTATTATCAGCAATTTTCGGTTTTTGTCATGCCGTTGGGAACAGAACCCCATGAATAACTAAGGACTGCCTGTACCTTGTAAGTTTTGTATTTAAACCTAGCAAATGATGCAAACCAGCAAACATCTGAAGAAAGGAATTTTTATTATAATTTTCTACTGTTGTGCACATCATCTGTAACTGGCAGGGTGAATATTTAAAAAGATAACTTTTAACCCTTCATAGAGATACAGTGGGCCCCTGTATTTGCGTTCTCCAGATTCACATATTTCTCTGGAACATGTACCCCATTATTTGCAGGAAATTCACCTATTTGCGGTATTTTCCTATGAGAAATATCCACAAATTCCTGGCTTTTTTTTTTTTATCAATATCATGATAAAATGCACTTTTTGTGATAAAACTATTTTAAAAAAACCAGTATGAAAATTTTTAGTGGGTTTTCTTGAGTTTTAACTAACAAAATAGACCATTTTAAGCATTTATATAGCAGTTCCAACTATTCATGTGTGTGTGTGTTGTCTGGTACGCATCCCCCCACGAATACGGGGGGACCACTGTATACCCTCTTGTGAGTAGCGATAACAGGTTTTGAGTGGTAGACGGATTCACTCCTAGTGAGCATCAATATTACACAACATATGATTTGAATGGATCAAGTGGCAGGGCTATAAATGACTCTTGGTAGCTGAACTCCCAGGCCCCTTTAGCTAAATGGGCATCTCATGAGGTTATTTGTGTTCTGGACTTCAAGGGGAAATGGCATGCACTTCTTTCTTCCATGCATCTTTTCATTTATTTGCTCATAAGTACACCTAGGGATTGCTGTAGGTGGTAGTTCTTATGTTTTATGATAGTATGTATGTCAGCAATATTTGTAATTTTGTAAAGAAAAGTGCAAAGAAATATTAGAAAAAACATTTGACAAAAAATACATATACTGTAGTGCTACTCAGAATTTGATGCTTGATTTTAATTCTTATTTGTTATATTATTGTGTGAACTGTAATTATAATTTTACAAAATAAAATTAGCTAAAAAAATTTGCATAACTTGGTAAAATTTATGAATGTCTTGTGAAAAAAGGCCCCACAAGGGATTATAAATAGTAATTTTCTAACTTCTTGTGGAAGGGAGAATATTTAATTTTTTTCTTATACCACATGTGCATTTACATATCTTCCACTTCCCACTAGTGTGTTCTTTCTTACATTGGCCAACCTCGAAGTCTGCTTGCTATCCGGGTGTCGCATAATTTTTTTTTTTTTTTTTTCAAGGATTAATGCTGCATGTAAGCTTGGGATAACCTAATTTACTAAAATGGAAATTATCTACAGGAAAACAAATCCTATGGGCTGCATGATACGCAAGTACATACAAGCAGTCCCTGGTTATCGGTGGACTTGGTTAATGGTGATCTGTTTTAGGGGGCTTGTCTAGTGCCATAAAATCAGTGACTTCTGGCGCCAAGTTCCAGTTGTGCAATAATAGAGTTATGGTGCCATAACATACCTAAAGGAGGAGCCACCCCCATTAACCGGGGATTGCCTGTATGGGCAAATAGTTAATGGGCATTAAGAGTCACTACAAAGCCTATGTCATCTTCTTTGTTAAAATTTTAAAACTAGTGTAGAAAAATAATTAACGCACTGTATCGCAATACATTGTAATGGAGATCTGCACAAGAAACTCACAACTAGCTTAATGTTGCATATACTGAAAAATTTCAATGCAAAATTGTTACAATTAATTTTCTGCTTGTAATTATAATTAATTTTCAGCTTATAAATTCTAAAAATTATACTTTTATCTACAAAGTAGGCAATACTAATATTATCAACTATGCTTGGAGAATATTTTAGAAAATTGGCAACTGTGATGCTCTGACATACAATGAATGAAAAAACTCTCAATTTTATAATGACATCAAAAAGTACATCACAGTTTATATGTAGTACAGCAACGTTTAATACTGCCATTACATATTACACAAAGTCCCTGGTTTACAATGGAGGTTCCGTTCTTGAGACACATCGTAAGCAGAAAATCATCATAAACCAAATATCACCAAATATCCCAAGAAAACCTTACTTTTAATGATTTAGGTGTATTTGAAAACTATGTAAACAGCATATTTACTGCTTTTTCATCAAAATCCCTTCACATAATGATTACTTTATCTTTTTGGAATAATATTTCTTGCCAGATTGGTGTCATAAGTATCGTAACCCTGGAAATTATTTCTGAAGAATATAATTGAAAATCGTTGTAACCTTTGAACGTCATAAGCTGAAACCATCATACACCAGAGACTGCCCGTACATACATTGTAAAAAATGGAGAGAGAGAGAGAGGAGAGAGAGAGAGAGAGAGAGAGAGAGAGAGAGAGAGAGAGAGAGAGAGAGACTAGAGTGGGGCCACCGTATTGGCAGATTTCTCTCTGGACCATATCTACCCATTATTTGCGGGAAACCTGCCTATTCACAGGGTTTTCCAACGATAAATAATCACTAATTAGTGTATTTTATGTTATTTTCATGACTAAATACATTTTTGTGATACAAAAATGATTTACTAATTTTCAAATATTAATATTGATTGATACTGTATTAGTATGTTTAATACGATTAAGTATCACATAATAAAAATAATAATTATCTCTCTCTTTTCTTTAGAGATATATGTGTGTTTTTTTGTATGATAGATATACGATTTACTAATTTTCAAATATCAAAATGTGAACAGCAATATCAATTCATTAAAGAAAAAAACTATAGTGAGTTAGTAAGATTTTAAGTTCATAAATTAAAAAAATTATGTAAGAATGAAGGAAATCCCAGTCTTCCACATCTTTCTTTCCAACTCCAGGTAGCCAAGCTGAGGCAGCTGTGGTCCACAGCTGTCAAATATATGAAGTAATGTGACAGGAGGGGGACGAGTTGCCAATTAAGGTTGTGTTGTGCTCTCTCTCTCTCTCTTACTGAGATGAAAGAATTTTTATGGTAGGTAACATGTTTATATGTTTATTAATATTTCTAATTATAACAATAATAATAATAATTAATATAACTGTAATTACAAAATTCATATGCGATAGTATTTTAAAGACGTACAATAATCTATCCATTTCACTCTTTTAAATAAGGATAACTCTCTCTCTCTCTCTCTCCTCTCTCTCTCTCTCTCTTTTGCCACACAAAATACATATGTCACAGTGGTAACACTCTCCCTCGTTTAAGCTGGAAGCGTTAGAAGAGTATGTACATAAATTAACATTCTCTCTCTCTGTTACTGAGATGAAAGAATTTTTATGGTAGTAGTATGTAAAATGTTTATTGATATTTTCAGTTATAATAATAATATAACTAATTACAAAATTCATGTGGTACTATTTTAAAGAAATAAAAATAACCTTTCCATTTCACTGAAATACGGATAACTCCTCTCTCTTACGGAGATGAGAGAATTTTTTAGGTAGATGCATATGTTTATTGATATTGTCAAATAATAAATATAGTAATAATATAACTGTAATTTCAAATGAAAATTCCTGCCTTTGTCTTTCTTTGTATCCATTTCCTTACCTTCTGTGACAGGGGAGGGGAGCGGTGCCATATAATAGTCAACGAATTTAATGATTTTTGTGCAATCTCTCTCTCTCCTCTCTCTCTCCCCTCTCTCACTTACTGAGAGAGAGAATTTTTATGGTACATGTATGTATATAATAAGCTTATTATTAATATTTTCCAATAATAATATTATAAAATAATAATACAACAATTGTAATTACAAAATTCATATGTATTTTAAAGAAATGCAATAATCTTTCCATTTCACTCTTTGAAATACTGTAAGGACAATATCTCTCTCTCTCTCTCTCTCTCTCTCTCTCTCTCTCTCTCTCTCTCTCTCTCTCTCTCTCTACAAGATACGTGTGTCATAGTGGTAACTCTTTCTCTCTCTCTTGGCTGCAAGTGTTAGAAGTACGTATGTATGTATATACCTTGAAGGGTACCTACTAATGTTTAAGATGACTTTAAAATCATATTAATATAATCTCAACAATTAATAGAGTAATATGATAATAATTTAAGGTAAATAAATTTGATGTAGGATGTTACATAAACTATACATTTGGTCTCTCTCTCTCTTTCTAATGTACTAATACAAATTCAATGGTATATTTGATTTAGGAAGATACTTCAAATATATACTTGGTAGTATTTGAACTTTCAAGATAGGCAGATAGGGAGCATTGTGTGTGTGTGTGTCTATATATATTATATATATATATAATATATATATATATATATATATATATATATATATATATAAAATTCAGATCCAATGATAGAAGCAAAAATCCACTATCAACACAGGGGATTTTAAGTCTAAGTCTGAAATGTGTACATTATTTTATGATAATTTTGCAACTAATTCTAACAAGAATTTTACATATTTTAATACAGGCAGTCCTCAGGTTACATCAGTTTCACTTTAAGTCGTTAAGCCTCAGGGCGCTGTTAACCTGCCTTATTGTGATTCGGGTTAAGGTGATTTTTGGCCTACAGCGCCCTGACAGGAATGGAACCTCCCAGGGACTGCTTGTATCATGTTACAAACGACTCTTACATAAAAGGTTATGTGAATTTACTACATAATTATCATACATATATGTGTGTGCGCATTGTATTTTGGTTTTATAAAGCTTGGATAACGATGTCATTAACGCGATTCTCGGTGCCAGTAATAGATTTCAGGGCTGGTAAACATTTTATCAGCGACGGTAAGCAAGTTTTGGGCCGATAAGTGTTTTAATCATTGTCGGTAAGTGATTTTCGGGGCCAGTAAGCAGTTTATTGGTACTGGTAAGCAGTTTATCAGTGTTTACGTCATAAACACTATTCACCATTACCATAATTGAGATCGTCAGGTTAACAATGATTTTCGGCTATTGCTGCTTGGGCTGGGAACAGAAATCCTGCTGTAACTGGGGCCTGCCTTATCTATATTCACTTTATCGGCAACTCAATGTTATCCACATTAAATCAGCACCCGAGATATATGTACACTACATGTAAAATTACAAAATGTTCAAACTGTGGTCAGATGGTAAGGTTGCATGGGCCCAAAACAGTTAGTAACACTGCTTGCAAGCAAATATATATAGAGAGAGAGAGACTTCACATGGATAGTAACACTGCTCACAGGAATAAGTGCATAGGTAAGAGGGTTATTGCTTTTGTGTTTTAGTACAATAACCCACCCCTTAAACTGCCTATTTTAACAGTTCAAACACCAAATATACCTTTAAAATATCATCCTAAAAATGCTTTTAGCTGCCTATTTTAATAGTTCAAACAACAAATATACCTTAAACACTTTAATATAATTTCAGTCATTTTACAAGCTGAAGAATCCTAAAACTGTCAACTCTTACCAAGGCAAGAAATAATCAAATCACCCATATATTCAGGCACGCACATTTCCTAGTACCATATTCAAGCCTTAAGTTTTCTTTTTAACACAGTTAACATTGGTACTGCAACTGGTGAACTTGAAAAAAAAACGCTGTTTACATCATCATAAAAATATAGTCAATGATAATAAAATCAAAATAATTACCAAATATTTTATAAATGTACTACAAACTTGAGGCCCTCCCTCTAAAAATACTAATAATTGCCTATCTTAATGGTTCAAACACCAAACATAATTTAAACTATCATCTAAAACCAGTTTAATATAATTTCAAAGTCATCTTACAGCATTACCCTTAAATTTATATGGCTTACAGCTACACATGAACACTCCTATAACTGTTTATTACCAAGGTGAAAATTAATCAAGTTACCCCTACATTCAGGCATGCACATTTTCTTTCATACTTTTTTTCTTATACCATAGAAATTTTTTTTTACTGATATTTTGCTGCTTTCATTAATATCACTATATCAAAATTAGCAAATAACTTTTTTATCATAAAAAAATGTAGTCACAAAAATAAAATGAAAATTAATCAATACAGGCATTCCTCAGTTATCGGTGGGGTTTCTCTTCTCAGAGGGAAGCTGATAAGCAAAAACCGACATTAACCAAGATTTGGCGATTTACGGCGCTTATGGCTCTGAGTTTCAGTTACCAGGGACTGCCTGTATTTTAGATATGCTCCATTCATTAACTAATTTTTTTAATAGTGGTATCTCTTCTTTCTGTATTTCCCCTTACTTCCTTCTTAGTATTTCTTCCTAATGAACATCATATAGTTCTTTAGAAGATTGAATTTCAAGTACGTAAATGGTCCCTGTGGGCTTCTTCCATATGAATAGGTTTAATTACTGAATACATTATGAAAAATTCTGTGAATACACTAATTTTCTGCTAATTCACGAATAGGCGAAACAACAAATCCTAAACCGTGAATAGTCTGGGGTCAACTACAATCTTCATGGTCTGGAATGGGGCACTGTAATCTATTTACATAATATTAAGTTCTCTCTCCCTCTCTTACATATGGCATACAAACTGTGTGAGCTATTATATTAACCTAGGCTTGGTGTTACACTCACAGTATCCATTTGCATAAGTCAAATAGATTATTACAGCTGTAATTATGGTAGTAGTGATAATGAAACGGATATTTTACTTACTGAATCCATTTATAATGATATTTTACTTACTAAAACCGTTTATACTGTGTCATCACCATCGTATTTTATCATCACGGTAAAATATATAAAAAAACCAATTATCTGCCACCTGTAATGTTTACGTTCTCAGAATCAGCCAACTGAGCCTACAAGCAAAGAATTAGGAAAATATCTTTATAGCTGCTAAAAGTAACAAATGTATTACAGGCAGTCCACAGTTATTGGCGGGGGATTCCAATCCCTACAGCGTAACAATAACTGAAACTCGGCAATAATAGTGCCGATCCCCCATTATCAGCAACAATCACCAGGGAAAGGTGCCAATAAGCAGGGACTGGTGAATATCAGCGCAAAATATCCAGTTATCGTCAATGCTAGACAAGCACCATAAAACAGGATCGTCAATATGCAACACACTAAACCTCCAGGTTCACAGGGGATGTGTGTGCCACTCCCTTCCCAGAAAAGCTTAATTAAAGGCTGCAATCACTTAAAACTCCTCTTGAAACACTTACAACTGCCTATTTTGATAGTTAAAATTTAAAAAAAATAAATAATATAAAACAAAACTACAAATGCTCATACCCGAGTATTTCAGCGTATATGACCTTTACACAAGGCAAGTCAAAATTCATGGCAAATTTTCACATTTTTCTTGTATCTGTAGTATAAGAAGACTTCTAAATTACAAAGACAAAATGTTTTTTTTTGGAGAAAAGTGATTATTTGCAAAATTTAAACAGTACAACTATATATTTATAATGATGATGACTTTTCGATATCTTCATTGCCATTACGTAGTTGTTAGAAGAGATATAATTCAGAGATACCTTTAATAGTAAATTAACGAAGTTTGTTGAAAACATGAACATATTACTTCATTGTATAAGCATTAGGTGCAATTTCTCTAGTTCTGAACATCACTTTCGCCTGGCCGTTTATTTGTTTTAGTCAGCCTTGGCTATAATCTGCAGCTTTAATTTATTAGTATTTTTTCTTGAGATCTCCATTGCATGGGGGATGAACAAAAATTTATTTTAATTTTACTTTTGGAAGCCATCATTGAGCATCGGCTCAGTAAATTTAACAACTTGACAATTTTAACAGAGCTCTTAATAAACGCTCAATAGTTACAGTAAATGACGTCAACAGCTGTTTCTAAATTCAGAAATTTATGTCATTACAAGTTTACAATTGCTTATCCAGAATTCTAAAAACTGGATTTTTTTGTGGAGGATGGGAGAGAGAGAGAGAGAGAGAGAGAGAGAGAGAGAGAGAGAGAGAGAGAGAGAGAGAGAGTACTGTCTCGGTTAGGTTGTTATACTGATAGATATCCACTTGCAAACGCAAATAAAAGTTATATTGAGAATAATGACAATTTTAATAAAACTTGTTTTCCTGTATCTAATCATTTTGCATGTCGTATCATATTACAATACAGGAACAGAGTGATGATGCGCCTTTTGCATTCCGGTTTTGTTAGTCTTAAAATAACCAGCTGATCTCATTTTAATGATATCATCACTGTCTTTAGTTGCCAAATGGAACTTAAATTCAGATACATTCCTTTTGTTTCATAAATTATCAAAGCTCAGTTTAACAAGGCCGATTCTATATCATGTTTGTCATACATCTACAGTGATCCCCTCCACCCCCCCCGGGATAGTTAGAATCCGCGAATAGTTGGAACCCCTATAAAATACTTAAAATGGCTTATTTTGTTAGTTAAAACACAAGATAAACCCATAAAAATATGTATATATACCTTGTTTTTTTGTTTTACCAAAACAGTGCAATTTATGGCAAAAAAATTTTGTGGATATTTCTCATAAAAAATACTGCAAACAGGCGAATTTCTCACAAATAATGGGGGATATGTTCCAGAGAGAAATCTGCAAATCCAGACAACACAAATACCGAGGGCCAACTGTATTGCCTAGAAAACCATTGTTTTGTTTACATTTCATCGCCATTCTCAAACAACCTCTAATACTAATACAATAATGAACGATAATTATCGTATACAATTATCGTTCATATGACTGAATTGTTCTAAACAGTTGCAAAAAGCTTTGTGTGCTGCCTCACTTGATGTTTGCTGCAATTTGTTAAGCATGAATGTGAAATTGGAAAGTGTCATAAAATCATTTAAAAAATGCCATTGATAGAACCATAGATGATTTGTATGATAGTGACAACAAAGCAAAAGTCAACTCACAGGAACCAGACTGGAATCCCTTTGATGGTGGCATATGTGACAAATCTTGTGATATGTACGCAAAACTTTTGATGAAAATAAGCTATTTGCTATGAAGTTATGCCAATAATATATATGGTAAAATAGTTTCATTACCAATATTATCAGTTTATTTTATAATGTGAATCTTCATGTATGTTGGTGGTTATTGCACCAAGGCTGAGGCTAGCCTACCAATACATATCTTAGAATTCAAGTGTGGGGGGGGGGGGGGGCCCCCCCCGGTTACTGTAAATGTAAAGCAAGTATACAAAGGTAATCTATTTTAGATTTTTTGTTAAAAGTCCCTCATAATTGCAAAACAACAGTTTCCTGATCCATTTGTTGACATCATACTCAATGCTGTTTATGTCAGTTCTTTTGGCAAGAAGTCATCAATTATAAGAAGTTGTTATGAATTGTTACATAAGCCTAAGATTAGTAATCTTGTTTGAAAGCCTAGCCTAGTACAACGTACATATACACATTATTTACAGAAAATTTAATTGTCTACAGTAAGGCCTCGATAATTGCAGGGGATAGGGCCCAGAACCCCCCCCCCCCCCTCCAGGATAAGTAAATACTTCTGTTATCCTGGTAACAACCACCCCCCCCTAAAAATTGCTTAAAACTGCCTATTTAAATAGTTAACCCACCCAAGGGAATGGCAATTTCTTGCTAGCTTTTGCTCCATAAAGTGCTAAAAAATTCACATCATACACAACAATGCCACCCAGCCAATTTCAACCGATTGCTCTCTTTTTTAATTCAAACATGTTTCTAACATACACAGTGTACTTGTACATTACGTTACATAATTCCTGATAATTTCGAAACATGTTCAATTCCTGAAAATGGTTTTGCAAGATTTTTTTTTTTCTTACATGATATATCAAACATAGTAGAATAAAAGAAATATTCAACTTGACATTACAAAGGTTTGATGTCAAAATACGTATGCTAGATATATTTGAAAGCAAATGCAAATTTTCCTACCAGATGAAAGATTGAAAATTTTTTGCTAATTAATTCAAGAAAAGGAAAGCTAGCATTAAAAATGCCAAATTAGTAACACTGGACTCAACAGACCTGCGCATCATACTACTAGCAACTGTACATTAGTTATGTGAAGATGGTGTTAGTAGTACAAATGATAGTTACTGTATCATTAAAAATATCAAAATAAACGCAGTCACATAACCGATTCTATGTCATGTTTTTCATAAACATGTAGCCTAAAAGGAAAAGTTATTTTGTTTGTTTCATAGCTGCCACAAACCCCTAACAATGCAGAGTACATATGATCATTCTAAACTATTATTTACTACCTGAATAACAATGATATTTTGTATTGAAAATGAATGTTACGTATATTCCAAACATTATTACTACCATGACTAGTACTATTAAAATTTTGAAAGATAATCTTGCTGTGAACACTACCATAATTTCATTTCTGGCTCAGCTCATGTCGCTTGCGCGAAAATATCCTTTAATCTATTATTTCTAGGGTAAATGTACTAACACTACCAGAGAATAAATAAAATAAAGAAAAAGGTCAGTATAACTGACTCGCTCACCCTCCTCCCCTTTGGAGGAGGGTGTCTGGTATAAACACTAGGCGAGTGAGACCACTACCACGAGCCAAATGCCAATAGAAATCTCCACTACAAAACCCTCCCAAGAGGGGAGCCGTCCACAGAGGGAGCAGCTCGTACTACTACTACGCCATCCCATGCTTGCGACTGCTGCGCCTCTAGTGGCCATCCTTTTCAGTTAGCTCACACGAGTCGCACGTGTTATTTTTCTCTCTGTGATTTTCGTGCCCTTTCTTCGGATTTTCGATAATGGAGCGTGTAGCTATTGCAGCAGCTAAGTTAAGTACTCAGTATTTACGGTTACCGAGTTTTTTCCGTCCCCGAGACAGTATTTGCCGTTTTTTAGGTATAGATACGTTCTCGGGGGCTGGAAGCATGGCAGCATGGTCCTGCCGCATGCTGGGTTCGTTCTTGGTCTCCCATACCTAGAACATCCCTTATTATTCTACGCTCTATTTACATTATCCGTGTTATTAGGTCTACTCAAGTTGTTATACAAGTATGTATTTCACCATATGTAGGCTTTTTCCATCCAGACCCTAGTCTAGGTTCTTAGTATCGGCCCCTGACTAGCTTTGAGTGGTAGACTTGCCTTCGGGCTAGTCGTACACTCCTGGATTTTTTCTCCTGCTATTTTACCTTCTCTCTTTCATTTTTATTATATATATTATATTTATATGTTTTGTTATTGTTAGGTTAGTTGGCGTCTGGCTTAGCCTAGGTCATGGCTCGTAGAGCCTAGTATACCGTTGATCAGCTCGGTCGCTTCCTCATAGCTTCTCTCTGATCAGTTGGTTATAGCCCTATGGGCCTATATGCTACCGCTTTTCAGTTCTAGTTGCTTCCCGATAGCTTCTATCTGATCAGTTGGTTGGCCTAGGCTTGGTATGTTACCGCCTCGTGGTCACTACGTGATCGCGAGTTAGCCAGTCGCCTACCAGTCCCCCTCCCCCCCTCTCCCGCTCTCCCATAGAGTCGGGAGGGGGTGGGTCGGTCTGTCCTTGCTCGCCCAGCATGCCCGAGCCTGCCTCCCCCTCCCCCTCCACCGGAGGGGCCTGGGAGTCCGACAGTCCCTGACTGGTTCCGGCCTCTCCGCTTCTCGGCTCGGCCGGGTGGTACGTTGTGGGGGGCTCTGGCCTTCCCCCCCTCCGTTACTGCCTTGTCGCTCCGGGTTAGCGCGAGTCTGTATGTCATCTCGCCCTTCCCTCCTTACTAGAGCTCCTCCCTATCGGAGTCCTGGTATCCAGCGGAAGGGTATAGTCCACCGTAGTTGGGCCGGAGCATACAGTAGGTCTTTACTAACCGTACCGTATTGCTGAGTTACTACACTCCGCTCACTGGACCTAGTCCGGTTCACTTGCATGTAGGTTTAAGTTATCTTTAAGTTTATCTTAAGTTTCTTAAACCATCGCCCCCCCCGCTCCCTTCATATTTTACCGGATCTCTCCGGGATTATAGCCTATTCAGGCAATGCAGGGAGGGGCTATGCCCAAATTTTTTCCGAGCTCCGCCTCGTAACGGAGTTCTTTTGTCCTTAGTCTGTAAGTGTTACCCTTTAAGATAACTCATGTGTCTTCCCACTTACAGGCCACCAACTGTGAGCATCCGGGATGTTCCGCTACACTTCAAGACCCCTGTGGACACGAAGTTTGCCGGTCCCATGCTCCATGCGCGACTCCGCACGGGGACATCCAGGTCTGGTACCATGAAACGTGTACCATATGTTATGATCTGGTGAGCCAGCTTTTGGAAGGTGTAAGTATTCCATCTCCGCATGCCGCTCCGCTTCTTTAGTACTAAGTTTTCATCATTATTCTAACTTAAGGCATCTAGTTTAAAGTTATATTCTAAGTTTTAGTTTAAGTGATTCTTAAATCTAAAATATACCCTCTCTTACAGGCTCCGGCAGTAAGAGATACGGCATTGGCTACCCTGCGGGCCTGGGTCGGAGGTTTTGGCAAGAACGCCGCCAAGGGTCAGCCCTACATACTGGAGAAGCGTTTAGCTCTGTTAATCTTCCCGGGGCAAGACGACTGGGTACGTCGACCCGGCAGAGGCAGACCCTTCTATTGCCTTTATCCAACAACAGCTGGCGGCCTCCTTAACTGAACAAGACCAGGATATCTCCACGGATGTCGCAACCCTGGATATAAATGTTGAACCTATGGTAGGTATAGACGACCTGTGGCGAGGTAAGTAATGCAGTACCCAAGGGTCCCCCTTGGGATTGACTGTTTCTTCTACCCCTGCAACTTCACCATCCTTCCCAGGCTTTACCGGTGATGAGTTATATACTCCTCCAGAGGCTTCGGTTAGGCCTAAGATCAAGTCTAAGCAATATGACCTTGACTAGGACGTCATCGTCCTCGAAGAAGACGTCCTCGTCTCTTCTTCTTCGCGTAAGTCTCCGGCTCGTAATCCCGGCCCAGACAAGTCTAAAGGGTCTAGCTCCGGCTCAAAGTCCTCGAAAAGTAAGCCTAAGGAGAAATCCCGTACCCCGGCAGTATCACCAGTTCCACTACCTTTGGTGCCTATTCAAAGTCTCCCCTCCACCTCCGCAGCAGCTCCGGCTCTGGACACCAGCGCTGGCCTGTTACAACAGGTGGGTGACTTGGTAGGCTCCCTTAAGACAAGTATGGAACATATGATATCTCGCCTGTCGGACAGGATAACTTCTCAGGACACGATTATAGCCTGGCCTAAGAGAAGCCTCTTGCCTCTCCCTCAACCTCTAACACTAGCGGATCTCAGCTTCCCCCGTATGACTCGCTGCCGCTTTCTCCATGAATAATCCTTGGAGAGTAGCGTCTACGCTCCCTTCCAAGATGGGTCATCTCCATACCGGAGTTCGGAACTCGAAGAATAGAGGACTTCGAGTTCTACCCGGAAGGCCTACGGCCTCCCTTCATAGGTTACGCTAGGCTCACGCCTGCGGCTATGGTTAGAGATGACAAGGGTACCAAAGGAGACAGTCCTCTATTCTCGGGACCAAGCCCAACGAGAATGGCTTAGATGTCTAGACGACATGGACTGTTCGAATACTAAGATTCAACCATTCAAGAGTCCCTTTACCATTTTCACGATGGACGAAGGTACCCCGCTCTTTCCTTTCCTTACCAGATAGCGAGGTCGACCATCTCAGCAGCTCAGAAAGGGGAACCCATGCCTCAGCTGAAAGAAGCAGACCCCACTTCTCCGTTGCTCCCGTCAATTGGAGAATTATGGGAGGACTTGCCTAACACCTTCCAGCCCGGCAAACTCAAACCTGACTGTGCTATGGAGCAGTTTGGTGAAAAGCTGCCCAGGCTCCCTGATAGTCTTATTCAAGCGGAGTTTGACTCGAAAACACGACTAGCCAGGTCAATCAACCTGATGGCTATGTCTGAGGTAGCAACCATGGCTTATGGTTCAGAGCCAATTTTTAAGCTTATGACCAAAGCCCTGACTCAAACGGTGCAGTCAGACATGTTCGAGTTTGCCACGCTAGAACAAATTGTAGAAAGCATGTATTGCTAGAGGCAACCATTCGGCATGAACCGAATAGGCTACTTTCTTCCAACATCTGGGGCGCAGATCTCTTCCCAGAGGCTATGGTAAAGGAAGTACAAGCGGAAGCTACGAGGTTGAACCAAAGCCTTAAGGACGTTTTGGGGTCTTTCGGCTAGGAGAAGGCAAGACTTGACACCAAAAGGTAAGGGACAAAAGAAACCTAGACGTTTCCAACCTTACCACAAGAAGCAGCCGCGCTTCTCTCAACAAGTTCCTACAGTGCCGTTAGTGCAGACAGCTCAGCCCGCCCTCCACCCGTCTAAAGGTCAATCACAGCCTATTTATGTGATATCCCCTCAGCCTCAACCCTCCACCTCATACGCCATCTCTCCAGCTTACAATCCAGCCTTCGAGAGTCAAGCTTCTCAGAAGTATGACCGCTCGAACAAGGGAGGCAGAGGTAAGCGGTCCTTTCGTGGGAGAGGATCGGGAGGCCCCTTCAATAGGGGAAAGCACTTCAGAGGAGGTCGAGGGGGTTGGGGTTACCAGAACCAATGAGGAACTTCAGGTAGGAGGGAGGCTGTTTCACTTTCGCCACCGGTGGAACTTCAGCCAGTGGGCGAAGCTAGAGCATAGTGTCAAAAGGGCTGGGTTGGAGCTGGTTGACGAACCCACCTCCAGCCAGACCTTTCCGCCAAGTTCCTTCCAAGGAATTGACAGAATACGCAAAGGATCTCCTTCGAAAAGGAGCTATAGTCAAAGTCAAGAGATTAAAGTCAGGGTCGCTTGTTCAGGTCCCAAAGAAAGGCTTCAAACAAAAGAAAGGGTAAATCTTAGACTTGGTCCCGCTTAAACTTAGCATACGCGCGACAAGGTCAAGATGCTCACGATCTCACAGGTGCGGACCTTACTTCCCCGTGGGGCCGTCACCACCTCTATCGATCTTTACAGACGCCTACTATTCATATCCCTATTGCAAGACACTTCCGTCCGTATCTGGGATTCAAGATAGGAGACCAGACGTTCTCCTTCAAGGTAGTTCCGTTCGGACTCAACGTGGCACCCAGGGTGTTCACGAAGCTAGCGGAAGTAGTAGTGCAACAGCTCAGAGCTCAAGGGATTATGGTAGTAGCGTATCTCGACGATTGGTTGATCTGGGCCCCATCAGTCGAAGAATGCAACAACGCCACACTGAAAGTGATCCATTTCCTAGAATATCTAGGATTCAAGATAAACAGATCCAAGTCCAGACTCACCCCAGAGGTCAAACTTTCAGTGGCTAGGCATTCAATGGAATCTATCCTCACACACTCTGTCGATTCCATCCACCAAAAGGAAAGAAATAGCGAAGTCAGTCAAGCAATTTCTGAGTCACAAACTAGCATCAAGGAGAGCTCAGGAAAGGATCCTCGGCTCTCTCCAGTTTGCTTCAGTAACGAACATCTTAATGAAAGCCAAACTGAAAGATCTAACAGGATCTGGCGCTCTCGAGCGAATGTCAGGTCCAGGGACAAGCTATCCTCAGTACCTCTGATTCTAAGAACCGGCTTCGGCCGTGGGGCAAAAGTCAAGAATCGTCAGTGTCAGTCCCTCTTCAGTTCCCTCCACCAGGGATTACCATCCACACAGACGCGTCTTTAAGCGGCTGGGGAGGGTACTCCCAAGTCAAAAAGGTGCAAGGAATCTGGTCACCCCAGTTCCGTCAGTTCCATATAAACGTACTGGAGGCAATGGCAGTCTTCTTGACTCTGAAAAGATTACGCCCACCAAAGTACTCCCACATAAAGCTAGTCTTGGACAGCGCAGTGGTAGTACATTGCATAAACAGAGGAGGCTCCAAGTCACGTCATCTAAATCACGTCATGATAGCCATCTTCTCCCTGGCAGACAAATTCAGTTGGCATCTTTCCTCCACCCACATAGCTGGAGTAAGAAACGTCATAGCAGACGCCCTATCCCGATCAGTACCCCTAGAATCGGAATGGTCTCTAGACGAGAGTTCGTTCCAATGGATCCTTCGAAGAGTCCCAGGGCTACAGGTGGATCTTTTCGCTTCACAAGCGAACCACAAACTACCGTGTTATGTAGCCCCCAACCTGGACCCTCTGGCTTACGCCACGGACGCCCTGGCTCTGGACTGGAACAACTGGGAGAGGATTTACATCTTCCCCCCAGTGAATCTCCTTATGAAGGTCTTAGACAAACTCAGGACATTCAGGGGTCAAGTGGCTCTAGTAGCCCCAGACTGGCCGAAGAGCAACTGGTATCCTCTGATCCTGGAACTGGGCCTTCGTCCCCTTCGGATCCCCAGTCCCAAGCTCTCCCAGTCAGTACAAACGAAGACTGTGTTCGCTTCCTCAGGGATTCTCAAAACCCTAACTTTATGGATTTCATGAAGTTTGCGGCAAAAAGAGATGCGAATATTGACCCTCAGAATATTCTTTTCCTGGAATCCGATAAAAGGGATTCAACTTTGAGGCAGTATGATGCTGCCGTCCAAAAAGTTAGCAATCTTCCTGAGAGAGTCAGATATCAGAATCATGACAGTTAATTCTGCTATTCCATTTTTCAGATCTTTATTTGAAAAGGGTTTAGCAGCTAGCACGATTACGACAAACAAGTCAGCATTGAAAAAGATATTTCAATTTGGATTTAACATAGACTTGACAGATACCTATTTCTCGTCTATTCCTAAAGCATGTGCTAGACTTAGGCCCTCGGTCAGGCCTACGTCAGTTTCATGGTTCTTAAACGATGTTCTAAAACTGGCTTCCGAAACCGATAATGACACATGCTCGTTTATGATGCTCTAAGAAAAACGCTGTTTTTGTTAAGTCTAGCTTCAGGAGCAAGAATTTCAGAACTGTCGGCTTATCCAGAGATCCGGATCATGTTTCAATTCCTTCCCACAGGGGAAGTGCTACTTTCTCCAGAACGTAGCTTTTTAGCAAAGAATGAAGATCCTTTGATGAGGTGGGAACCTTGGAAGGTACTACCCCTTCCACAAGATGTTTCCCTTTGCCCGGTTTCAACCTTGCGAGCCTTTCTATCCAGGACCTCCTCTTCCTCATCGGGACCCCTCTTTAGGAGGGAAAAAGGTGGCACTTTATCCACTAAAGGCATCAGGCAACAAATCCTGTACTTTATCAATCAAACAAGCCAATCCTGACTCCTTTCCAAAAGCACATGATGTCAGGGCAGTGGCCACCTCAATTAATTACTTCCAACATATGAATTTTGCTGATTTAAAGAAGTATACCGGATGGAAATCGCCGACAGTGTTCAAACGTCACTACCTTAAGTCCTTGGAAGCTCTGAAATTTTCAGCAGTAGCAGCGGGTAACATAGTTTTCCCCTGACTCTGCCTAGATTATAGTAGAAGATTCAGTCCTCCTTTCTACCTGCCTCACCCAACAGTTCGTCTTATTCCTGCCTTGTTCATTAATATTCACCTTGTGTCTTAGCTGCTTTATGATTGTATAGTGCCCCTTTTGTCTGGTAAGGGACACTCAAATCTAATTAACATAATGATCTCATAGATGTTATCCCCTTATTTTTATGCTAGGGGATACATCTTAGTACAATGGTTACGGGTTTTGTATATTAAGTCATATACATTCCTAAGATATATTATTTTATCATTGATCAAATATTTATATAAATTTATACTAATTGCTATTTCTATTTTTGATACATGTTGTTACACAGATTTATTATGATAGGTAAGCATTGTACCTATTTATATTTATGTAAATTACCTTGTATTATTAACATAATTAGAATTAAGGGTAATTTAAGCATATTTCTGATGTCTACTGTGTACTTGTATCTTTTTAGCAATTTATTCATTCTTTTATTTTGTATCTTTTATTTGAGACCTATTTGTTTTATTATATTTATTTGCTTTGTACAATCTTGTGCTGTTTCTCTGGTACGATTTCGCGCAAGCGACACGAGCTGAGCCCAGAAAAAAGGATTTTGACGTAAGGAAAAATCTATTTCTGGGCGATTGGCTCGTGTCGCCAGCGAAATAAAACCCCCCCCACCCCCCCTACCCATCCCTTCGCTCAAGATTGTCTGCTAACTTCAGGTATGGGGCCACTAGAGGCGCAGCAGTCGCAAGCATGGGATGGCGTAGTAGTAGTACGAGCTGCTCCCTCTGTGGGACGGCTCCCCTCTTGGAGGGTTTTGTAGTGGGAGATTTCTATTGGCATTTGGCTCGTGGTAGTGGTCTCACTCGCCTAGTGTTTATACCGACACCCTCCTAGAGGGTGAGCGAGTCAGTTATACTGACCTTTTTCTTTATTTTATTTATTCTCTGGTATGTGTTAGTACAATTACCCTAGAAATAATAGAATTAAGATATTTCGCTGGCGACACGAGCCAATCGCCCAGAAATAGATTTTTCCTTACGTCAAAATCCTTTTTTATATACTTACTTACATACATTTTGTCAGTTGGCTGGCCTCGCAAAATGGCACTTAGAGAGAGAGAGAGAGAGAGAGAGAGAGAGAGAGAGAGAGAGAGAGAGAGAGAGAGAGAGAGAGAGAGAGAGAGAGAGAGACAATAACAATGATATTTTGTATTGAAAATGAATGTTACGTATATTCCAAACATTATTACTACCATGACTAGTACTATTAAAATTTTGAAAGATAATCTTGCTGTGAACACTACAATAATTTCATCTTATATACTTACTTACATACATTTTGTCAGTTGGCTGGCCTCGCAAAATGGCACAGAGAGAGAGAGAGAGAGAGAGAGAGAGAGAGAGAGAGAGAGAGAGAGAGAGAGAGAGAGAGAGAGAGAGAGAGAGAGAGAGAGAGAGACTGTTGCCTGATTACATTGTAAAACTGACAGATATCCATTAGCAAACGTTGAATAATAGTAGAGTATTGAGAATTATGATCATTTTAATAAAACTGTTGTTTTACTGTGTCTAATCATCTTGCATGTATTATTACCATATTATATTATTATGATATGAACATAGCGATCTACCATTTGCATTCTGGTATTGCTTACATTCTTAAAATAATAAACTGATTTCGTTTTACCAATAGCAACACTGTTTTTAGTTGCTAAATGGAACTTAATTCAGATATGCCTATAATATATAAGGTGAGAATGGTTTTATTACCTTTATTGTAAGTTAATATCATGATGTGAATCTGTTCATGTGTGTTGGTGGTTATCGCACTGCAACTAGGCTAAGCCTACCAATGAACGTCATACATATATATACCTTGAATAGGATATTTATTATGAAGATATGCCAATAATATAAGGTGAGAACGGTTTTTTACCTTTATTGTCAGTTAATATCATAATGGGAGTTGTTTCATACCAGCGATATAGCATGAGAAGTGGTCCAAGTAAAAAAACCTGTGAATGACTGATCTGCGACTAAGCAATGCCCCACTGTATTTGTGGTGTTTCACTGAGAAATGTTCACTAATTACTGTACTTTCATATAATTTTTATGACTACAGTAGAACCCGCCAATTCGTGGGGAATGTGTACCAGACCCCCACACACATAGCTAAATTTCGTTAATACTTAAACCCACCCACCCCCCATCCAAAAAAACTCTTATAACTGCCTATCTTGAAAGTTCAAATACCAAATATATACAGGCAGTCCCCGGTTATCGACAATCCGGTTTTCTGGGGCAAGTCTAGCACCATAAAATCAGGGATTTATGGTGCCATAATGGGCTGAGATCCAGTTATCGGTGCCATACAGCATAAGGTGCTTCATAAGTGCCATTATGGCACCATTAATCAGAGAGTTTTGGTTAACAGCAGTTTTCACTTATTGGCACACCCCCGGGGAACGGAACCTCTGCCAATCACATAACCGGTGACTGCCTGTACACCTAAAATAATGTTGTACATCAAAATTTATCCTGAATTATCATCTTATTACTGTATTATTTTTTGAGATTATACAGTGGGGCCTCGATAATCGCGGGGGTTGGGGGCCACAACCACCCGCGATAAGCAAATATCGGTGTTATCACAACCCTCAAAAAACCCTAAGCTACACCCACCCCAACTGCTTACTTCAATAGTTAAAACACCAAAGATGTCCTACCTGTGAAAACTCTTATAGGCTAACTGCCTATTTAAATACTACGTAATATAAACACCTAATATACCTTAAACTATGATATGGGTACTATCTTATATAGCTTGAAGATACACGTGTACTTACTGCAACTTAAGTTTAAAGCAATCAGTAGCTGCTCCTACTAGTAGTAATATAAGGGAATTGTCCTTGAAACGACTCCCTTGCTTATTTTATGCCTCCTTTGTTTGTGTGTGTTTTAGTTATTTGTGTGCATGTTTAAGTTTTGTCTCTATAATGTCATAAATTCTTTTATAAATTCTTTCCTATCCTCAATTTCCCCTTCATCAGATCTGCAAACAAAAGTATATTAGCTAACAATTCCTCTTCATTTTTATGATTTGGCTACTGCTCAAAACTAAAAGTACTTTTATCTATTTTGTGAATGAACACATTTATGATAAAAGAAATCATGATTTACTCTAATGATTACAGCACCCAACTGTAATATTAATGTACAAACAGCAAAATACAGAAATAAAAATCTATTTTTGTCTTTTGTTTATGTTGAGAACCAGCTGATGGGCGTTTATTACCGAAAGAAATATTTTGGAAACAATTCAGTTGCTAAAAGAAACTAATTTATTGATGGAATTATTATTTTTAACTTTGTACATTAAAGTTTATGATACAGTAATTCATATTTCATTGAGAGAGAGAGAGAGAGAGAGAGAGAGAGAGAGAGAGAGAGAGAGCGAGAGAGAGAGAGAGAGAGAGAGAGAGAGAGAGAGAGAGAAACTGTTGACCAGCTAGGTCGAGAATAACATTGTGTTTTTACATAAAAATCATATTCTAAATATTTTTACGGTGATAAGAAATGAAACATCGATAGTGGTAATATATTCTCTTGTATACTGTTATATGTGTGACAATCACTGAGTCAACTATAAAAGTAGTATTGAAACACAGTTTAGTAAATCACAGAAAGAAAAAAAATATGGCAACACGTATGTACCTACCTATACAAATGTTACGGACCATTTGTTTTTTTATTATGATAATGATAATAGATCAGTATTATAGTTTATTCTGTAAGTGAAATAAGGTTTTTTGAAAGGTTGCTGTTTTATTTCATTAAGAGAGAGAGAGAGAGAGAGAGAGAGAGAGAGAGAGAGAGAGAGAGAGAGAGAGAGAGAGAGAGAGAGAGAGAGAGAGAGAGAGAGAGAGAGAGAGAGAGAGAGAGAATTTTAAGTTAGCATTTTATCGATATTTTGCTTTTTACACTCATATTATCTGAAAACTAGTAAATAATTACGTTAATTTTCCAGGATATTAGTACTATTTGGGATCCACAAAAAAGTAAGCAAGTGTTTTATGATCGATTTTAGTGCATAAGTATGTAAAATACGTGGGTAGTTTGTAGCATCGTGTAACCACTATCATGTGTAAAAACAGTAGTACATACGAACAAGACTGTAGGTTGGTGACGTCATGGTGTATTTTTTCCTGAATGAATATACATTTATGATTAAAAAGAATTAGTTACTGTACTGATTACAGTACTCTACTGTAATACTAATGTAATCACATCAAAATAAAATAATCAATGCATACTGTAAATTCGTAAAGTGTATTTTTGTCTTTTTAAAAATGCTTTCCCCAAAAAATCATTCCTTCAAGAGGCTTTTTATTATGAAGACATGCCATTGATATATAAGAAGGGCATTTTATTATGAAGATATGCCAATTATATATAAGGTCAAAATGGTTTTATTACGTTGACACTTCGTCGCTGATCGCAAACAATACGATAATCTATGACAATTATCGTTTGTATGCTATTTATTACCTTTATTGTCTGTTAATATCATATGTGAATCTATTCATGCATGTTGGCGGGTATCGGACCGCGGCCGAGGCTTAGCCTACCACAAACAAGCCGTGATGCTGCGATTCATACAGCGATATAGACCGAGAAGTGGTCCTAGGAAAAACCTGTGGTGAACTGATCCCGTGATTACTGATCTGCGACTAAGGGAGGCCCCACTGTATTATTAATATCATTTCAAAATCATCTTATGCATTAGTACCCTTAATGATATACAGTGGTCCCCCCATATTTGTAGGGGATGCGTACCACAACAACAACCCCCCCCCCCCCCCCATGGATAGTTAGAAACCGCAAATAGTTAGAACCTCTATAAAAATGCTGAAAACAGCCTATTTTGTTAGTTAAAACTCAAGAAAAACAAACAAAAAATTTTTATACTTGGTTTCTTTAATAGTTTTATCACAAAAAAGTGCATTTTATGATGAATTGATAAAAAAACCAGGAATTTGTGGATATTTTTCATAGACAAATACCGCGGATATGCACATTTTCCACGAATAATGCGGGGAAACGTTCCAGAGAGAAATCGGCGAATGTGTGAGTCTGGGAATCCGGAGAACGCGAATACAGGGGTCCACTGTATACATACGTACTGAACACTTCCAGCCAAAATAGAGAGAGAAAGTTAAAAAGCATTAAAGGATTAGGATGTCTAAAGGACTTGTTAATCCATCCGAGGAGACGTTTCCTTACTTATCTCTAGGAGCAGGTTTTACTGTTCATTAAGTGGGTTAATGATTTTGTCTAGCTTTCTTATCACTCTTCCACACTGTTGCTGTTTATAACTTCTGGTGGTAGCTTATTCAATCTGTCACATATCTTGTATGTGAAGAAGTTCCTGCAATGAGATGTGTTGTATCTCTTCAGCTCTAGTTTCCATTCATTATTTCTTGTCTGGTTTTCATTTAAAAAATATAAGTTACTGACTACTTTTGTTATGCTGTTCAGTATTTTGAATGTTTCCATTAGCTGTCCTCGCAATTGTCGTGTTTCTAAGCTATATATGTTCAGGCTCTCTAGTCGTATTTGATAACCTATTTGCCAAATGGATGGAATTAACTTTGTGGCTCTTGCTTGTACTCCTAATCTATTTATGTCCTTTCTTAGTGTTGGTGACCACAACTGTATTGCATATTCAAGGTGCAGTCTAACTATTGAGGTCTGCAGCACAGTTTCCTTGTTTCCATATTTGAACTGCCTCTTTATGTATCACACTAGTTTCTGTGCCTTCTTTTCAACTTTTATGCACTGTTTTGTGGATTTTAAGTCCTTGGTAATAACAAATCTAAGGTCCTCTTCTTGTTCCCAAGCAGCATGTAGTTGGGATAAGAGTTGTCTGTTCCTATTTGTAACACTACAACTATCGACATTAAAAGGCATTTGCCATCTTTTTTTTACCACTCCCCAACTTTCTTTTGATAATTTCTTTAACTCTACTGTCTCTGGGTCTGCTGCATTTACACCTAGTTTGGGGTCGTCTGCAAATTTGGCTATCCTGCTGGTAAATCCTACATCAATGTCATTAATATATATATATATATATAAAAAAAAAGAGCAGGCCAAGGACAGAACCCTAAGGAACTCTGCTTGTTACATCTGCCCATTCTGATTCTTCACCGTTTATTACGACTCTGTTTTCTTTTAGCTAGCCAGTCTTCGATCCAGAGACAGAAATAGTTGTCCTTATATATGAATGAAATTACTTGTGATGATGATGATGTGAGAGAGAGAGAGAGAGAGAGAGAGAGACCTTACATCTTGTTCAGGTTGCCCCAGGTCCCTCAGTGTGAAGCACCTTTAATGTCTACCAGAGAATTGCTGATGCATCTTCCAGTATATTTTGCATCTTCCAATCTGGGATGGTTTGGGATGCAGCTTAGATATTTGTCAAGCTTATTCTTGAACACATCTACGCTCACTCCTGATATATTCCTCAGATGAGCTGGCAATGTATTGAATAGATGCTGCATTGTCGTACTGGTGCGTAATGGATTACGTAATGTCCTGTGTGTTTTCCTTAAGTTTCCTGGTATAGTTTTGGATACTATTAATCTACCTCTGCTTGCTCTTTCTGGTATTTTTAGCTCCATGATGTTTTTGGCAATTCCTTCTATCTGTTTCCATGCCTGTATTATCCTGTAGTGTCCTCTTCTCCTTTCTAGACTATGTAATCTTAAAAATTGTAGTCTTTCCCTGTAGTCAAGATCCTTAACTTCTCCTATTCTAGCTGTAAAAGACCTTTGTACACTCTCTATTTGTGCAATATCCTTTTGGTAGTGTGGGTACCATATCATATTGCAATATTCAAGTAGACTACAAACATATGTTTTATAAAGCATAATCATGTGTTAAGCTTTTCTTGTTTTGAAATGCCTTAACAACATTTCCATTTTTGCTTTACATTTTGCCAATAGAATTACTATTTGATCATTGCATAACATGTTCCTATTTAACATCACACCAAGGTCTTTAACTGCTTCCTTATTAGTGATTGTCTCATTCTTAGGTCCCCTATATGCATATCTTTCCTTTATCATCTCCATAATTTATTTATTCAAATTTCTCAGAGTTAAATACCATCCTTTTTACCTCTGCCCATTCATATACTTTGTAGCGAGTTCCTATCTTCATCACAAGTAATTTCTCTACTTATTCTTGTGTCATTGGCGAAATTACTCACTCCGAGTCCTTAACATTACTGTCTATGTCTGCAGTCATAATAACAAACAACAATGCAGCTAACACCGTACCTTGTGGCACACCAAATATTACCTTAGCTTCATCAGATTTCTCATCATTTGCAATAACTATCTGTTTTCTGTTGTGAAAAAAATTCTTTTATCGATCTTCCTACTTTGTCCACTTTACTGTTTTCTAATTTTCTTCGCTAATATATTATAGTCTACCTGTCAAAAACTTTTGCAAAGACTAGATAAACCACATCTGTTTCTTTTCCGTTTATCATATTTTTATATATGCTCTCAAGGTGGACTAACAGTTGGGTTTGTGTATTTTTTCCGGGTACGAAACCATTATTAAATGTTTTATAATTTTTTCTTCATTACCTATTCCACTTTCATACTATGGGATGTTAGACTCACAAGCCTATAACAACATGCCTCTAGTCTTGATCCACTTTTGAAAGTAGGGGTAATATATGCTAATTTATGCTCATCATAAATCTTGCCTGTATCTGCACTTGGCCTTAATAATATTGCATGCAGCTTTGCAATAGAATGAACTACTTTCTTTAACAAAATGGCAGGGACACCATCTGGCCCAGCTACTGATCCATTTTGAATTTCATTAATAGCCTGCACAATATTGGCTTCATTAAACCTTAAACGCCGAGCCGGTATTTCCGAAAGTGTCTCCCGTATGCCCGCGGCGTTTGCAAGTGAGTGCCGAAGCGGATAAATATTTTTTTTTTTAAATCACAGCACGCTTAGTTTACAAGATTAAGAGTTCAATTTTGGCTCCTTTTTTGTCATTGCCTGAAGTTTAGTATGCAACCATCAGAAATGAAAAAAAATATCATTATCATATATAAATATTGGAATGTATGACAGAGTGAAAAAAAATTTCATTTATAATTGTATACAAATCGCACTATGAGCAAAACGGTTAAAAGCTAATGAGTTCATTTTTTTCCGTTGTATTGTACACTAAATTGCAATGATTTTGGTATATAACAAATTGTAAAACGATCAAAGCAACACAGAGAAAATATTATCACAAAATGATGCATGAATTCGTAATGTGCACACCTTAAAAAAAAAAAAATTTAAATAAAAAATAAATAAATAAAAAATTCACCATAAATCGAAATATTATGCTAGAGACTTCCTGTTTCTTGCAAAATGAAGGTAATTGATTGATGATTACTAGACTGTAAGTGTTGTAGCTTACAATTGCAGTTTTCGACCATTTCGGTCGAGTTAAAGTTGATCGAAGGTTGAATTTTTTCTATTTATCGTGATTTATATGAAAATATTTCAAAACTGATATAAATTTTTTGTTGTATTCTACATGAAATTGTGCACATTTTCATATATAAAACTTTATGAAATGGCTAATATAAAACGGTGCAAACATTACGACAATCGGACGAAAGAACTGATTTTTTTAGAAAGAACTTCCGATTTTTTTCGGCAGTTACTGCGCAGACGGACATAAGGAAAATTTTTTTTTTTTTAATTCACCATAAACCGAAAAAAATGTGCTTGAGACTTCCAATTTGTTGCAAAATGAACGTAAATGATTGAATACTACTAGAATGTAAGAGTTTTAGCTTACAATTACATTTTTTGACAATTTCAGTCTAGTCAAAATTGACGGAAGGTTGAAATTTTAGCACATCGTTATTTATATGAAAATATGTCAAATCTGATAAAAGCTACAACCATGGGTTGTTTTTTGTTGTATTCTACATGAAATCACGCACATTTTCATGTATAAAACTTTATATTGCAATACACCCCCTGAACACCTGAACTAGCCCTGGTCACTTACCAGCCCGAACCATCATTTATTAAAAATTTACCAAATCTTTGGTTAAAATAAACGATCAGTGTTGCCAATCTCCTGGCAAACACCCTCGTTACCTAGTTACCAGCCCACCGCTAGTAGCCCTGCCTCACGGGCCGGTCACACCTGCCCTCTCACGTCAATCACTTATCGTTCGCGGTGGAGTACAGATGTATCCACAGCGAACTCCTTTTTGGTCTTGCCCGGCCTTCATTTGCACCTTTGATTTGATTGAATTTGGTGACGAATTACGCATCCCTTTGGATTACGGTTGGATTGCTCTTAATACCTTGTCATTAGACATTGATTCTGCAAAGGAAGAAACAACACAGGCTACGACAACGACTACTGCATCCTCGGCCACGACATCACAGAAAACGACGAGCGGAAGTTCAACAACGTATCGTCTTTGCCAACAATGCAAGAAAAGGATGAGTCATTCCTTATGCGTAAATTGTAGGCCTGTTCAATATAATGTAAAGACCAGATGTTTGGAATGTCAGGAGTGGTCTTTGGACCAGATGTTAGGGTATCTCAAACATAGGAAAGGTCTCGTATTAAGAAGTAACTGTAGGCAGGAAGAGACTAACGTAGATCAAGATAAAGACTTACAGTGCTCTTTAAGAGACTTGAGAGTACGCTGACATCGAGTATGACATCTGTTACCGATTTTATGTCAAGATTATGTGAGGATAGATCGAGCAATACGGATACTGAAATTACTAATCGTTCTGTTCCAGCTCCCCTGCCTGTTCCATAATCAGCCCTAACCAGTGCTGGGGGTTATGGGATCCGCAAGCCCAGAGGGCAGGATCCGCCGTCCCCCTGGCGCGGAGCAGGCAGTGTTGGCAGCAGATTCCCATTCCCTCGATGACATCTCTGTTACCGATTTTAGGTCAAGATTATGTGAGGATAGATCGAGCAATAGGGATACTGAAATTACTAATCGTTCTTTTCCCAGCTCCCCTGCCTGTTCCCAGAATCAGCCCTAACCGGTGCTGGGGGTTATGGGGATCCGCAAGCCCACAGGGCAGGATCCGCCGTCCCCCCTGGCGCAGAGCAGGCAGTGTTGGCAGCAGATTCCCCTTCCCCTCGATGTGTAAGTTCTCAGGATGATAAAAAACTTAGGTCAGATATAGACGAGTAGGGATAATAGGCTAGTGTTTAGTTTGTTTAGGAAGAGAAGTGCAGGCTTCTTCGGGTCGGTTTTTCTATTAAAAGTAGTAGTTTTTAGAGGCACAGTGTCCTTAGCAGCTCTTTAGGTTTTCTTTTTCCGCTTCGAGTTCCTTGCATCAGAAGCTTTTAGGCCAGGGTTGGTCTTTCAGATATGCTCCTTCGTCTTTAAGGTTACTTTCCTCTACGTATACGATACGATAATTGTTAATATCAACTAATTCTCCGTTCAATGCATATTGACTTACGATATTCAGTATGAAGAGAAATCGAATAAAATTAACTACGGTTAGCCTAGTGTTCACGATGATATATCGTATGCATATTCAGTAGCCTAGCCTAACCTAAAGTATTCGCTGTACAACATATCGGTAGTTATTTTTATATTGGCTAACGCTGTAGGCTTAAGGCATTCTTGACTTCGGATAATTCAATACAGGTGTAATTGAAAACGAACGAGAATCCGATCTGAGGATAATTAATATGAATGTAATCGAACAGAATGAAGATCGGATTCTGTCCGACTAAAGCATTATAATTGTATTATGTGTATCATCATATTGGCGTAGTATAAACACTAAACTCGGCACTCATTCACGCTGGAATCAGCGGATGACGAATACGGGTTTGCGTCGCCGTATCCATCTCATTCTCTCCTGATTGACTAAATGACTAACGTAACAACACTCTCACTTATGCCAAGTTTGTACAAACGTCTTAAAGGAGACGTGTCTTCATCTATGTTGACATTTAATATAGTCAATGAGGTATCTATCTTGGGGCATATAATCAGATGTCAGATATAAGGAATTTGTATGTATGACGTCTTCATACGTTTAACAGACTATTGCCGTCAGTATTTACATTGAGCCTTATGTCAATTACAGTTACAAATTATTACCAGTCGTATTATCAAATTACAATGACAACTGAACTTAATATTAGGCCTAATAAAGTTAATTTAATTACCTTTAAATATTATTTTATTACTTTTCAATTAAATTACAATTACACTAGCTTGTCGTCAAACAGCCACTATTGTAAGGAGGTGTGGTTTAGACAGACAAGGATGCGCTAGTCTATTTTTTTTTTCTCCTTGGCTTCAGATTCAACCATATCACTTGGTCTCGGCTAATGTTTTTGTCCTTAGTTAGCATATTAATGAATATCTGGATACTTAACTTATGTAACGAAGTCATACTGTTCGTCTTACGATGTAATTTAAGACCAAAATTTGACTGATACGTCTCATTGGAAGCTAGTTTTTCCCTCGGGTTAGATGGCGTTAAATTTAGGATTCCGTTCGTTTTTTTTTTCCCCACAAAAATCGTTTTCATAGGTATTACGAACCTTACACTTTATATACGTTATTAATCCTTTGTCTGTGTGAAAACAACAGTAATGAGCTCTTTCATGCTATTAGTTTCTTTTTACCACGGCTGCGTTGGAATTCATACATAAGCTCGGGACTTCTGTCCAGGTTGCTGATGAACGTAATTTTGCCTTATTAGCTTCAGCTGCATTTATAACATGAATACAGTAATTACCGTCCCACGCGGATGAATACAATAACGGATGTTGCTATCGGATTCGATTACTGTCACACGCTGATCAATACAATAAAGTGATGTTGTTATAGGAGTCGATCGCATTAGCAACAAGTTCTCGTTCGGTTGTTCATAGCGGTACGGAGTTATACGAGTATTATCGTTTAAGATTAACTACCTTTATTTAACTTGCTGCAAACTTTGCGGAGGTGGGAGAATTATTAAACGAATCGTTAATTTCTTTCTCTCTTCCTCCTCTCTCTCCTTCTCTCTCTCGCTCTCTCTTCCCTGATTTTAATCTCTCTCTCTCTCTTTTCCCAGATTTTATATTCTCTCTTTATCCTAGACGATCTCTCTCTCTCTCTCTCGTCTCTCTCTCTCTATCTCTCTCTCTCTCTCTCTCTCTCTCTCTCTCGCTCCTCTATCTCTTCTCACTTTTCTGATTTCATATTCTCTCCTATTCTCTCATCCTATTTTCCACGCTCTCCTAACACTGGACTCATTGTGCAACAGAGGTTTTTCTTCCTTTCACACCTTTTTCAAACTTTCTCAATTTCCTTCAGCGCTGACTGACTCATAGGTCCCAATACTCGGCCTTTGGCCTAAATTCTATTTTTAAACCCAACAATCTTGCTGTCTGAGTTAGTATTAGAGTAGGGAGCGAATATTCGGAATATGTATAAAGGTATTCATGATATGATATATCACAAGAGGATTTTAAGTATTAGGAAAGATAGGAAAGAACATGTCTGGGTTTATCTGAGGGTATTCTTCCAAGTGCCAACCAGGCAGAGTACAGACAGGCAGGTACAACACTACAAGAGAGGACATCACTACGATCGACGACACCGTTGTCTCCTCCGTACATGGAGGCTATGGCCACATGGGAGGTCTTCAGTTTCCCTCCACATGAGCATTCATCCCTCCATACATGAGAGGCCGAGAGCCACATGGAGGTCTTCATTCCCTCCATCCCATGAGAGGCCAGAGGCCCACATGAGGTCCTTCAGATTCCCTCCATACATGAGAGGCCCGAGAGCCACATGGGAGGTCTTCAGTTTTTCCTCTACTCAGGTGAGGCACATAGCCAGCTGAGAGGAAACAGGTTTGTATCCCTTCCGCACTCAATGAGTTTTGACCCTAGGGTAGAGGTGCAGGGAGTTTTTCCCTCCACATATGGCAGGCCTAGAAGGCCACACATGGAGATTAGCTTGGACGAGTGACAAATGAACTTGAGACTGACTCGCGGTACTCAATTATATTGACTGACAACTAGTACAGTGGAGGGCCGGGCAGATTTGATTCCCCACCCCACCTCCAAATTAATGTTGTTAATCGGGCTAGTCAGGTGTTCAGGGGGTGTATTGCAATATGAAGTTTTTATTGTAAAACTAATATTGTAATACCTACCTGAACACCTGAATGATTCCCACCCTCCTCCCCTCTCATACAGAGTTATTGAGTTATGATTGACGTGAGAGGGCAGGTGTGACCGGCCCGTGAGGCAGGGCTACTAGCGGTGGGCTGGTAACTAGGTAACGAGGGTGTTTGCCAGGAGATTGGCAACACTGATCATTTATTTTAACCAAAGATTTGGTAAATTTTTAATAATGGATGGTTCGGGCTGGTAAGTGACCAGGGCTAGTTCAGGTGTTCAGGTAGGTATTACAATATTAGTTTTACAATAAAAACTTCATGTAACGGCTAATATAAAACGGTGCAAATATTACGACAATCGGACGAAAGAATTTATGATTTATTTGACAGTTACCGTGTGGACGTAAGGAAAAAAAATTTTTTTTTTCCAAAAATTCACCATAAATCAAAATATTGTGCTCGAGACTTCCAATTTGTTGCAAAATGAAGATAAATAATTGAATATTACTAGAATGTAAGAGTTTTAGCTTACAATTGCGTTTTTCTACCATTTCAGTCGAGTCAAAGTTGACCGAAGGTTGATATTTTGGCACTTTTCGTTATTTATGTGAAAATATTTCAAAACTTATAAAAGCTACAACCATGGCTTGTTTTATGTTGTATTCTACATGAAATTGCACATTTTCATGTATAAAACTTTATGTAACGGCTAATATAAAACGGTGCAAACATTACGACAACCGGACGAAAGAATTTATGATTTTTTTTGGCAGAGTTACCGCGTGGACATAAGGAAAAAGTTTTTTTCAAAAATTCACCATAAATTGAAATACTGTGCTAGAGACTTCCAATTTTTTGCAACATGAACGTAAATGATTGAACATTAGTAGAATGTACGAGTTTTAGCTTACAATTGCATTTTTCGACCATTTCAGTAGAGTCAAAATTGACGGAAGGTTGAAATTTTGTCACTTATCTTTATTTATATGAAAATATTTCAAAACTGATAAAAGCTACAACCATGGGTTGTTTTTTGTTGTATCTACATGAAATTGCACACTTTTTCATGTATAAAACTTTATGTAACAGCTAGTATAAAATGGTGGAAACATTACGACAATCGGACGCAAAAATTTCTGATTTTTTCGGAAGTTACCGCGCGAACGTAATGTTTTTTTTTCATAAATTTACCATAAATCGAAATATTGTGCTAGAGACTTCCAAGTCGTTGCAAAGTGAAGGTAAATGATTGAATATTACTAGAATATAAGAGTTTTTAGCTTACAATTTGCGTTTTTTCGACCATTTCGGTAGAGTCAATTATGAATGTTGGTTGTCTTATGTTTTTTTGCCGAAAGTTAGAAATTTTTGCACTTAAACGTTATTTATATGAAAATAAAAATTTCAAAACTGATAAAAGCTACAACCATGGGTTGTTTTTTGTTGTATACTACATGAAATTGTGCCTATTTTCATATATAACACTGTATGTAACAGCTAATATAAAATGGTGCAAACATTACGACAATCGGACGAAAGAATTTCTGATTTTTTTCGGCAGAGTTACCGTGCGGACGTAAGGAAAGTATTTTTTTTGCTTTCAAAAATTCACCATTAATAGAAACATTGTGCTAGAGACTTCCAATCTGTTGCAAAATGAAGGTTAATGATTGAATATAACCAGAATATAAGTTTTTAGCTTATAATTGCGTTTTTCTACTATTTCGGTCAAGTCAAAGTTGACCAAAGGTTGAAATTTTGGCACTTATCGTTATTTATATGAAAATATTTCAAAACTGATAAAAGCTACAACCATGCGCACATTTTCATATATAAAACTCTATGTAACGGCTAATATAAAATGGTGCAAAAATTATGTCAAAGTGACTAAATAATTTCTGAGATGTGTCGCTGATGCTTTTTAGTGCGAGAAGAAAGAAATTTGCGCATGCGTGCCTGGGTAACGCTTATAAACAAAACAACAACTTGATCTGTGAACTCCCAGCATCCCTCAAGATGCATGATTCAAAGGTTTTCGCCAAGGAGGCCTATAACTATTTTTCCGTGAATTAAAAAAAAAAAAATTTGCGTTAATATCTATGTCTGATAAATATTCACTATTTTCATCCCTTATTTCTGTATCATTATCATTATTATCAATTCTAGGGGTAAATCTCTCTATATCTTTCTAGTAATATGTTGCATATTCACGTTTTTTTCATTCGTTAAGCTCCCTTCATTTCTAAGAGGGCCTATGTATTTCTATTCTTTTTTTATTCATCTTTTTTGCATTGAGTACAATAGTTTGGGTTTTTTTTCTTCCAAGTCCCATTTTTCATTTTCTTTTGATTGTACAATCTTGTGTTCTGCATTTTCTATTTTACTTTTCAGTTCCATCACTTTCCATACATTCTTTTCTTTTGCAAGACCTTTTTTCCACTTTCTGATTTTCTGGAACAGGATCCTTCTGTCTTGGTATGCATGGCTGATGTTTACTTTTCTTCTTCGGTATATATTCAGCCACTATTTTCTCTAATATTTTATATAATATATCTGTATTTACCTGTATATCATCACTTACGAATATGTTATCCCAATCTTTGTTTAATTCTTCATTTATTTCTGACCATTTTATATTCTTATTGTAGAAATTGTATTTTCCATATCCTTCCCACTTTTTCATCTCTTGCTTATCTGTTTTCACTTGCTTTGGAATGGACTGTTAATTCTATGACATGATAGTCTGAAATACTCAAATTATAAACTATTATTTCTTTAACATAATTCACCTTGTCCACAAATACAGTGGTACCTCGAGATACGAAATTAATCCGTTCCGAGACGGCCTTCGTATCATGATTTTTTCGTATCTTGGAACACATATTACATGTAAAATGGCTAATCCGTTCCAAGCCCTCCAAAAACACCCCAGTAAATTACATTTCCAGGCCTAAAACACATGTTCTAGGGTTATGACGGAAGAAATATGAATCCAAAAAGGCAAAATACTGTACATACTTGAGTAATATTCAACTGCATGCAATGTTCAACCCCATTTTTACTGCATATATTAGGACTTTAGCATATGTCCCTTAGCAATAAGCCTAGCCTATGTTAGCGGTTGCTACTGTAGCCTAGTCTATGATTCTGACATCTAAACCTAAGAGCTAAAAACTTAGAATATGCCAATAAAATGTATAAATAATCAGTATGTACTCATTTCAAATAATTATTAATTAATCATTAACTATAATACACAAACAAACAAAAAACAAACCTTCCAATCGATTGTTTACATTCAGCTCTTACCGTCTTACGAGAATCGAACGAGCGCCAGGCAAACATTTTTCCTAGCACACAGTAAGCCATAAATTGTCATTAGTATCTCTCTTCAACTAATGAAACCACCAAACAGTATAATAACCATTCATTTCTATTCCTTATTCTATCTTTACCTAAAGGAGATACCGAGTTACTGACAGCTATAATGAAACATACGTATATGTAACGTAATAATAAAAAAGAAGAATTCTAAAAATTACGTATTTGTTGACAGTCTGATTTATTTTATATTTTGTGATATCTAATTCACAATTTTTTTTATTAAATGTATTGCATGTACTCATTTCAAATAATTATTAAGTAACCTTTAACTATAATAAACAAACAAAAAAAAGCTTCCAAACGTCTGTTTAAATCCAGCACTTACGAGTATCGAACGATCGCCAAGCAATCACTTTTACACAGTAAGCCATAAATTTTCATTATCTCTCTTAAACTACTGAAATTACCAAACAGTATAATAAGCATTCATTTCTATTCTATCTTTACCTAATGTTTTTTTTTTTATTAAATGTATTGCATGAATAAGTTTTTCAATTTACAGCAACTTTTTACCAATAGAATACTTAAAGCAGAAGGGGTAGAGGCTGACCAATAGGAGAGCAGGACCTTATGGGGTGACTAGAATCAGGAAACAATGGGAGAGCGGGAGGATGGTGGCGAGTTTACTCAGTTGGCGGGGCGGGAGTTTTAAAATTGTTCTCGGTGGTCCGGGCGAATCTCAGGAATTTAAAGCTACAACCTTTCGTATCTTGAAAACTTTTCGTATGTAGAGCAGTAAAATTTTTCGCATTTGCTTTCGTATCTCGAGTTTTTCGTAAGTAGAGCCTTTCGTATCTCGAGGTACTACTGTACTAGGTCTGAAGCATTTTCCTTTCTTGTTGGCAGGCGATTTATTTGTTGAATGTTGTATTCTAGTAGCATATCTAATAGCTTTTCAAATTGTGCCTTATCTTCTGCACTACTATTACTCTCTTTTTTTATATGTATAAATAAATACAACCACAATCTCCTATTCGCTCTTTCCAATCTACGAAAGGAAAGTTAGTCTCCGGATAGGAGAATATTCCAGTCTTTGTGATTTCTACATATATCATCCAATTTTTCTACTATTGTGCCAAACTCTTTAGTATTAGGGGTCTATATATTACTATGTTCATTAATTTTTCAGATTCAAATTCTACCGCAATTAGTGCACATTCTGAGTTACTATATTTCTCATATATTTTTCCTTGTTTTATGTCTCTCCAATATATCACAGTTCCCCCTTGATTCCTATTTTTTCTATCTGATCTATAAGTTTGGAACCCTTTTATCTGATCATCCTTACCAGTCTCTTGGGAATACCAGGTTTCACTTATATTCATTATATCTATTTTTTTACTTTTTAGTTTAGGTTAGTCTTCTAAGAACTATTTTTCTTTTTGAGTTACTCGTAACTAAGCTCTGCGCACATTCATCACTATGATGGTTTGTGTGTTATCTGCTTCATTTAATATGGGTAATAATAAGGATTTTCCCATGTCTCTTTCCTGGTCTGGTATGTTTTGCTTTTCTTCATATCCAGAAATTCTGACGTTAAAAATATCCAACTTTTCCAATATATTTGATCTTCCTTCATAATTATTCATTTTGTGCATAAATCTGCAATTTTCTCTGTATCAGCACCATCCCCTGGCATTGTATATACATTGCTTGTTCCTTGTGCTGTATCTAGGAGCTGATGCTTGCATTCTTGATGCTGGCATTCCATCGCACGGTGATGGATTGCTTTTTTCCTTCACCTCATGTTCTTTGTTCCTTTCTTTATTTTTCTTTTTTACTCTGGATTTTATCATTTAACAGCGTGCACATATTTACATTTTTTGTTGAACTCGCATACTTTTCCTTCTTTTAAGTTTTTGCATATTTTTTGGATGTAGATCTCTGCATCCAACCTCGTAGCCTTCTAGGTATGCACATTTGCCATAAATCTCATAATTGTGTCATACCTTGGGATGTTTGTGGTAACATCTTTCAAGGAATCTGCAAGTCCATCTTTTCAAAATGGTGCAGACTGTGCCTTTCTTTTCTTTTCTGGGTAAAGCCTCTTCGGGATTTTATTTTGTGTTGTCATTTCGTAATTTATTTCATCGTATGTATGCTGCTGTATTGCCTCTTATGTAGTATCTATGAGTATCTCTGCCTCCATACTCTTTGTCCTGCTACTTGTTTTCATTATTATTTTCTATCATTTCAGTTTTATCTTCTTCGTTTCTGTTTTCCTCTTTTTCCACTTCCTCATCTTCTTCATCCTCTACTATTTGCACAATAAGTCTCGATTTAATAAAATGATCTATCCATGATAGGCATGTTAAACAAATACTCTTGTATCCTTGTATTTTGCTGGACTTCTGTGCACTGAGGATGTGTTGGTATGTTGCATGCATAGCATTTCCTGATATGGTTTTGTGGATTTACTATGCTATACCACACCTTGCGCAGTTTGCATGCTTTAGGCATTCTTTTTCCTATTGCATCAGTTAGTATATTCACAATGTTCACCTTATTCATTTTCTTTGTTAGAGTGTATTGATTGATGTAATTTTCTTTATAAGTATCTTGACCACTTGAATTTTATTTGGTACTTCTTCAATTATTTTCAAATTTTCTGCTGACTTGTTCCAGTTTGAAGGATCATACCCTTCCAATATGTCTATGAATACTTTCGCACATCTTTTTAGTTAAGGCTTTTATTGATCTCATAGATGAGAAATGCCAGCTCTCTTCCTGCTATCTCATCATACTGCATATCTGCAAGGCAAGTGAGATTTGTCATTGTTTTCCACAGTTGGAGCTTACTGCCATCCTGAACAAATTTACAATAATTCACTCGATAAACCAACTTCGTAGACACTTTATCCTACTATTCTCTCACCAATCTTATCACTGACAAATAACAAACACTTCTAGTTATAATTCATTTTCTAGTTGTATATTATACGCATGATATTGGTTGATTAATCGGACTGTGCACCAAGCAAAATGGCACTTCGAGAAGAGAGAGAGAGAGAGAGAGAGAGAGAGAGAGAGAGAGAATTGTCCTTACTTAAAAGTGAAATGGAACGGTTATTTTGTTTCTTTAAAACACTATTACATACAAATGTTAAAATTTAGCCTTACTATTATTGTTATTTGACAACATTAATAAACATACATAGTACAATACATGTACACCATAAAAATTACAAATTTATAAGACAATTTGTATTTATCATAGCTACAAACCTGAGGTCTTAACAATAGGATAATTTCTAGCACCTAGCTGGATCTGGTTAAACCACAGATGAAAGCAATGAATCTTGTGAGATCTGGCAACGTGTGCGTATATCGGGTGAAGAGTCTTTCCCAACTCTGGATGTCTTAGCACACAGAGGGGTGGCTAGAGGTGGGCAGTAAAATGTTAAGACCTCAGGTTTGTAGCTATCAAAAATACAAATTGTCTTAGAAAATTTGTCATATGTTCAAACACTAACAAACCTTAGGTCTTAACAATAGGATAGACTTATACTTGGAGGGAGGTACATGACATCCTAAACCGGCTGGGGCCCTACCCACCAGTTCAGCTCCAGAAGAAATAACTTCCGGAGAGGGACTGAAGCCCGTGAGAAGCTAGATAACATTGATATCTAACCACCCAGACACTGAGCGATGTACAATGATATATGGGAGAATCATTGTATAGGGAACCAAAGAGAAACTCTGACTCTCCAGTATCAAACCAACAAACCAGGGTTTGCTACCGAATACAGGGTTGGTTATTTGCATACCAAGTGACCACACTATCAGTATGACTACCTTGCTCATCTGTATCAGACTAGTCCAGCGAATGACGTGTCTATTCCTTAACCCACACAAAGGAAGAAGGAAAGGTAAAAGAGAAAGAAAGAGACCACCCCACTCACTCAGGTATGATACAAAAGTGCCCTGCTAAGGGCAATGATGAGTTACACAACCTGTTGGGCAGCCACCATAGGACCCAGGGAAAACATGTCCATAGATCTGTGGGTAATATCCTTAAGAAAGAAATAGGTGAACATGGACTGGCGTAACCAAGTACCAACGCTCAGCACTCTATGTACAGCCAAGTTCTTTTTGAAAGCCAGAGAGGGACCAATACCCCTAACGTCGTGTGCTCTAGCCTGCACAGATGTGGCGGTGGAATCATCAAGAGTCAAGTATGCCTGTCTGATGGCTTCCCGTATCCAAAGGAGATAGTATTCTTCGACACCCCTTTCTTTGTACGTCCTGTGCTAACAAAAAATCTGCGACAGCCTAGCCAAAGGTGCCATGTTCTTTTAAGAGAGCAATGCAGGGCCTGTACATGACACCACAAAAGCTCTTGAGCATCACCACCCACAAAGTCATTCAGTGATGGGATGGAAAAGGAAGTGAATCTATCATCGTGCATAGAGGGATCTTAGCCACGAATTTCGGGACAAATTTAAAGGACATTGACCCCCAACCCCTGGTGTGCTTCACATCATAGTTTAACCAGTGCAGCTCTTCCACTCTCTTCGAAGATGCCAAGGCCAGGAGGAAAACAGTCTTGACTGTCAAGTTCCTGTCAGATGAGCGACGCAAAGGCTCATATGGACCATTAGTGAAGCTTCTCAGAACCAAGGAAACATCCCATGTCAGGGGCTTGAGCTCCCTAGGAGAACTTGATTGCTCAAACCCCTTAACTAGCAAGTAAAGTTCCCAGGATGAGATGTTGATACCTCTAAGGCGTAACACTAAACTCAGGGCCGCCCTGTAGCCTCTAATGCCAGAAACGGACTAACATTTCTCATCTCTGAATAAAGTTAAAAAGTCTGCTATCCACTGAATAGAAGGTCCGAGAGGAGAAAAACCCCGTTAACGACACCAATCACAGTAGATTGCCCATTTGCCTTGGTAAACTGCGGAGGTCGACTTTCTGAGAATGCTGGACATATGCCCTGCTGTTCTCTGAGAAAAGCCTCTCGCTCGGAGGAGATACTTGATAGCCTCCAACCGTGAAGACAGGGATTCTACTGACTAGTGGAACCTTTCTGCATGTGGCTGACACAGGAGATACCACCAAGGGGGAATTTCCCTCGGAACCTCCGACAATAACGACAGCAAATCTAGAAACCATTCCGCCTGAGGCCACAGATGGGCTACCAAAGTCATCCTGAGACCCTGCGAACTCATCAGCCTATTCAGAACTTGACGGATCAAACAAAATGGAGGGAAAGCAGGTTGTCCCGGGATGTTGGAATAGGTCCTCTGCTAACACTAAAGGATCTGGAACCTCTGAACAGAATACCTCAAGTTTCCTGTTGAACCGGGTTGCAAAAAGGTCCAGCATGGGTCTCCCCAAACCTGGAATAACTTGTCTGCTACTACCTGATGAAGGAACTACTCTGTCCCTAGGACGACTGAGTTTGTCTGTGACCACATTCCATTTGCCTGGAATATACCTGGCTGAGAGCTCTACCAATTGCTGACTTCCCACTGCTGAACCTCGATGGTCAAGGCATGAAGTTGACATGAAACCAGGCCTCCCTGCTTGTTCACATAGGCGACCACCGTGGTGTTGTTCGACATGAGAATGACAAAATGACCCTCTACTTTCTCCCGAAACTCCTTCAGACCCAATGAGGCCACCTAAACGAGTCCTCAACCTGCGAGGGTGGCGTCTGAAAACGGAAGTCCGGTGGGAGAGAACGCAGAGGGACACCTTTCAAAAGATTTCAGTCGCCCAATCACCAAAGAGGGTCTTCTCTCACTTCCAGAGACAGATGAACCTTTAACATGGGTGAGTCCCCGTCCAGAGACCAGAATTCCCCCCCGTCTCCATTGTAGAGACCAAAGATGAAGACACCCATAAAGACCAGCTTCTCCAGGGAAGACAAAACTCCCAGGTAAACCGGCCACTGATGAGCTGACTGATGTGGTTCTGGCAGGAAGTCACGCGCCACCACTCGCAACTTCTCCAACCTCTGATCTGATGGAAAAACTCTTGCAACCACTGTATCGATGACCATGACCAGGTAGAGAATCCTTTGACTGGGTACGAGGTTTGACTTTTCCTGGTTGACCAAGATGCCCCGTTCCGACAAAACCAAAGCAGACGATCTCTGTCCTGCAGCAGCTTCTCCCTGGAACCTGCCTAGACCAACCAATTGTTGAGGTACCTCAGCAAACAGATCCCCTGAGAATGGGCCCTACTTGAGACGAGAGAGAAGACCACTGTGAACACTTGAGGGGCTGTGGTCAGTGCGAAACACAGGACTTTGAACTCGAAGACCTTGTCTCAGAGAAAGAAGCGAAGGAACTTCTTGGACGTCGGATGAATAGGGATCTGGAAGTATGCATCCCTTACATCTTGAACCTTGTCTTCCTAATGAAGTGATTCAAGGTGGATTAGTCAATCACACACAGGTCTCCAACCACCACGCCTTGGGCACCAAGATGTGACTGTAAAACCCCTCTGACTTAGGACACAGCCTAGTGCACTAATTTGTCCTTAGTGTTAGCCCGGTGCCAGTCTATTGCATCCTCCAGGAGGAGGAGCTGGACGCCTCTGAGGACGAGACTCTGATTAGGGACACAGCCCGGTGCCAGTCTATTGCATCCTCCAGCTCAGTCCCAGGAAACAGAAATTGTGATTCCAAAAAAAAATCTCTATTCCTCAATGCCAGCAAGGACTCGGGGTCAACTGATCTTTCCATCCAGGATAAAGCCTCATCTCTTCTAATCAGATGGTTAGCCCATAAATTAACACTTAGGTGAGCCAGATATGAAAACGCCTTTCCTTCAGACTGCAACACTGTCCAGAGAGGAAGAACTCACCAACCCCTCTGGGGACCTGTCAGAAGCTATCTTGGCAATGACCGTAGACCAAAAGTCCAGCCAAGAAACAGTCTGCAACACGGAGGCTGCCGTAGACTCCAATGCTGGGGCATCCTGTAGAGACAAAGGATGGAGCCACCGACCTCACCTGCTACAAAGTCAATCCCGGTTTCAGACATATGATGTCCAGGTTAAGATGATGCGACATCAAAAAAAGCAGAGTTCATAGCATAGTACTTCCTATGCCTCATGAGAGGTGAGGGTTGCAGCTTGGCAGAGAGCCCCTAGAGCGAAGCGAACTGTTCCCATCTGAAATAGAGGTGTTAACCTTATGCAAGACCGATTGGACGTGCACCAACAAGGGAAGTTGAAACGATGACTTGGGATCCTGCGTAGCTCCCAGCAAAACTTTCAAGCAGGAAGAAGGGTAAGACGACCGGGTCTGAGTCCTACTCTTCAAATTGTTGAATCCACGAAGGAGATCAACAACTTCTGTAAAGGAAGACAAAAACTCTTGCATGTCTACCTCCTCCTGCTCCGGCATCAGAGAACGACGATGAGAAGGGTGTGCAGGCTTATCTAAAACGTCTTCCTCGTGTAAATTAATGGAAGAACCCCTGCCAAGCAGCCCGAAACACCAACTAACCTGTCTGGGTTGGACCCAAGCTCCAACTCCTGCAACGAACCAACCACAACACTAGGGACATCACTATGCACTCTCCCAACAGATGACTCTCTAACATGGCCATGAAAGGGCACGAGCATGGCAAACTTATGAATGTGCATGAACGAGGGAGATTGCAACACACTTGCGACTCGATGCAGAGGATGAAGCAGCCACTACAGATCGCACAGGGGAAGATACACTAACACCCCCCAAAACACAAACACTCTCAGGAACACGGGCATGCTGCTCCTTACTCGCAGACGAAGAACAGTTAAAGTCCTTAAGCCTTCCAAGGCTTGATATGCTGACGCAGCAGAGAAGGATATAAAATGACTGACCCCATGATGTCACCAGCGGGGCTGACGCCACAGTTTCCCTCTGACTCAAAGAAGCGGCAATCATCAATGGCAGAGCAATACAACATGGCTGACCTCAGCTACCCATGAAGACGAGGCCCGGGGAGGGACTGGACAGCATGAGGAAGGGATTAGTGAGCATCCATGAAGTGCGCCAGCCCAAGCATCCCCCAAAAGCGCTGCCATTTTGGATGCCTCTGACTCTTGAAATAAAAGACATTGATGAAAGAGCCTCCCCCCTCTTGGGAATCAAATCAACTTTCCGAAGAAGAAGGGGCGACATTATGTAAATCAGCCATAGGGCCTCCCAATACTTCCAATGATGAATCGATGAAAGACAAGGAAGGGGACAAAGGCACAACACTAGCATGGGGTGTGACAGCAGAAGAAGATGAAGCATTGGGAAGAGAAGAAAAACCCTCCTACGAAGGGAGAGTAGAAATCCTATGATGGCCCCCCTTGCTATAAAAAAAACTTCCACTGCTCTCTAGGCACTCCGTGCAGGGATTCGTTATTGTACAAACCTTAGAGCAACACCTACTGCAAGTGATGTTTGGGTCAGTCGCAGCTGAAGCCAAAAAATGAGAACATGGAAAACCTGGAGTTCTTGGGCACACACCTTGACGAGATCGAGATGGAGCAGAAGGAGCCATAATAACAGCACACACACACACACACATTAAAACAGGTGAAATGGGCAATGTACCGGGTAAAGGCCGAGAGAGGTCAACCATAACTTTCGTCCAGGCGGTTACGAAAAGACTGACGTGGTGGCGTGGATGTGTGGTCCTTGACCACTCTTCACCCGATATACCCAAGATTCCTTCCTTTTGTTAGCTGGATCCAGCTGGGCGCTAGAAATTATCCTATAGTTAAGACCAAAGGTTTGTTCGCTCTATGAACAATGTTCTCATCTCGGTGAGAGAGAGAGAGAGAGAGAGAGAGAGAGAGAGAGAGAGAGAGAGAGAGAGAGAGAGAGAGAATTTTTCAATATATCCTATGGCTGCCAAAATTATATAATTTATTAGAGCCCCACTAAGATGGCAACACTCCCCCACCCTTGCTGTTAGGTTTCTTGACATTTGTGACGGGCTCGCCCTCCCGCCTCTTTCTAAGTCTCTGGCAAAAAAAAACGAGGGATGATATGTATCCTTTAAAATTTTACACAATTTATTCATTCAAAACTAAAATTTTACTAATAGTATTTTCTTAATGAATTGATATTGTTGCTGTTTACATTAATATTAACATTTGAAAATTAATAAATCATTTAGCATACAAAAAACATACATCTCCTGAGAGAGAGAGAGAGAGAGAGAGAGAGAGAGAGAGAGAGAGAGAGAGAGAGAGAGAGAGAGAGAGAGAGAGAATCATTACTGTTATTTATTAAAATAATTGTATTATCTAATCTGATTTAATAAATTTTAATAGTATATGAAAATTAGTAAATCATTTTTGTATCACAAAAATGTATTTAGTAGTGAAAAAACATTAAAATACACCAATTAGTGAATATTGTTAGAAAAACCTGCAAATGAGCGAATCCTCCCTCAAATAATTTTTAGATAGGTGCCACAGAAAATCCAGAAATAGGAGAGTCCACGAATCTCTCTAGTGGGGCTTTACGTACTGGCGGATTTTGGCTATTTAAAGGGGGGTGTGGTAAACATCCCTTGTGTCCAGGGGACTTACTGTACACTGGTGTATCACCTGATCTCATGTATCATGTGATCATTAAAATTTTTCTAAAAACATGATTTCTTCACTCTCATTGTGTGTAGTAACAGATGTATTTTCAATAGCTTACACTAAGCCAGTGGCTCTCAAAATTGGGGTAATCACCACCGTCAGGGTAATGAAGCCATTACTTGGGGGTAACGAGGCACTTTCTGAGAGTAGGTAATAGTTCTTTGGATTTTAAGTTTTACTGTACCCTAAAATCTAAATTCTTATTTCTTAAGAATTGGAGTAAAAGTAAAATTAATTTCTTACATAATTATAAAATGAATTAATAATTATGCATTATAACATTTTTTTCCATTATATTATAACTTTACATAACTGAACAGAAATGGGGTAGGGGTAATGGTGATCTATCACACACCACTGTCAGTGGTAAAAATACCAAAATAAATTTGAGAACCATTACACTAGGCTAAGCTTTCTATGTCTGTCTCAGTTTCAGTACATACCACTGGTTATGCTTATCTGAGTTAGCTTTCAACTAATAAATAGGCCTAGAAGCAAAATTCATTAAGTTACAATGAGGATCTTCATACATTAAATAAATACTATTTCTTATAATTAAACAGGAACTTAATTCTGTGCAAGACACTGGCATAAACAAACTAACACATTTTTTTAGGGTTGCATTACAGTTGTCAACTTGTTAAACATTTGCTCATCTCAATGGTGACTTTTACAGAAATAAAAATCAAATACAGTTGATCCACCGTATTCGAGGGGGATGGGTACCAGATCCTACCACAAATACTTGAAACCACTTTGAAAAAGCTTAGAAATACCTTTTTGGATAGTTGAAGAAAAAAAAACTAAAAATGCTATGCCTCTCTCTCTCTCCATGAAAATTAATAAATAATTCATTGTATATACTGTATACAGAGACCCCCGCTAGATCATGGTTCAGCAATACCTGATTCAGTGCTTTGTGGTTTTTTCTGTGAAACATATTCCTAAATATATCACAGGGAAATTCACAATTTTGCATTTTTTTTTTTTTTTTAACAAAGCAATAATCACTAATCACTGAATTTTCATTTTATTTTCGAGACTGAAAGCCTTTTTTATAATAAAAGAATGACTTTATTAATTTCCATATATTAATATTAATGTAAACAGCCAAACATCAATCAAATGTTTAAGTAAAATCCCTTAACCCTTAATGGATGGATCCCCTCATATGAGTAGTAACAGGTTTTGGATGGTGGATAGGGCTGGGGGGGGGTGGGGGGGGGGGGAGGGTTGTGTCGGTACGCATCCCCCGCGAATACGGGGGGACCACTGTAATTGGATTTCAACGAAAATTTTGAGTAAATGTTGCATCTGAGCTCAATCAAAAATCAGGAAACCAACCAAAGGAATCATATGATTTTTTTAAACAAAAGTGGTTGGTCAGTTGCTGCTAATAGGCGTTGTTCCCATGCTCATTTGGCGAGGAAAATGTTAAGAACCACAATTGAGCTTAAGATTATTGAAAATTATAATGTAAGAAAAGCATTCTATGACAACCTTAAAAAGCTGAGAGATTTTCGATAGCTGTATCAATAGTTGGCTACAGTCACAACTATCACAAACTATCGACACTATAAACAAAACATCTGTAACCTAATAATGGTAAAATCCATAGGTTATTCACATGAATCACTAGTCAAACTACTTTTGATACTGTAGACAAAAAAACTAATTACAGCAATTATTACCATGATTAAGACGATAGGATTGAGCGAGTTCTCACTTTGTTACAAGAGTAGGATCTCTGTCTGTAATTCTAAAAACCGAAGAGGTCTATAACCTAAACATAAATATTTTCTGGAGAAAATGATAATTTGAAAAAGTTGAACGTATTTTACAGAATACAAGCACTGTCATTGTATGTCATTTGCATTCAATATTGTTTACATTCTCAAAATCTCAACTGACTTGGCTAGTAGAAGATATGCAATTTAAATACTTTCTTGTAAATTGACAAAGTTGTGTTTAAAAGTGGCACAATACTTGATTATATAAGCATTTAATGTGATTTTGCTGAACATCAATTTCGCCTGTTTTTTTCTTCTTCTTTTTATAGTGACGGCAAATGACATTGGCAATCAGCCATTTCTCGATTTTGTTGCTTATGTATGTACTACAGGTTTACAATCGCTTCATCTGTAATTTTAAAAACGGAATAAAAGAGAGAGAGAGAGAGAGAAGAGAGAGAGAGAGAGAGAGAGAGAGACTGTTGCCTGGGTTAGGTTGTTACACTGACACATATCCATTAGCAAAAGTCAATAATATTTGTATTAACAATAATGTTAATTTGAATAAAACCCTTGTTTTACTATATCTAATCATATTGCATGTATTATTACAATATCATCCAATTATAATACGAAGTGATCTGCCATTTGCATTCTGGCTTTGTTTATGTTATTAAAATATTAGATAATTTAATTTTACCAATATGATCACTGGTCTTTAGATGCCGAATGTAACTTAATTTACAAAAGAAAACGGTCTTTGAATTGCAGCTACTATATTTATAAATGTAATACATTTAAACAGTCTACATGTGTTTTTGTTTGTTTGTATGGTGTTTTTACATTGCATGGAACCAGTGGCTATTCAGCAACGGGACCAACGGGTTTACATGACTTCCGAACCACGTCAAGAGTGAACTTCTATCACCAGAAATACACATCTCTCGCTCCTCAGTGGAATGCCCGAGGATCGAACTCACGGCCAACGAGGTGGCACGCCAACACCATACCAACCACGCAACTGAGGCATTTTTGTTAGTTTCAGACAGTGCTTTTGCCTGCCAGAACATTTTGCAGTCTGCTCATTATTCATAGTTTCCAGTTGTGCTGGACTTCAAACCTTGTTTACTAAGGGACAATATTTTCTAGGTAGCATTTTATAACCAGATTACGTAATGGATTCTGCAATATCGATAGCTCCCCAGTTATCCTTAATATCGAGATTCTTTCCAATTTAAAGGAATACATTTATGAGGATCTACTTCCAATGGAAGAGTTTTCTTGCTTCGAGTGGAACTGAAATACCAAATTAGGATGCTGTGGAGCCTTCTGTTAAATATTTGATAGACAAAGGGATAGAAGTTGATGACATAAAATGCTTCATCAAGTTAGTAATTTGAAGGTGATTTTAAAGTTACAACAATGATGAAGAATTTAATAAATTGTCAGCACATGAAAAGTGGACCAAATACTTTAAAAAATAAAAAAAATATTGAATGTCATTAACAATTGCTTAGAATTGCAGTTTTTCTTTGATGTAGCACCCCACAATGCGAATGTAGAACAAGTATTTTCACTAATGAAAAGTCAGTGGACAAAAGAGAGAAATAAGATGAATGTTGCTACAATGAAGGGTCTCTTGACATTACAATACAACTTCCATGAGACATCATGCAGTGACTTCTGCAACTCCTTAAGATCCAATAAAGTTCTTCTGAAAAAAGTATCATATCTTCTCAAAATTATGGATGGGCGCACAACATGCAGCCACACATACATTATGAGCAAGGAAAGACTGTAACTAGATTAAGATTAAATAAAAATTCAAGATAGTCAGACTTATGTTAAGGTAAGTTTTTTTATTATTTTATCATACACACATGTGCACATCTGTGATAGATCATACAAACTGCATTTTGTTTTCAACTAGGGAAGGGGGAGGGGGGGTTCAAGAGGGAAGCGTCCATTATTTTGACTGTTCAGATATGCAACCATAAACTAACCCAAACCCTTAAGCGTGAAGTTAATAATAATTGTTAAACAGTATCCTAGTTTAGGCCTAGAATAAGTGATAACCTAGTAATAACATATTTTTGGGTTACTGTTTTATATAACAGATCACATAACCCAGGATGTGATATAAACAGAAACCTACTGTGCATTTCAGGGCAGTGTGTAATTGGTTTTCGTCAATAAAATCTTACCAAGTCATCGGATATGGATCGTATTTTGGAAATAACTATGTATTTGAGGCCACGGCCTAATTGGCAAAAATATGCACTTCCTCGTAGACAACGGCGCTGGCGCCTTTGTCTACGAGTTCATACATTTGTTGAAATGCTGTTCAGATCATAAAGGTTATGCAAATTATATTAACAAATTTTATGGAGAGTTATTACACAGGTATTAGGGTAAAATATATGCCTCTATGACGCTGTTCTATGCTGAAAATATAGTTACATAAGTGAAAATTTAGCTATGGATGTGTCGATTTATAAACGTTCATGCTTTATTGTTTAAAATGTGTATGAAAATGTATTACTTAAAGGGTATTTTTATTTCTGGACAGAAATATGATACGAAGGCAGCTTTTGAAAATGTCCTTCACGTGTTCAAATGCGATGTTTTTTTCATGTTCTTTCTTGTGAGCCGCCGCCTGCCGCTCTTCCGAAAATATCGAATTACAAAAAAGTGCAAATTATCGATCAATGTGTCAATTTTATAAATACATATTCATGTTTTATGTTTAAAATGCGTATGAAAATGTATTACGGATAGGGGTATTTTTATTTCTGTGCAGAAATATGATAAAAAGGCAGCTTTTGAAACTGCCCTTCATGTTATCAAATACGATGTTTTTTCATGTTCGTTCTTGTAAGCCGCCGTCTGCCGCTCTTCCGAAAATATGGAGTTAAAAAGAGTGCAAATTTAGCGATCGATGTGTCAATTTTTTAAAAATTTTTATGCTTTTATGTTTAAAATGTGTGTGAAAATATATTACATATAGGGTATTTTTATTTCTATACATAAATATGATACAAATTAAGGCAGCCTTTGTAACTACGCTCCACGTTGTCAGGGGATATTTTTTCATGTTCGTTCTTGTCCACCACTGTTCCGAAAAATGCATGGTGTTATTTTATTAATTATGCACCTTTTCCATAAATCCTTTAAAAAGTTATACATTTCTTCACAGTATCCAGTAATATTGTATGCATTCTCACATTATTGTATTATAAAATAACGGGAAATCTAAGCCAGTATTCTGCGGAGCAGCCAATGTTGTGGTTTGATGGCGAATAAGAGTTTGTTTCGCCATAACGCAATTCTGAGCAAATTCTCTTGCTTCTAGTTAGTATAAACGAATATCTAGATACTTGACTTATATGAGACAAGGTTATTTTTCCTTATACATGTTTTTAGGTGGAAATATGAATTGAATATGTCTCGTTATGAATGTGAACTACTTTTTTTTTTCGTTTACAGATTACATTGGCGGCATGTTTATTGCATAAAAAAATTATGTGATTCCGTTCACAATTCTCCTTTATATCATCGTAATACAAACTTTACGTTATTTATCTTTATATCAACCTGAAACCAACAGTAAAATGTGTTCTTTCAAGCACAGTAGTTTTGATTAAAATGATTTTATCTAAATTTTATCTATGGTAGTGTTTGATGGCATATGTTTACTTGAGTTTTATCCTTGTTGCTGATGTACGATAATAGTCATTGGCAGCCTGAACAGTTTTCTCAGCTTCAGTTGTAACTAGGTTTATATTTAACAGTATATTTCCCAATTGATCTTTAATCTATAGCGAATAAAGTTATTACATTAAGATATCTCAGTTCTATTCTATACATAACGCCATTTATAACAACTACGGTAATAGTGTGCTGTAGTATGATGATTGAAATACAAGCCAAACGGATGTTATCCAATTCGGTTGCACTTCTCGTTCGGTCGTTCATGGCTGTACACGTTCACGCAACGAGTATAACGTTAAAACCATATTTTCATCATTCTCTTTTACTGTTATTGAACTTATGTAACTAGAAGATGGATAAAGTTAGGCTACTGTAATTTGGTCTCATAAAATCGGACTATCGTAAAACGAATTATCGTAACTTGAACACTACAGCTACCTGTAAACTGTATAAACCTTATTATATCTCTACATTCTCTAGACACCCAAAGGATTAAAGCTAGGCCTTTTTTTCTCTTTACAGTATTTATAATACTATAATGTACTGTACAGTACAACTGTACAGCAAATTCTATAGTACTATACTGCATAAATATAATTTTACTTATTGCGCCATTGTGGGATTACGCCTTTGACTGGTCTAGTTTCGAAAGAAGGTGTGCAGCGGCCGAAGGCTTTAAAATCGCTTAGTGTCGGCTGCCAGGAACGGAACCCCTGCTGCTAACCAAGGGCCGCCTGTAGTACCACAGACTTTTAACTTATTCCGTTACGAAAAGCTGTTTAAAGAATGAAACAAATATCCCCATAAGAAATAAAGGGAATTGGGACAATTCAATCCAGCCAACACTAAAAGCTCCCCTTTTCACATTTTATCTATTAATAACTTCAAAAGTTAAATTAAGAGTGTAAAGTAATGCAACAGTACGTTAAATGAATTAAATTTTCCCAATCTCGCAACGGTACGTTTATGAATTAAATTTTCCCAATCTCGCAACAGTACGTTATATGAATTAAATTTTCCCAATCTTATTTTTTCTGTGTACAATTTACGAACTGTTTGGAGAAAATGGCGCCCAGCTGGCTGGGGGATGGTGGAAGGAGAGACGGGAACCCTTTGAAGAAACTGAATTGGTTGTAGTATGCAAAGGTTGATAATAAAATAAATTTTATTCACACATTATTTACATGGTTAATCAAAGGAACTGAGAGAGAGAGAGAGAGAGAGAGAGAGAGAGAGAGAGAGAGAGAGAGAGAGAGAGAGAGAGAGAGAGAGAGAGAGAGAGTAATCAGTGTGTTTACACTTGGATCTTAAGTGCATGAAAAAGATAAATTATGCCACAATACATCAGCTTACTGTTAGCAAACGGCAGACTTTTAAAAACAAACATTAGAATTTTGCAAACAAATAAGTAATAAGTCAAGAATGCAAGAAAAGGAAAGAGACCAAAATAATTTTTCACAAGGAAGCCGTTTAAAAAATCGTAAAAAAAATTGTCACTAGATAGGTATTTACAGTAACAAAAATAAAATTGATTTGGGCAGATCAAGTGTAAGTGAAGGAAATGGGCCAATAATCATTCCAGCCCACCTGATATGTCAGTGGGAAGCAGAGCTCTCTCTCTCTCTCTCTCTCTCAGCCCACCAAACACTGAGCATTTTTTTTCTGTATTGCATTTGATTGTTTTCATGTTTTATCATTACGTTAAATTTATTGCGAAATAAAATTTTATTTTTTATATAAATTGGTACTGCTTTATGTACATATGTTAGTAATGATTTTACTGTCTCTTCTCTCCTCAATAATGCCACAATGTGCACAATAACTTGAAACCATTCATTCATTATTCCTGAAAAATACAAATGCCCCCTCCCTCTACCTCAAGTTAGCTGTTATCACCGCAATGACAAATGATTTTGTTAATCGCTTATGCTAAATTTTATGGTGGAAAGCTTTATTCTTTTATTTACCATAAGCAGAAATTATTTCCAGGGTTACGACGCCTACAACGCTCATCTGGGAGAAGAAATATGACACCAAAAATGCAAAATAATCAATATTTGAAGTTTTTTTTAATGAAAAATGAAATAATGCAGTTTACATAGTTTTGAATGCACCCAAAGCATTAAGGGGGCCGGCTAATGCCATTTTTCAAGGACAGGACTGATATTCATACCACTTAACAGGGTGACTTGGGACATCTCCAAACCGCATATGATTTTTGCCTCTGACCTTCGGTTTTGTGACACCAGGGCGATTTATCCCGAAAATAACCATTTTTCAAATTCTATCCCCTCCCTTGATATTTAATATTAAGACCTGTGATTACTACCACATATAGACCTGATGTAGACCTGCAATCCAATGAGGATTTTTTTTTTCTTAAGTAATTTTTTTGCTAGATAGGAATTTTTCATTATGGTAAAAAAATAAGCCCTATAAATTAGAAAAAAAAAATAAAAAGACGAAACGAAAATTGGAAAAAAGGGCTTAATTTGATTGTTCTATAATGTCTTTCTGAGTTATATACCAAATTCCAATGTTATAGCTTTAATATTAAGTGAAAAGATAGATTATGAAGGTCAATAAATATAGTTTTGAGATATGGGCATTCAACGTTTTCTTTCGCATTTCTATGAAGTCAATGTTAATAAATAATGATTACTATGAATGTATATTTCTTTTTTGTGTACTAATAAACTAAAACTATGTTATTTATCATAATTTAATCATAAATAATGATCCCTTTGCTCATATATCGTAGCCTGGGGCACTGTGTCAGGCAAGACAGGGCACTCCTTCCTACGCAACTCTCTCTCTCTCTCTCCTTCACTAACTTGGATTATTACAGTGAATTATCTTCTTTTGTATATTGGCGAGATGTTTTCCTTGTATTTTCCTCTTTGGCATGATGTGATTCTTGCCGAAACAAAGATAAACAATTGTAAACGCAAGAGAATGTAAGAGGTGAAACTCGAAGGTGTACTCTCTTTTTACAAAGATAATGTTAATAAATCATGATTATTATGATTTCATATTCCTTTTTGGTTATTAATAAACCAAAAATGTTATTTATCATAAATGATGATCCCTTTCCTCAAAGATTGTAGCCTGGAGCACAGTGTGATGTGTGCATCAGGAAAGATGGGGGCATTACTTACTACACAATCCTCCCCGTCTCTCTTTACTAACTACGCTAATATCGCGTATATCATGATATTCTGTAATCATATTACAGCGAATTTTCTTCGTCTGTATGTTAGAGAGATGTTTTGCTTAACTTTTCCTCACTGACGTGATGAAATTCTTGTCGAAATAAAGATAAACATACGTAAAAGCAAGCAAATGTCTGAGGTGAAACTCAAATGTGTAGACTACTTAGGGTTTGTGCTCGCACTGAATTGTGGTTGGAAGCTGACTAACTTCCCTTCTGCAACTCATGGAATCTCTACAGATGCCATTGCTCACAATTGTTTTGACAATATTTATCAAAATTTACGATAACAGAAGAAATATTGCATTTTCTTGTACGGATCAATGTTTTTGGCTTATTGAGTTAGGTTTCCTAATTACCCTGTAACTACGAAAGTAAGAGAAATTTTGAAGAAATATTTCGTATACGCATTCTCAATTGCCATATGAAGCTCCATGAATTTTTTCATGACTGCATTTTTCACCCTATACCCCCTATATATAAGGGTTCCGGCCAGCCCTCTTAAAAGTAAGGTTTTCTTAGGATTTTTGACGATGTTCCGGCTTACGATGATTTTCGGCTTACAATGTGTCTCAAGAACAGAACCCCCATCGTAACCCGGGGACTGCCTGTATTTTGTTAATATTGTTCAACTAGACCGTCTCACTCGGCACACCAAACACTGGCTCAATTAATTTTTTTTTTTTTTTCCTGTATCGCATTTGTAGTTTTCATATTTTATCATTACTTCAAATTTATTGGGGAAATTCCCATTTTCATGTGAATTATCATGTTTTAACATACACTAATATTTTAACTCTGTTCTTCTCTCCACAACATATCAACATTCCCTCGTTCAATCTCAAATCAGGTGGGCGTGACATCACCGCGGTTACATATGATTTTATACATCTTTTATGCTTAATTTCATACTGAGAACTAAATTTTATATTACATGCTTTATACTTTTATTTTGTTGAATATGGTTATCATTAAACTATACTATATTGTAAATAAAAAAATTTTTTTAATACAGTTTAACTTGTACCCAGTAGGCCGTCTAATACACCATCGAATAAAAGTATAAACTAGACAATCAGTCAGTTCGAAGTACGAGCATTTGTTTGACAAACGATACAAAATTTTCTAAAAAATTTCGGTTGAAACACACAAAGTTCGACATAAGAAACATTCGACAAATAAGGGACCACTGTAGTACATAGTTGTGTAAGCTCAAATTGCTCTGTTCAGGGTAAGTACAGCAGTGCTAGAGGGGAAAGGAATGTAGCTCCCCTTATATTCATTTGAGATGACAATTCACCCTTGTAAAAGGTATGCAATTGTCTTAGTTTATAATTCACATTAGTCCTTTTTTACAGTTTCTTTTTTTTTCTTTTTTTTTTTTTTACACGGTTTCAATTACACAACTTTAAATTTACTGCTTTCAAATATATTTTTGCGCCATGTTCCATGTTTTCGTTGATCTCCGGGGACAACAACAAAAAAGATCCTCAGTCTGTGTGCATCTGTGGTCCTGACAGCAACCACAGTTATTCAGCAGTATTTTTAGTTTTCGATTGGTTAACAGTTATTACCATGCCTTCGTTAACAGTTATTACCATGCCTTCAAAATGCCTTTCCAATTTCAGTAAAAAAATAATCTGCAACAGCAAAAAAATGAGAAATTTTTTGTTGAAGAATGAAATTCTTAAGCTAATAAGTGGTGGAATGAGTTATGCGGCAATAGCTTGTCAGCATGGAATGAATGAATCGAGCGTTCACACAATAAAACATCAAGAAACGAGCATAAAGGATGCGACGGCTATGTGCATACCAGGATTGGGCAAAAGTGACAATGCATGTGTGAGATGATGTTTTACTGAAAATGGAAAAAGCCCTAAATTTATGGATTGAAGACCTGAACAGATGACATGTGCTGTTAAATTTTGTTTCATTAGAGCAAAGGCTAAGCATCTATATGCTCGGTTTGCTGGTGATGATAATTCTACACATGATCATGTTGAGTAAGATAATAGTGATGATAGTGATAGTTAGGCATAACAGTTGTAGTGTAAATAGCAAAGAAAAATTTCTAGCCAGCAAGGGCTGGTTTGAAAAATTCAAGAAATGTTACAGCCTGAAAAACGTAAAAATGACTGGTGAATCAGTCTCAGCAGACTATGTGGCAGTAGACACATACCCACGAGTTTCCTGAAATTACAAAAGAGAAAACTACAGGCTAGAGCAAGTTTTCAATGAGAATGAGACGTGTATGATGGAAAAAAATGCCCAAGAGAACATTAATTTCTAAGGAAGAAAAAAGTGCCCCGGGTTTCAAATAATGTAAAGATTGAGTGTCTGTGTTATTGTATGGTAATGCGGCTGGTTGCAAGATTAAATGCACACTGTTGTATCGTTTCAAACACCTGTGTGCTTTGAAAATTAGACATGAAGAAGCTGCCTTTGTTTTACTGATCTAATAAATAAACATGGATGACGGCCAAACTGTTTCTTGCCTGGTTCCACAACTGTTTTGTACAGGTGGAAAAATATCTGTCTGAAAAAGGAATAGACTTCTAAGTACTGCCCACCATAGATAAGTGACCAGGCCATCCGGAAAACATCAAGTTTGCTCACCCCAACGTTGAGGTTGCATTCCTTCTTAAAACCACAACCTCTATATCACAACAGATGGATCAGGAAGTAATCGCTGTATTCAAGGCTAATTGCGCTGAGAAATCTTTCACAATGCTTAGGGAGTCTCTTGATAAAAGTGAAATCAGTGTTGGGGATATACAGAAGAAATTTAACATAGCCAACTGTATTACTTTTATTAAAGAACCTATATGTCCTGAGGAGGTGCAAGAAGAACTTTTGTCATTTAAATGAAGCCTTCACAGATGATGAACTAAAACAACTCATCTGGGAGGAGAAAATGGAGGAAGATGAAGAACTTAATGAGCCACCAACACTGGAGATGATTGCAGAAGTGTTAAGAATGGCACAGAACATCACTGACAGATTTTTCGAGATCGATCCTTCACTTGAGAGATCTCTAGATCAAGAGGCTCATAGAAAGTGCATTGGTGCCCTACTACAAGATGCAGAGATCTATGAGGCAGGAGATCCCACAAACAAAAATCAGACACTTCTTCAGCACAGTTCCCAAAAAACATGTCTAAATGAAGAGGCAAGTGCATTATTGATTGATATCCATTTAATTGTTTAATTACTGAATATAAACTTTGTTCTATTACAAGATGTATTTTTTTCAATTGTGGTAGATATTGGATGATGAATTTAAACAATCAGATATTTCCTGCGCATTAACCAGACAAGGCACAAGTTGCCACATTTCTTTTTGCTTGTGAATTTTGTGTAGAAATACAGTAATTTATATTTCACCATTAAGGGGGTGAATATATATATATATAAAATACATGAGATTACAGTGATGGCTCAATTTTTTATTGTAGAGCAATCGTGTTCAGGTGGAGAGGGAGAGAGAAGGCAGCAGGTTACCATGCTCTGAGAGAGAGAGAGAGAGAGAGAGAGAGAGAGAGAGAGAGAGAGAGAGAGAGAGAGAGAGAGAGAGAGAGAGAGAGAGAGAGAGAGAGAGAGAGAGAGATACCACCCCACACAGTATTGTCTGTAACCTATGAGAGTGAGTGATACTGTTCGCGTGCATCAATATTACAGTACTCGAGAAAATATTAGGCCACTTAGCATCAAGCGGCCTAATATCTTGTCAAATTTTAAAGTAACGAAAAAGTTATAAAGAAATTTTGTCAGTCCATTAGGCCACTTACAGCGTGTAGAGAAAGGGGTGGAGCTTAGACACTCTACAAGGAGAGAGCTCTCAGTTATTTGTTTGGATGTTTAATAAGAGCCTGTATATATTTTTTGATCAGCGTTCTCACCACAATTTTTGCCCACCATGTATATCGCTTAATTACCCCCTTGTGACCTTAATATGGGCCAAGACGGTGATTTGAGTCAAAAGATAATAGCAGAGATATGTGCATTGAGGCGATCTGACCTTAAAACAATGCAGGAATCAGATCAGCTGGCTATCAGGAGGGTTCAGTTCAACCCTGGGTTAACGAAGGTGGTAACCATGAGATTTTGCCTCAGAAACAGAAACCTTGGTATGCCTGAGAAGACCTCAGATCAAAGTTTGACTATTCTCAAGTGTAAATTACTTTCTAATTGACTCTTGAGTTCAGTATAACTTCCATCAGAAGTCTTCTTAGGCATACCACGGCACTTTTTCTGAGACAGAATCTCATGGTTGCCACCTTCGTTAAATCTGGCAACTCAGTGTGAAACTGAACATCTCACACCCAGCTGATCCAATATCTACTTTGTTTTAAGGCCAGATTGCTTCAATGCATATATCTCTGCTTTTATCTGTTGACTCAAGTCACTGTTTAGGAATAAAGTGATACATGGTGGGCAAAAATTGCAGTGGGCACGCTGACCAAAAAATATTAAAAGGCTCTTATCAAACCTCCAACCCTGTGGCTGAGTGCTCTCTCCTTGTCATGTGTCTAAGCTCCACCCCTTTCTCTTCCAATAATAGTGACGAAACATCGTCATAACTTTACTGTTCCTTCAAAATTCAAGATATTAGGCCGCCTGACGCTAAGCAGCCTAATATCTTGTCAAGTACTGTATTTTCATCTTTACATTATTAAGATAAATATATGACTTCTAAATAAAAGCATTTTGATAAGATATTAAGATTTCCATTGGCAAAAGTAGTGTTTTCATGAATCAGTTCAAATAACTTCCACATAACAAATAGTTGTTGAACATAGCCTGAAAGCTGGGGTTGGAGATAGCATCAGAATGGAAAATATGCTTATGTAGAGTATATAGTATTTCATAACTAATGGCAATGAAAGCATTTGAATAGCATAATAAAGGTTTTCATTAACCAAAATCAATTATCATCATGAAACCTTTCAAATATCTTCAAATACAAGTAACCTAGTTGTCGGTTGTAGTTGTGACTAGCCTACAAGATAATTGTTGATCATCTTCTGATTCCCTGACAATAGAAGTCAACAAAGTAGCATTTCTTTCCATAGAAGTTGACAAAATGATATTGTTATGATACAATAAAGTTTTATACATACTTACCTGGCAGATATATACTTAGCTATCTGACTCCGTCGTCCGACAGAAATTCGAATTTCGCGCACACGCTACCGGTAGGTCAGGTGATCTACTTACCTGCCGCTGGGTGGCAGGACTAGGAACCATTCCCATTTTCTATCATATTTTTTCTATACCGCCTGTCTCCTGAGGGGAGGTAGGGTGGGTATAAATTGTATATATCTGCCAGGTAAGTATGTATTAAACTTTATTGTATCATAACAATATCATTTTTATACATTCAACTTACCTGTCAGATATATACTTAGCTGATTCACACCATTGGAGGTGGGACAGAGACAGCTAAATATAGAATCAAACAGGAATCACAACTATCGTTATAGGTAATAAATAAATAAAACCTTGGTTCCTACCTGTTTAGACTGAAGACTTCATGAATACAATCCAGGAGTCTAGTCAGTCTCAAGAGCCTCAGCGAGATATTGATCTATGGCTAAGAGTTCTTGTGGTTCTGCCAAAGGGGTCTTATCCGCTTACTTGGCAGATCCTGGAAGGACTATGTCAATGGGTGCTTATCCACTTACTTGACAAGACCTATACAAGGAGCACAACATCGATCCCGATCACCTCAACCTATCCATGTTAGTTCTAAGATTGCAAGAAGTTATCCCCTAACTCCTTGCAAACAACCACAAACTCGAATCACAAACATTCGTACACTTAAAGTACAAAAAATGAAAATAAATTAAAATAAATTTTTTTTGTACAATCTAGCCAGTAAGACGTCTCTTGATTCCCCACTGATCCAAGCCAGGACGCCCGTGCGCCACCAAGCATACTAATCAGCAGAAAAACAACAACTCGTCTCACAAGGTAGATCTATGTACTATCAAAAATTAGAACAAATACAAATTTTTCTAAGGATCGTTATGTGTTCCCAGCCCCAGCACTGTATCGGCTGATACAAAAGGACCCAGAGAGAAACACTTTTCATACGTCACTTTAACGTCCTTAAGGTAGTACGATGCGAACACTGAATTACACCTCCAGTAAGTCGCATCCACAATGTCTTTTAAAGACATGTTCTTCTGAAAAGCTAATGAAGTGGCCACCGCTCTAACCTCATGAGCCTTCACTCAGAGAGTCCTGAAAGAGTCTTCAGTGCAGTTACTATGAGCATCCGTAATAATGCTCCTAACAAAAAATGCTAATGCATTTTTTGACATGGGTCTACTAGGATCCCAAACTGCGCACCACAGGCTTTGTTTACATCCGCTGAGTTTATTCTTCTTCTTTAAATAGAACTTCAGAGCTCTAACCGGACATAATGATCTTTCTAATTCCTCTCCTACTAGATTTGAAAGTCCTTTAACTTCAAAACTCTTTGGCCAGGGTTTTGAAGGGTTCTCGTTCTTGGCCAGAAAGAGAGTCTGGAAAGAACAAATTGCCGCATCACTCTTAAATCCTACTCGAGAATCTAGAGCGTGTATTTCACTAATTCTCTTCGCAGTCGCTAACGACAACAAGAAAATACATTTTCTCATTAGATCTCTAAACGACGTGTTGTGAGGAGGTTCAAATCTATTTGATGATAGAAATTTCGAAACCACATCTAAGTTCCAGTTCGGAGTACGAGGAGAAAAGGTTTTAGAGGTTTCAAAAGATCTAATAAGGTCGTGGAGATCTTTATCTTCTGCTATCTTCAAACCTCTGTTTCGAAACACAGCAGAAAGCATACTCCGATAACCTTTAATGGTAGAAACTGATAATTTCGATTCTTCCCTAAGGAAAATCAAGAAATCAGCAATGTTGGTCACAGAGGTATCGGAGGAGGACAGTTTATTCTTCTTACACCATCTTCTAAAAACATCCCATTTTGATTGGTAGACCCGAATAGTTGAAGATCTCCGGGCCCTAGCAATTGCTTTTGAAGCTTTGCTTGAAAAGCCTCTCGCTCTGACAAGTCTTTCGATAGTCGAAAGGCAGTCAGAGCGAGAGCGGGGAGGTTTTGATGGTACCTCTCGAAATGGGGTTGTTTGAGAAGATCTCTCCTGTGTGGAAGAGATCTTGGGAAGTCCACCGTCCATTCCTGTTCCTCTGTGAACCAATCTTGAGACGGCCAAAAGGGAGCGATGAGTGTTAGTCTCGTCCCTCTTGACGCCGCAAATTTTCTTAAAACCACTCCTAACATTTTGAAGGGGGGAAAGGCGTAGGCATCTAGGCCTGACCAGTCCAGCAGCATGGCATCCACCGCTATCGCTCTCGGGTATTCCACTAAGGAGCAAAAGTTCTCTATCCTTCTGGATAGATAGGTGGCAAATAGGTCTATATGCAGACTGCCCCACAGGGACCACAGAGCTTGACACACCTGAATGTGAAGGGTCCACTCTGTGGGGAGAACTTGGTTTAACCTTCTTAGCCTGTCTGCTCTGATGTTCTTCTCTCCTTTCACGAATCTTCTGAGGAGAGTCACCTTCTTTTCTTTTGTCCAATACAACAGCTCTTTTGTTATCTGGAACAGAGAAAAAGAGTGAGTTCCCCCTTGTTTCTTGATATAGGCCAATGCTGTGGTGTTGTCCGAGTTGACCTGTACCACTTGACCTAAAACTTCTGTCTCGAAGGCTTTTAGGGCTAGAAGAACAGCATAAAGTTCTTTGGAGTTTATATGCCAGTCTTGCTGATCCTTCCTCCATTGGCCCGATACTTCTTTTGTCCCTAGAGTTGCTCCCCATCCCTTCTCTGAAGCGTCTGAGAACAAGATTAGGTTTGGGTTCCGAACCTCTAGAGACAAGCCCTCGTTCTTTTCCAAGGGAAAAATCCACCACTTCAGATGATTCTTTACTTCCAGAGGGATTCTGAAAGTGTCTGAAAGTTGCCCGTTCTTCCAACTCCAAATTCTTCTTAGGAAGAACTGAAGAGGGTGTAGGTGGAGTCTTCCTAGAGAAATGAACTGTTCTAGTGAGGAAAGGGTTCCCAGAAGACTTAACCATTCCCTCTTCGAACTCAGATCTTTCTCTAGGAAGCTTGAGATTTTCTGTAATCCCCGAGCAATCCTTTCCTGGGATGGAAAAGCCCGAAAACCCCGAGAATCCATCCGAATCCCCAAATAGACTAAGTTCTGACTGGGGATCATCTGAGATTTCTCGAGGTTCACCAGTAATCCTAACGTCCTTGTTAGGTTCAAAGTAGTCTGTAGGTCCTCCAAACATAGTTTCTCCGACTTGGCCCGGATTAGCCAATCGTCGAGATACATTGAGATGTTGATCCCTTCTAAATGAAGCCATTTGGCCACGTTCCTCATCAGATACGTAAATACCTGAGGAGCGGTTGATAGGCAGAAGCACAAGGCCCTGAACTGGAAGATTTGTCCTTGTACAACAAATCTTAGGTATTTTCTTGACGATGGGGGAATTGGAACATGAAAGTAAGCATCCTGAAGGTCCAGGGATACCATCCAATCTCCCTGACGTAGGGATGACAGAACCGAAGCTGAAGTCTCCATGGAGAACTTCTTTTTCTCCACGTACCAGTTCAGGATGCTTACATCCAGAATGGGTCTCCATCCCCCCGAAGCCTTTGGAGAATGGATCCTGCACTAGCTCTATTGCATTCTTGTCCCTCATCGACACCACCGTCTGAAGGAGTCTCTCTCTCAGTCAAGGGTCCTTGTAACTCGTCGACAAATCCTTCGGAGATGTTGCTAAAGGAGGTCTGTCTACGAAGGGAATGATGTAACCCTTCTGTAGGACAGACAAGAGTCCAGGGATCTGCTTCTCTTAAGGACTAGGCCTCCACAAAGTTTTGAAGTCTGGCCCCTACCTGTGCTTGGAGGACATGGCTGCTACTTGCTCTTTTTAAAAGAGCGGAAGGAAGACCTCCCTCGCTTGTCGAAGGGCTTTCTCTCCGAAGTTGATAAGAGTCGAGGGGGCTCCACGAAAGGGCACCACTGGAGTACGAGCCACCTTCTTCTGAGCCGGAACTGCAGGTCTAATCTTCTTTGTAGATTGCACTAGAAGGTCCTGCGTAGCCTTTTCTGACAGGGATCTCGAAATATCCTTCACTAACGATGAAGGAAACAGATGTTCTGACAGAGGTGCGAAAAGTAGAGCGGACCTCTGAGAAGGAGAAACTCCTTTCGTCAGAAAGGAACTGTAAAGAGATCTTTTCTTTAAAACTCCAGATCCAAACAGTGCCGCTAACTCACCAGAACCATCTTGCACAGCCTTATCCATGCAAGATAGGACACTGTGCCAAGTTTCTGGATTAAGAAAATCTGGCTCACTCGTCTTCTTAGCCAGCACCCCAAGTGACCAATCCAAGAAGTTAAACAACTCTAAGACATGAAAAATTCCCTCAAGGTGCTGATCTAATTCCGACATACTCCAGGACGCCTTTGCCGAATTGAGAGACTGTCTTCTCACTGACTCTACAAGACTCGAGAAATCTGAATCTGCAGACGAGGGGAGCATCAAGCCCATAGCCTCTTCCGTCTTATACCATATGCCTCTCTTCCCTGTCAGCTTGGAGGGAGGAGAGCAATAAACAGTTCTAAGTGTTTCCTTCTTAGATAAAAGCCAAGAATCCAAAGACTGGAGGGCTTTTCTCATGAAAATCGCAGGCTTCATCTTTAAGAAAGCCGAGGATTTCGGGGTTTTTGTGCTCGAAAAACAGCGATCTCGGAGGAGGAGGAGCGCAGAACTAAGAGAGTCCCCAAACTCCTTTAGAAGTAACGAGGCTAAAACTTTATAATTGGAAAGTCCCTCGTTGGTCGAAACTTCTTCAGAAACCTCTTCAAGGTCAAGGTTAGAAGGAGATCGTTCTTTCCTGATCGATTCTCTATCAAGAGAAGTCGCTCTAGGAGAAATGCTTCTAGTAGGGGAAGGACTACGAACAATAACGTCCCCACAACTAGTAGAAGCCTCGCGTCTGACTGGGTCATGCCTAGTCGGCGCCTCGCGCTTGGTAGGCTGCTCGCGCCTGTCATGATCCTCGCGTCTTGATGACGCCTCGCGTCTGGGAGGCGTCACGCTTCTGGCTGGCGTCTCGCGCCTTGCAGCGTCCTCGCGCTTGCCTGGCGCCTCTCTCCTGGGAGGCGTCACGCGCCTCGGAGCGTCCTCACGCTTGCGTGGCGCCTCTCTCCTGAGAGGCGTCACGCTTCTGGTTGACGTCTCGCGCCTCGCAGCGTCCTGGCGCTTGCCTGGCGCCTCGCTCCTGGGAGGCGTCATGCTTCTGGCTGGCGTCACGCGCCTGTCTGGAATCTCGCGTCTTCTTGGCGCCTCGATCCAAACTGGCGTCACACGTCTGGTTGACGTCTCGCGCTTGGAATGCTCGACGCACCTGATTGGCGACTCGCGTCTGAAAAGCATTTCGCTTCTGGCTGGCGCTTCACGCTTGGCTGACGCTTCGCGTCTAGAAAACTCGACGCTCTTGTCTGGCGTCTCACGCCTGGAAGGCTGTACGCGTTTCGTTGGCGCCTCGTGCCTGGCTGGCGCTTCATGATAAACAGGAGATACTTTCCTGTCTGGCGCCTTGCGCTTGACAGGAGAACGGATCTTGCTCGGCCTATGCAAAGCTGATGAATCCGATTCCAAATCCGAGGATGACAAATCTTGATGGCGAGTCTGAACCCTCGACAGCCTAGACTTCTTAAAAGGCAGGAAATCGTCTTTCCTTCTGGGAGGGTCTCTTGACAGAACTCCCACCAGAGAAGTGATGGAATCCTGCATAGTGCGAAGGATTCTGTTAGTTTCTTCATTATCGTCTACCCTAGGAGTAGAAGATCGGTCTTTAACCGATTCCCACAAGCCCGTGTGGGAAGGAATAACCTTCTTTGCTTGTTTAATTACTGAATGGTCCTCCTCTTGAAAATGCTCAGGACTCGAAGTAATCCTGGGTTCATCCCAACGTCTTTTCAGGGGGCGAGAAAGATCCGCTGATCTCCAACCTCTTTTAGGTGAAGAATTCTCCGAAGAGGAGAAACACTCACACAGAACGCTTTTTCTGTAGCGTTCTCTGGCATTCTGTGGCAATACAGAAAATGCCGAAGGAACGTCTGACAGTTGGGGATCCTCCACAACCTCCTTACGGCTTTCGACATTCCTTCTCCTCTGGGCTTGGGAGCTTGAAAGAGGTCTAGAACTGGGAGCGTTGTGGAGACAATCAAACGCCCCCTCCACAGCACTGGGGACACTTATATCACTATCCACAGCACTATAATCACACTGCTTACCTTCAATGGCCGCCATTTTGGTTTCCATTTTCCGAAGGGCGGCTTTAAGATTCGCAATCTCAGATGCCGAATCTGTGGGATCTAATAAAGAAGCAGGTACATTAGATGGGGCAGAAGGAGAAGAGGGTACAATATTACTGATAACCCCGCTAGATACAGAACTAGGCAAAGGTTTGGAAGAAGACCTCCTCACCCTGTCTCTTTCCAACTTCTTCAAGTATGAAGTTAGAGATTTCCATTCTTACGCACTCAAATCCTTTTATTCATTACAAGTATTATCAAAAGAACATTCATGCATCCTGCATTTCTTGCAAATAGTATGAGGATCAAGTGATGCCTTCTGCATCCTAATTTTACACCCCACATTCACACACATTCTCACCACACTTCCAGAATTAGACATCATGTTGAACAATCCAAATCAAATTCCAAAAACGGTCCACAATCGCGTATGCCAGTACAATCAATGCAAATACGTCACCGAGAAGTCCAAACGAAGATCAATTGCGATGCAAAATATGAATCCAGCCGGAGATACCCACAACGATGTTGCCAGTATGGCCGACCGAAAAATATGATAGAACATGGGAATGGTTCCTAGTCCTGCCACCCAGCGGCAAGTAAGTAGATCACCTGACCAACCGGTAGTGTGTGCGCGAAATTCGAATTTCTGTCGGACGACGGAGTCAAATAGCTAAGTATATATCTGACAGGTAAGTTGAATGTATAAAACTTTTATTTTTGTTTAATAAAGAGAATAATATAAATGTTGTTTTACTTATCTGAGATTCTTTTATTATTGTTAATGTTGTTTCTACATTTACGACTGTTCTATGCTGTATTAAGTGCAACATACATTTCCCCAATGTAAAATAAGTAGTATTAGCTGCCATTTGTATTTCGTCAGCTGATTTTTCTTTATTTATGATTCACAAAGAATCGCATATTTTTTTAGTCTTTTGGTAAAATCATGCTTTAAATGTACAAACATAGCAATGCAATACATTTAATGAAAAAAAATTGTGAATTAAATATCATTAAATACATTACTTTAATTACATCAAAGACTGCTCTCATCAGAGCTAGCAAATATTGTTTCATTATAGCTGTTGTTATCTCCATTGGGTAAAGATAGACTAAAGAATAGATATGTATGGTCATACAGTTCGCTAGTTTCAGTGGTTGAACAGATATAATAGAAATGTATGACTACTATACTGTGTGCTATTTGAAAGTGGTAGCTTGGCAAGATTTCGGTACTCATATTGTTGACGAACAATTGTAAACAAAGGAGGTTGGAAGTTTTCTTTTTTATTTTAGTTGATTAATAATTATTTGAAATGAATATATACTGATTTTTAATACATTTTATTGGCATATTCTAATCTTTTAGCTTCTCAGTTTTAGATGTCAGAATCTTAAGACTAGGCTACAGTAATGACTGCTAACATAGCCTAGGCTTATTGTCAGAATCAAAACTCAACATCATAAGGGATATATTTTTTGGAGTCACATTTCTTCTGTTGGTTCAGCATTGTAACCCTACAACATATATCGTAAACCTGGAAATAATTTTTTATGAATACGTAATCTCAGAATGATATAAGTCAAAACTGTTGTAAACCAGGGACTGCCTGTATGGCCAGGCTCCTTCCTTTGGGTCCATCTATCCACTTTTCATTGAGCTTTACCCTCTTACGCCGAATGGACGTATTAAACGTCGAGTAAAAATGTCTCCCGTATGCTGAATGGACGTATCATAAGTTGGCTCAAAAAAGTTTATTTAAAAATTCGCGGAAAAATACTGATATGCCTACCAGCCGAAAACTTTTGAATCAAGCGCCTTGGGGGATGCTGGGAGTTCACGGATCAAGGCGATGTTTTGTTTAAAATCGTTAAGCAGGCGCGCAAGCGCGAATTTCTTTCTTATCACACTAAAAAGTATCAGTGACACATCTCAAAAATTATTTCATCACTTTGACATAATTTTTGCACCATTTTAAATTATCCTTTACATGAAGTATTATATATGAAAATGTGCGCAATTTCATGTAAAATACAACAAAAAAAATACTCATGATTGTAGCTTTTATCAGTTTTGAAATATTTTTATATAAATAAGGATAAGTGCAAAAATTTCAACCTTCGGTCAACTTTCTTTTGACGTTACGAATGGACCGGAAATGGGTCGGGAAACGCAATTGTAAGCTAAAATACTTATATTATAGTAATATTCAATCATTTGCCTTCATTTTGCAACAAATTGAACGTCTCTAGCACAATATTTCGATTTATGGTGAATTTATGAAAAAACTTTTTCCTTACATTCGTGCGATAACTCTTCCAATAAAGTTTTTCGTGCGATTGTCCTAATGTTTGCACCCTTTTAAATTTGCCGTTACATAAAGTTTTATATATGGAAATGTGCAAAATTTCATGCACAATACAACAAAAAACAACCCATGGTTGTAGCTTTTATCAGTTTTGAAATATTTTCATATAAATAACGTTGAGTGCAAAAATTTCAACTTTCGGTCAACTTTGACTCTACCGAAATGGTCGAAAAATGCAATTGTAAGCTAAAACTCTTATATTCAAGTAATATTCAATCCTTTACCTTCATTTTGCAACGACTTGGAAGTCTCTAGCACAATATTTCGATTTATGGTGAATTTATGAAAAAAAAAAAAAAATTTTTAACTTCCGAAAAAATCAAATTTTTTTTGTGCGATTGTCGAAATGCTTGCACCATTTAAAATTAGCTGGTACATAAAGCTTTATATATGAAAATGTGCGCAATTTCATGTAGAATACAACTAATAATGATTGAAGGTTGTAGCTTTTCTCTCTTTTCGAAATATTTGCATATAAATCACGATAAATAGAAAAAAAACCACGTTCAGTCAAATTTGACTCTACCGAAATAGCTGAAAAACGCAATTGTAAGCTAAAACTCTTACGGCCCAGTAATATTCCGTCATTTTTCTTCATTTTGAAACAAATTTGATGTCTCTAGAACAATATTGTGATTTATGGTGAATTTTTGAGAAATATATTTAACTTCACTCCGCGCACCGATTCGCGGCCGCAAGTCTCCGAAATATGTACATCGCATTATCCTAATATTTGCTCCTTTTCATATTAGGCGTTTTATAGAGTTTCATATATCAAAATGTGCGCAAATTTATGAAAAATACAATAAAAAATAATTGAAGGTTGTAGCTTTTTTCATCTCCGAATTATGTGCATATAGAAAAATATATAAAAAATTTTGACATTCGTTCACATTTAACTCGTCCAAAATGGTCAAAATCTGCAATTCTAATCTAAAACTCTTACAGTATTGTAATATTCAATCATTTGTCTTAATTTTGAAACAAATTGGAAGTCTCTAGAACAATATTTAGATTTACGGTGAATTTTTGAAAATAAAATATTTTTACGTCCGCGCGTTACAAATTCGTACATCATTTTGTGATTATATTTTTCCAGTGTTGCTTTTATTGTTTTAGAATGTATTATATATCAAAATGATTGCAATTTAGTGTAAAATACAACAACAAAAAAAGTAACTCGTTAGCTTTGACCGTTTTTTGCACAGCATGATTTGAATACAATTATCTATGAATTTTTTTTTTTCGCTACCATATATCGCATTATTTACATATGATAACGATATTATTTTTCATTTCTGATGATTGCATACTAAACTTCAGGCAATGACAAAAAAATGAGCCAAAAATGAACTGTTAATCTTCAAAACTAAGCACGCCGTGATTTTTTGAAAAAATTATTTTTTCCGCTTTCGCGCTCACTCCAAACCGGCGATGGCATACGGGAGAGGTTTTGATTTTTAGGGCTTCGGCGTAAGAGGGTTAATAGTCAATTACAGTAAGAGCTTTAGTGACTTAAAATCAAAGTGTTTATACACAGCTGATTACTTATCATTTGACTGATTAGCAAGATATAGTGCATCCTCAACTTATGGCACCACTGATTTACTGCAACTCGATCTTACAGCACTGTAAGCAAAAGTTAATGGCGCTTACAATGCTGTAATTTGATGCAACATCAAGTTACAGTGCCATAAATCATGTTATGGCTTCGTGAGTGCTGTTAAAGTTCCGTTAATGGGGAAAAACTAATTTACGACAGAAATCAACTTATAGCGTGGCACTGGAATGTATACCCTGCCATAGGTTAAGGACATACTGTACCAACTGTCTCCCACAGATAAGGACATATTGGTTACGTGGGATATCAAAATTGACTAGACATTGTAAGGCTATTCCTGAGTTTCTGAGAGAGCTAAACATGGTGGGATGTTAAGAGATATAGGCTAGTACAATTTTCAGAGAGCTTTCAAAGATTAAGTGTGGGGAAGTGATGACGTGACAATTTGAACATACGCATGCATGTACACATGCATGCACAATAAACTACAGGCTGTGTTAATTAAAGAATTATGCAGTATGTTATATACATTATATTATACTACTTCAAAATGGAGGGGGATAACAATCAACTAAAATAAATCACATTCTACACACATGATAAATTACCTATAGTACTAACATAAAGGGTTGAATATTGTTCATACAGTAAAACTTAGCTCAAACTCTCTATGTAACTAGAAAAATATACAAATACCAAGGAGAAAGATCGATGCTCTGCTACATATAGGCACTTTTTGAGAGAGAGAGAGAGAGAGAGAGAGAGAGAGAGAGAGAGAGAGAGAGAGAGAGAGAGAGAGAGAGAGAGAGAGAGAGAGAGAGAGAGAGACTACAGTCTTTCCCCAGGTGCAAATCTAATGAAGTTTACTGCCAAAGGTAAGCATCAAAATGAGCAATTACATTTAAATCTATAATTAAAAAATTTGAATTTTCTCAACAATACCTTATTCCAGTGTGTTGATCTGTCTCTGCAATCCTGCAATGCATTTAAATAGTTTTACAATTCTATAATGGCATTGTTGCGAGTTCTAAACATAGTACAACATAACAATGACATTTAATAACTGTGGGCTTTTACAAAGAAATTTTAACTATAATTTCATAAACCCTATATTATAAATAATATATACAGTGCATATGCCAATACATTATAAGCCAAGGTAAATTACAATAATACTAGGCTAGTATTTCAGATTTGTGGTAGCATCTGACAGATAACACATCTATATATATATATAAAAAAAAAGGGGGGGGGGCTTCAAGAGTAACATTACAGCATGAACATATATGTTACCATTCCCTGAAACAAAATGTCCATTCCTGCTTGTTGCTATTCTCTATATCAAGAACGTTCTTTTGGGAAAATGTGGTAGCATATTAAATAATCAAGACTTTTTTGTCCTGAATTTAGCTAATTCAAGAACACAAAATAACCATAAACCAATTCTGGGAAAATTGTGATATCTAGGGAATACATATGAAAACCTCTTTGGCTAATCTGAGCAAGGTTAGGTACAAAAAGTAACCACATAATCTTATATTTAAAATACTTACTGAACTAAATAAACTACAAATGTCTATAAAAAAAAGGTACTCAAATCCCCTCCTAAACCCTACTGAATCATATTGGATTATTTTTAAAGAATTAGTTTTTTTAAGTAATTATTTTTATGTATGTCCTTTGTATAGTCTAAAGTAATAAACAAAATCAGTGTACTCAACACCCAAAAAATTTTCCTATATCCAGAAATCACCAAAAACAAACATCAGAAAACCATCTGTCAATCTATGCAGCTGGAATATTACATAGCTGTTAACACATACCTGACAAAACAAGTCACATGGCTCGAGTTTACACACACACAAATAAACATATACCCAGTTATCAATGGGGGGTTCTGTTCCTGATGGCGTGACAATAACTGAAAATCAGTGACAATAATGCCAATCCCCAGATAGCACCGAAAATCAGTGACAATACTGCCAATCCCCAGATAGCACCGAAAATTCAGTTATCGTTGTTGCTAGACAAGCACTATAAAATTGGATTGCCAATACCCGGGAAGGGCCTGTATAAAATCAGTATTTTCCCATTGTACAGTGTTCCACCCATATCAGAGGGGGATGGGTACCTGGGTACCAGATGCCCCCCCGCCCCGAATAGCTAGAACATGCGAATAGTTGAAATCCCTATTAAAATGCTTAAAACCATATTTTGTTAGTTAAAGCTCAAGAAAAACCCATTAAAAGTGTTTACACCAATTTTTTTTAATACTTTTATCACAAAAAGTCCATTTCATGATGAAATTGATATTAAACAGGAATTTGTGGAAATTTCTCATAGAAAAATACTGCGAATAGGCAAATTTTCCATGAATAATGAGGGGTATATGTGCCAGAAAGAAACCTGCTAATACGTGAGTCTGTGAATACGGGGGTTCACTGTATATTTTCATTTGAGTATAAAAATTTTGAATATCTATATATCTCTGATAACTATGTATGCAAGCAAACCTTAACAAGAACCTGATAACCATGTTTTCTTAACCCCATGGATCCAGCACACCTCATGAGAATCATTATTCCACGCCATGAAATTTGAGGGAAAAGCAAAAATTGCTTGTGTGGATCATAAATGTCAATATGGCAACAATCAGATCTCAGTTCAGTGAGGAGATGGAATAACAATCACCCATAAAGGTGGTCCATCTCCACATCTCATTACAACTTGTATATATACATTTGTACATAAATATATTCAGGGAATGTTGCTATCTCTATTTCTTATGTTACAATATATACAAAATTTCCTGTAATTATAATTTTGCACAAAAAAATTCGCAGAAAAATAGTCATAGGCCTACTTGGCGAAAACTTTTGAATCACGCGCCTTGAGGGATGCTGGGAGTTCACAGATCAAGCTGTTGTTTTGTTTACAAGCGTTACCCAGCCCCGCATGCACGAAATGCTTTCTTCTCGCACCAGCAAGCATCAGTGATGCGTCGTCAAAGAGTGATCTTTTGCCGCATTTGTGTTTTGCTGAACTTTTGCGAGTGTTTAAGTATTTGTGGTGGTACAAGACGTACATAGAGATGTCTCAACGTCGAAGGGAGCGCGAAAGGTGCGTTTTGCCTCTCGGTAGGGATCGTGTGAGACGTATTTTGGACTTGGATGATGGAGAGGGACCAAGCAACCAAGGTGACCCAGCTTCTCAACGCCGTGTTGTGCGGCCTCGTGTTGCTGAAAGTATTAAGAGGACTACATCGTGTGCCTTTTACGACCCCTAGGAAGTATCGGGGTGTCCTGAGGGGCATTCGTAGACATTTGGGAGGCCTCCAACCAAAGGACATTGACGAATACTTGTTGGAGCTCGATCGAGAGCAGGTCACAAGTCCTCATTTTGATGGCTGTTGGTCATCTAGTGACGAGGACATCACTCCCGATGTAAGTGATGATGAATATTTGCCCCCAATCTCTGTACGGGAGTCACAGGCTGAAAGTGAGTTAATAAGAGTTTAGTGGTTTTAGTGCCTATGAGGGGGAGTCTGAGGAGGAGTTTTCGTGTTTTGTTGTTGAGGATGAAACAGAAAGCGAGGGAGATGGGCCAGTGGGGGGAGGGGAGGGGGGGTTCGTGTGCGAAACCGTGTCCGAGCAGGGCGAGCACGGGCCTATAGAAGGTCGGAACGTCGCGTCAGCCTTGGTGAAGGCCGTTCGTCCAAGTGATGAGGGGTGGTCTGAGGACCCCAACCCCACCTAACATGCACCCATTCACGGCAGCACCTGACCTGGGCTCTTCGTACCTGTTCCTCTCACTGCTCTGGGGTTCATTCAACTGTTCCTGACGCGGGAATTGCTGGAGACGACGGACTACGCTCGGTACTGCTGTGATGAACTGCAGACGACGTTGTCGTATCGCTGGTGGGACTGCAACCTCACGGACATGGTGCATTTTTTGGGGCTCCACATTTTTTTTGGAATGATGCCTGCTGCCGACATCAGGCAATACATATTGGAGGCAGATTTTTTTAAAGTACGCCCAATGTGCCAGGCATTATGACCCGTGATAGTTTCCTGGCGTTGGACAGGTATTTCAACGCCTTCAACTAAAGGGCCATACCCCGAAATAACCCCGCCGCCTCATCTTAGTCCGCCCAGTGTTGGATTACATTTGTGAACAGTGCAAGTTTCTCATGGTTCCTGCCAAGAACCTTTCTTTGTATGAGGGGATGATGCCTTACAAAGGACGTCTTAGCATAAAAGTGTACAACCCCAAGAAGCCAAAGAATTATGGTGTAAAATTATTCTTCATTACATTATGGAGTCCAACACTGGATACGTCGTGGACTTCTCTGTGTATTCCGGAGTCTTCTCCACGCTGCGTGACACTGTCTTCGGTCTTGTGGATCATTTCCATACGCAGGGATACCACCTGTTTATGGATAATTATTATAACTTGGTATCCCTGGCCCAGGAACTGTATGAAGCAGGTGTGCACGTCAGTGGTACCCTTCGATTGGTGCGTAAAGCCCCGAATGTCCTCAAGAGGTTCGCTAGCCAGCCACAACATCTGGCAAGAGGGGAGACAGAGTGGCGGTGGAAGGGAGATGTCTTCATCATCTGTTGGAAGGGGGTCCAACTCGTCCCCATGATTATGACGAGGAGCCCATCCAAGAAGAGGTCGTTCAGCAAATGAAAACACGTCGGCAGGGCCGAGTTACATATGAGGAGTTTCGTGTCAAGCAGTCTACCGTCATTGGGCACTACATAGGCACATGGGAGGAGTTGATCTCTTTGATCAACTTAGCCAGTATTATCCCTTTGCCAGGAGAACCAGGAGGTGGCCACAAAAGCTCCTCAAATACATACTTCAGTTGGCCCTCCAGAATGCCTACATCCTCAACTGTCGGTACAATTCGGACCTCCGGAGGTTGTCCCACATCCAGTTTCTCGAGGTGGCTGGGAATGCCCTCATCAACTTTAATCCCAATGAGTGGCCTTCCATCACTAGCCCCCTACCCTGATCTCCAGATCTGCCCCGTCGGATAGTGGACCCTGTATGTCTGCTGCAGCCAGGAGATCACACACTCGACCCCCTACAAGGGCACAGGCAGAAACGGTGCCGGGTGTGCCATATGAATGGCAGAAGGAGACACCCAGTTCTTCTGTTGCACCTGCAATATAGCACTTTGCAAGATCGGGGAGTGTGACCACAAGTATCACACTGCGGTCATATATTGGAGGGCGCAATTGTTAGCTAAAACTCTTACAGTCTAGTAATGTAATATTCAATTACTTACCTTCATTTTGCAACACATGGGAAATCTCTAGCACAATATTTCGATTTATGGTAAATTTTTGAAAAAACTTTTTTCTTCGCTCCACGCACGGTATCTCAGCCGCAAATCTCTTAAATGTTTGAGTCACTTTGTCGAAATATTTGCACAGTTTTATATTAGCCGTTATATAGTTTTATATATGAAAATGTGCACAATTTCATGTAGAATACAACAATAAAAAAACCTATGGTTGTACTTTTATCATTTTGAAAAATTTGCATATAAATCACAATAAATAGAAAAAATTTGACATGCGGTCAACTTTAACTCAACTGAAATGGCCAAAAAAAGCAATTGTAAGCTAAAACTCTTACAGTCTAGTAATATTCAATCAATTACCTTCATTTGGCAACAAACGGGAAATCTCTAGCTCAATATTTCAATTTATGGTGAATTTTTGAAAAAAAAAAACTTTTTATGTCTGGGCGTTATGAATTCATGCATCATTTTGTGATAATATTTTCTTTGTTTTGCTTTGATAGTTTTCCAATTTGTTATACCAAATTGATGCAATTTAGTGTACAATACAACAAAAAAAACATTAAATCATTAACTTTAACCGTTTTGCTCACAGCACGATTTGTATACAATTATATATGAAATTATTTTTCGCGCTGTCATATATTTCAATATTTATATGATTATGATATTTTTCTAATTTCTGATGGTTGCATACTTAACTTCAGGCAATGAAAAAAAAAAGGAGCCAGAAATGAACTCTTAAGCTTGAAAACTGAGCGTGCTGTGACTTAAAAAAAAAAAAAAAAAAAAAAAAAAAAAAAAAAAAAAAAAAAAACAAAAAAAAAAAATTCCGCTTCAGAGCTCACTCCCGAACCCTGCCGGCATGCGGGAGACGATTTCTGAAATACCAGCTAGGCGCGGGTTTAGGGTAATGACATGAACAAAAAAAAAAAAAAAAATAAATAAATAAAATAAAATAAAATAAATTGTAAAAAATAAATAAAAAATAATAATAAAATAAAAATGAAAATTTTAAAACATCTTCCAGTAGGCAAAGCTTACAAGTAGCAGTTCCAGCGATGTGTATAAAAACAGGCCACACCCAATCAATATGTGTATCAGCATGGCATACAATGGGCCCTCCCCCTTTTTGGAATAGGTTCCAAAACCTAATGATGCAAAAATCCCCTCTAAAAATGCTTATAACCTGCATTCAATTGCCAAATACCTTGTGCTCCTTAAACTAAAATGCTTATAACTGCATATTTTAACATTTCACAGCTTAATTTGATAGTTCAAACAAAAATATACCTTGAATGATCATACTGAAACAATTTAATATTTCAAAAAAAAATCTCATCCCAAACCATCATCCTAAAACACCCAAAGTAATCTTACATTACAGTACTCTCCTACTGCTGTTACTCTTATAAACACCGTAAAAAGCTTATAACTGCCTATTTCAACAGTTCATCACCCAGCTTGACAGTTCAAACAAAAATATACCTCAAACTATCATCCCAAATTATATGGTAATACATTTCCAAGTTATGTTACAAAATTAAGTATCAGCCTACAACTGTTACTCTTAAGGGGGCCGGCCGGAACCTCTATATATGGAAGTATAGGGTGAAAAATGCAAAGTCATGAAAAAATTCATGGAGCTTCATATGGCAATTGAGAATACGTATACGAAATATTTCGTCAAAATTCCTCTTACTTTCGTAGTTACAGGGTAATTAGTTAACGTAACTCAATAAGCCTAAAACATTGATCCGTACAAGAAAATGCAATATTTCTTCTATTATCATAAATTTTGATAATTATTGTCAAAGAAATTGGGAGAAATGGCATCTGTAGACATTCCCCGAGTCGAGAAGGAGACTTCAGGCCAAGTCCAGTCCTGATAATGATTTAGTGCGATCACAGACGTCGAGTAGTCTACACGTTCCATATCACGTCTGACATTCGCCTGCTTTCACGTATGTTTTATGTATGTTTCGGCAAGAATTTTCATCATGCAATGAAGGAAAGACAAGGGGGAAACATCTTGCTAACATACAGACGAAGAAAATCGCTCAAGTATTATTACAGAATATCATAATATATGCGTACGTTAGTGAAGAGAGAGGGGAGGGTTGCTTAGTAACGCCCCCCCCCCCGTCTTGCTTGACAGCACACGTCACACTGTGCCTAAGGCTACGATCTTTGAGCAAAGAGATCTTCATTTATGATAAATAACAAAGTTTTGGTTTTTTAATACCCAAAATGGAATATGAAATTCATAATAATCATGATTTAATTAATTGTCTTTGTAAAAAAAGTGTACGCCTTCGAGTTTCACCTCTTGACATTCTCTTGCAATTACGTTTGTTTATCTTTGTTTCGGGCAAGAATTTCATCATGCCAAAGAGGAAAATACAAGGAAAACATCTCGCTAACACACAGAAGAAGAAATTTCGCTGTAATAAGCAGAGTTAGTGAAGGGGAGAGAGAGAATTGCGTAGGAAGGAGTGCCCCATCTTGCCTCAAGCAGTGCCCCAGGTTGCGATATATGAGCAAAGGGATCATCATTTATGATTAAATTATGATAAATAAAATAGTTTTGGTTTATTAAAAATACATTCATAATAATCATTATTTATTAATATTGTCTTTATAGAAATACGAAGGAAAACTTTGAACGCCCGTATCTCAAAACTATACTTATTGACCTTCAAAATCTATCTTCTCACTTAGTTTTAAAGCTATAACATTGGAATTTGGTATATAACTCAGAAAGACATTATAGAACAATCAAATAGAGCCCTTTTTTCCAATTTTTGTTTCGTATTTTTCTTATAAATTTTTTTTCCTGATTTATAGGGTTTATTTTTTGACCATATTGAAAAATTCATATCTTGCAAAAAAATCACTTTTAGAAAAAAAACTCTCCATTCGATTGGAGGTCTACATCAGGTCTATATATGGTAGTAATCCCAGGTCTTAATATTAAATATCAAGGGAGGAGATAGAATTTGAAAAATGGTTATTTTCGGGATAAATCGCCCTGGCGTCACAAAACCGAAGGTCAGAGGCGAAAATCATATACGGTTTGGAGATGTCCCAAGTCACCTTATTAAGTGGTATGAATATCAAAGTCCTGTCCTTAAAAAAGGGCATTAGCCGGCCGGCCCCCTTAAGTAGTATCCCCTATCAATCAGACACGTTTTATTTTACCTATGGCATCGTTCTATAACGCACTGGGCATACATTTTATGTATAGTAGTATTGATATTTTCCTGTGTTGTAAGATGATTTTGAAATTACATTTACACTACAAGAACTTATTTCAGGATGGTACTCTTGTACAGAGCTTATATAAAATATGAGAGAGGTTTAGAATGAAGGGACATGACCTCCAAAGAGAATGCTATGTTGGTACGTCATGTGAGTATTTTCATGACCACATACAAATACATTTATGATAAAAATAATTAGTCATTCTCGTAGCAAATAAATCTTTCTGCGACAACCAAATCTCTCTCTTGTATATCAGTACGTACTGTACTGTACATATCCTTCTAATGGAATTACTTTACACATCCTTCTAATGAAAATAATATATATTACTGTACCATAAACTTAAAAAAACATGAAGATAAACAAATCTCCAAGTATATAATTGCTATATTTCTGGGCTCAGCCCATGTCGCTACGTGATATGTCCTTTTAGCACACATTTTTAAGGTAAATTAATGCTAACATACCAGAGAAAAAAGCTAAAATGGAAATGCCAGAATATTCAGCCTCGCTCACCTTATATAAAAGGTGTCTGTATGGTTTCTGGGGCGTACTGCTAGAATTGTTTCATGTCTTTTTAGCCGGGCAAGGGCCCGGTTTACCCCTTTTATTCGGTTTTTAAGACGCCGTCCCTGACGGCTTTGTTAGCGCGGCTCGCTCCCACGTGTTTCATTATTTCGTGCTTCCTTCGGTCTCCTATACCGATGGGGCTCGAATATTTTAGCAGTACATGTTTATTACTATGGTTGTGCATTATTGACATGTCATTATTTTATTTATGCATTATTCTCACACGGGGGTTTCCTGGAGTTCTCACGAGCTCGTAGCCTACATCGCTCCTCTTAGCTCTGAGTTCATGCATGCATGTTCCCTTGTTTTTAGGTCTATGATAGGCTCCCTAAGGACATACGTCCTTTCTTTTGGTCCTGCACCACCCTGGCCACCGCCCTACGGTCCGACGTATCAGCATAGGCCAGCTGCTTTGAGTTGCTAGTCGCCCTTCATTCTTGGTTGGCTCGACCCAGCTTCTCCAGGACTATTCTTTCTCTTATTCTCGTTTTCTCTTCCTTTCCCCCGTGTTTTTGCTAGGATGTTATTGTATTCATGCCTTTTGAGACGGTTCGAGATGGCCTAGGCCACCTCAGATCGCTTGGTCTGTCTCACCGCGTGGCTCACTCCACAACCGCGACGAGGCCAGGCGATCACCTTGAGCCACCCAGCGTCAGTCCCTCATGCTCCCTCCCCCCTCCAGGGGGGAGACCCGCTCATTCATGTTGTCCCTGGCAACCGATCCAAGCTCACTCCCTTCTTCCCCCCCTCCACAGGGGGGATACGGGAGTTAGTAAGGGGACATGCGACGCTGGCTCGGCTAGTACCGCTCTCTTCATTCAGTACTGGGGGGGTTCCCTGCTCGACCGAGCCTCGGTTGGCCACCAGGGTCGGCTGCGCTCAGATCTCCTCGGTTCTCAAGCCAAGCTCTCTCTCACCCCGAGTCACCATCCTTCCCGCTCCGGTGGATAGGGGCTCCGGCACCGCCAAGTCCTAAGTTTAGTGACTGTAGAGGAGCTCCGCCATCCATTTTTACCTGTTGCATGTTTACGTTTATTATTTATTTACATACTTTATGTTAGCCAAGTCGGCAGAGACCCGGCTCACCTCCCGGGTTCACCACCTACTTATTCTAATACTATTTTACGGCGGAGTCATCCTCCCCGCCATTAATTGCTGGTCCCCTCCTGCTCCTCCCCCGCCGTCCTCATACTCCTCGCTCTGGCGTATAGATTAGGTACTTCTGTTTTGGTGATTTTTTCGTCCTTCGGCAACACACTGATTCTAGTTTTACCAACTCTATCGGACACCCACCTCGTTACACAGCAGGAGAGCAGGTAGAGACCAAGCCTTAAAATTGTCTAGTAACTCTGGTGTTATGATATATCACTTCAATGGACTTAGTCCAACTAGTTAGTGTTGATACTCATGTATCATTTCACTTACAGGCTACCCACTGCCAGGAGTCGGGCTGCAACGCCATCCTCCAGGACCCCTGTGGGCACGAGGTCTGCCGGACCCACGCTACTTGCGCCATCCGCTTTGGTGATCTGGCTGTCTGGCACCACGAGAGCTTCACCATCTATCTGCTATGAGCTGGTGGACCAGGTCTCCTCCCGAGTAAGTACATCTCCGGATACTAAGCCCTTACACATATAATTTATTGGCCTATATAAATTTTTGGTGATATATCATCTACTGTTCATAAATAAAGTTAATCTTAAGTAGCCTAAGGTATTAATTCTGACCCTCTATTTCAGGGTGCTCAAGCGGTCAGGGACACCGCCCAAACCACTCTGAAGGCCTGGGTCGGCGGGTTTGGTCGGAACGTGACAAAGGGGCAGCCTTACATCTTGGATAAGAAGATGGCTGCTCTCATCTTCCCTGGCGGCAAACCGACCTCATACGTCGACCCAGAGGCGGCGGCCCCTTACATCGCCACCATTCAAGAGCAGGTGGCGTTAGCTGTGGAGGAGCCGGGTAACCAAGAAGTCCTGGAAGAAGTTAAGGCTCTCAACCTGGACCTCGAGCCCATGACGGTAGACGCCGCAGGTAGGAGGGTGAGTGAGGCAGGTTTGGTAGGGGCTCAAGGTCTTCCCTTGAGTCATTCTAGATCTTCTCCTGTTCCTTCTTCTTCTTCTTTCCAGGGATTCTCCGAGGATGGGCAATAGGTCAGACCGAAGTCCACCCAGGCGATCCGTAAGGTTAAAGGGAAGCGTAAAACCAAAACGCTTCACAAGACTCTGTCTACGAAGTCTAGTTCAGGTGGCTCTCGGAAAACTCCAGCTCACCATCCCAGAGGAGAAAAACCTAGAACTTCTTCCCATTCAAAAGGCTCCAGAGGTAAGTCTTCTAAGGACAAGGCTCAGCTCCTACCCGACCCTGAGCCTTCGACCTCGACAGGAGCCCGTCCTAAGACCCCCAGGGAGAAGCTGGAACCCACTCCGTTTGACACAGACTCATTTACTGCAAACATTATGCAGCAAATGGGTAGTCTGGTCGGGAACTTAGTTCAAGACAAGTTCCAGGAGATGCTCAGGCCAGTCAATCCGGGCTATATCGGATAGGCTTCTCACTCATGAGAACCTCATCGCAGGTCTCCATGAGAACCCCACGACAGGTCTTGCACAGCCCGGCATGGCAGACCAAGCCATGCCGGACTACAATACTCTCCCTCCTTACACGGCGGGTAATCCCTGGAGGATCTCATCAAGGATGGGATGCTGACGTTGGCGGACTGTGGAACTCGAAGGCTTGAGGACTTCGGGTTTCATCCGGCAAATTTGCAACCCCCCTTCATCGGTTATGCCCGCCTTACGGAGGCGGCCATGAGGAGAGAAGATAAGATCCCAAAGGAGACGATTATCCTCTCCAGGGATCAAGCCCAACGGAGACTGGCTTAGGAGCCAAGAGGGTTGGGATTGTATAAACACCAGGGTCCAAGCGTTAAAAAGCGCTTTCACGATGTTCGTAGTTGACGGAGAAATGCCCATCCCGTTCACCACGAAGGTGACGGAGCTGACAATGCAGGCCGCGATGAGAGACGAGCCAATGGCACAGCTCCAGGAAACGGAGCCTACATCGCTCTTTCTCCGAATGGAAGATCTATGGTCAGATCTCCCTGCCACCTTTTCGGTCGGGAAACTAAAAGCAGACTGTGCCATCACACAATTTAGTGAGCGGCTGCCTAGACTTCCAGACAGTCTCATTCAGGCCGAATTCGATGCCCCAACGAGACTGTCCAGATCCCTCAATACACTTATCATGACAGAGGTATCATCTATGACGTATGGAGACGAACCTATGTTTAAAATCATAGCCAAATCACATTTGCATACAGTGTAATGTGATTTGTATGACTTTATTGTGGCAAGGCGTAATTGTCGGAAACATGTCCTGCAAGAGGCCACCATCCGTCATGAGCCCAATAAATTATTGGCTGCTCCGATCTGGGGTGCTGATCTGTTCGCTGGGGATTATCCAGTAAAAGGAAATTCGAGTCAACTTCTTCAGCCAAGAAGTCAAAGAAGCCTAGGAAATTCAAGCCTTTCCAGGCTCCCCAGCAACAGACAATGATGCAAGCGGTTCCAGTATCTCGGGTACTGCAACCATCGACGTCAAAGGCACAGCCTCAGCAACAGTTTCTGCTGCTGGCGCAGCCTCAAAACCAGGCCTCCACCTCCTACGCTGTCTCCCTGGCCCTCAACCCAGTATTTGAAGGCCAGTCATTTCAACCTTTCAACAGGTTCGGCAGGGGTAGCAGGGCTAGGGGTGCCTTTCGTCAGAGAGGCGGCAGAAGAGCATCCAGCCGAGGTAAGCACTTACAAGGAGGGCGCGGGACACGCCCTTCCCCGAGCCAGTGAGAACCCTCAGGTAGGAGGGAGACTGTTCCTCTTTCGACACAGATGAAGGTTCAGCAACTGGGCACAGAGCATTGTGTCCAAAGGTCTGGGATGGAGCTGGACCAAAGGTCCTCCTCCATCCAAAATCTATCAACAGCAGAATTGATAGAGTACACCCAAGAACTCCTTCAGAAAGTAGTGTCAAGAGTCAAGCACTGAAAGTTTCAAGGTCGCTTGTTCAGCGTGCCAAAGAAAGGCTCAAACAAACAAAGAATAATTCTAGACTTGTCCCGTCTAAACTTATTCATTCGTTGCGACAAGTTCAGAATGCTGACTATCTTGCAGGTGCGGACCTTACTACCCCGTGGGGCCGTCACCACCTCTATCGATCTTACAGACACATACTATCATGTTCCAGTAGCAAGACACTTCTGCCCGTTCCTAGGTTTCAGGCTAGGGAACCAGGCATTCTCCTTCAAGGTAATGCCTCTTGGGCTCAATGTAGCCCCCAGAATTTTCACAAAATTGGCGGAGACAGTGGTTCAAGAACTCAGGTCTCAGGGAATAATGTTAGTTGCGTATCTGGACGATTGGCTCGTTTGGGCCACAAGCATCGAAGAATGCCACAAAGCAACGGTCAAAGTAATCCAGTTTCTGGAACACTTAGGATTCCAGATAAACAAGACCAAGTCCTGGTTGACACCGGAGTCTCGCTTTCAATGGTTGGGCATTCAGTGGGACTTGAACTCACACACACTCTATCAATTCTGTCGTTGAAGAGGAGAGAAATAGCTAAAGCAACCAGACAATTTCTCAAGTGCAAGCAAACGTCTCGAAGGAGCCAGGAAAGGATCCTGGGCTCTCTACAACTTGCTTCGGTAATGGACGTTCTGCTAAAAGCAAAGCTCAAAGACATAAACCGCGTCTGGCGCTCAAGAGCAAACAACAGATCCCGGGACAAGCTGTCCGCTATCCCGGCGATCTTATGCAAACGCCTCCGCGGAGGTCAAGAATTTGTTGAAGTCAATTCCTCTTCAGTTCCCTCCGCCGGCATTAGTTATCCACACAGTTGCATCACTAAGCAGCTGGGGAGGGTACTCTCAGTACAAGAAGGTATAAGGAACTTGGTCCCTTCCATTCCGCCAGCTCCATATCAATGTATTGGAAGCTATGGCGGTGTTCCTCACCCTGAAAAAATTTCAACCAGCCAAGAAATCTCACATCAAGCTTGTGTTAGACAGTGCAGTGGTAGTACACTGCATCAACAGGGGAGGCTCCAAGTCAAGCCATGTGAACCATGTCATGATAGCCATATTCTCACTGGCAGCCAGGAACAAATGACACCTGTCCGCCACACACCTAGCGGGAGAAAGGAACGTGATAGCAGATGCGCTATCTCGCTCAGTCCCACTAGAGTCAGAGTGGTCCCTGGACAAGCAGTCATTCAATTGGATCTGTCAGCAAGTCCCGGGGCTTCAGGTGGATCTTTTCACCACGGAGTCAAATCACAAACTCCCTTGCTACATGGCTCCCAACCTGGACCCTCTGGCTTATGCCACGGACACCATGGCTATAGACTGGAATCAATGGAAGAGGATTTACATCTTTCCTACAGTGAATCTTCTTTTGAAGGTTCTGAACAAACTCAGAACGTTCAAGGGACACATTGCTCTAGTAGCACCCAATTGGCCCAAAAGCAATTGGTTCCCACTTCTATTGGAGTTGGGACTCCGACCTCAACGGATTCCCAATCCCAAATTATCTCAACTAGTACAAACTAAGACTGTGTACGCTTCCTCAGGAACTCAGAAAACCCTAACTTTATGGACTTCATGAAGACTGCGGCAAAAAGGGATGCCAACATTGACCCTCAAAACATCCTATTCTTAGAATCGGATAAACGAGAGTCAACACTTCGTCAATATGACTCAGCAGTTAAAAAACTAGCTATTTTTCTGAGGAAGTCCGAATCTCAAACCATGACAACCAACCTGGCCATCTCCTGTTTTAGATCATTATTTGAAAAAGGTTTAGCAGCTAATACTATCACTACTACTAAATTTCCAGCAGTGGCAGGGGGAAACACAGTTTCACCTGACACTGCTTAAGTAGTAATAAGTAGCTTAGATCTAGATCTCCTTTCTACCCGCCTCACTGACATTCTTCCTGTGGCCCTGCCACCATGTAGCCTTGGTCATGCCTTGGATACCACATGTTGTACGTAGTTGTGATGTTTCCTTGTTTTTATTTTAGGATTACTCACACAGAACATTGTATTGTATGATATTGTATTTAAACTTTAAGGTTAATATTAAGTTACTATGTTTACTCTTAAGCCTTTATTATAATTATTTCTAGTTAATAAGTTTATTTTAATTATACTAATTAACCTTAATTGCTTTTCATTTTTTCCTTACAATATGTAATTGTACTCATTTGTTCCAAGCTTTTGGCCAATTCTCTGGTACTATTTCACGTAGCGACACGGGGTGAGCCCAGAAAAGGGATTTTGACGAAGGAAAAATCTATTTCTGGGCAAGGGCCTGTGTCGCCCAGTGAAATCCCACCCTTCTATTATAACCCCACCCTTGGGCCCAACCTTGGGAGGCTAACTCCAAGAATGCCGGTAGAGGCGCTGGTGGTAGCGTCGGAGGCGCTAGTAGTAGTTGTAGCTAGGGGTGGGCCTTGCATCGGCCCCTCTCTGGTAGAGGGATTTCGAAGAGGGATGAATCTAAATGGTAAGAGACCCGTGGTAGTGGTTTCACTCGCCCCAGAAACCATACCGACACCTTTTATATAAGGTGACCGAGCCAGAATTTTCTGGCATTTCCATTTTAGCTTTTTTCTCTGGTATGTTAGCATTAATTTACCTTAGAAATGTGTGCTAAAGGGACATTTCACTGGGCGACACGGGCCCTTGCCCAGAAATAGATTTTTCCTTCGTCAAAATCTCTTTTTTGGCTGTCTGATCTATTGTACTGTATTTCACTACAAGTTTAGCCAACTTTGATTATCAAACATATTATAACAGTACACAAAAATATTTTATTACTGATGATGTTTCATCTTAAATTGCCATAAAAATATATATAGTATCAAGTCCCTGTGAACTCTTGTCCCCAGATGTTCTCCTCTCTGAATTAAGTTAAAGAATAATTGTTTGTGAATGTATGTTTGTTTTGTACAGTAGTATAGTTTTATAAAGATGTTACTTTGTCATTCATTTTTTCATTCTTTCCATGATATTATTAGATAAAAGTTTTTGCATCTCAATAAAAGCAGACTAGAAAATAACATTAAAATAATCAGCAAATATTTCAGAAACTACAGTATGCTCTACCATCCAAAAAGATGTACAATTACCAAATATACTCATGTGTCACGCGATCTCGCATATCATGCGACCCCCAAATTTTCACCTTAAAACAATAATTTGATCACGTTATCTCAAGTATATAACATGCAAGTTCAATTTTTGAGACCAAACACAATAGGCTAACCTCTTTACCTCCTCTTTATCTATCCCATTTTCTAGTTAAGCTAACCCCTTTCCTCCATCTCTTTATCTATTCCATCTTCTAGTTAAGTTAAAAAGAGTAAAAGAGAAAGCTAAAGTTATTGACAGTAATGTTATACTTATTATGTAAATGCATAGAGACAAAAACAGCTGATTTGCTATGAACAATCAAATCCGATAACTACAACGGTTTGCTTGTATTTCAACCATCTTACGATAGTAAAAAATTACTGTAGTTATCTTACAAATAACTTTAAATAGAATAGGTCCGATAGACTTTTACATTATATCCTCATTCACCATGGAGAAAAGATTGGCAAGGGCGTATACTGCTAGATTTAAGCTGCTAGTTGTAGCTGAAGCTGAAGAAAGAATGTTCATCTGCTAACAACTATTATTGTGCATTGGGAACATGGAAACTTTGGTATAGCACCATCAAAGTTGACCATAAAAAAAGATTTGCGTGAAATGTGTTTTAATCCAAACTATTTGGCATGAAAGAACACACACTTTACTGTGTTCATTCTAATTAAAGATAAATATATAAAGCTCAAAGTAGCATTCTGATGAAATCAAATGAAAATATAAAACCCAATCTGTTGATTTTTTTATTGCAATAAACATGCCCTCAGCGCATTCTACAGACGGAAAATAAACAACTAAATTTTGTTCACAATGATACGGAATTCAAGTGATATTTTGACTTGAAAACACTTCGTATGATATAAAATAACCTTGTCCCATATCAAAAGAGTATCTTGCGATTCATTTACGCTAACTAGAAGCAAGGAAATCGCTCTGATTTGACTTCAATGCAGCAAAATAAACTTGCTTTGCAATCGTCCTCAGCTGGTTTCCAAACCAAACCACCGATTGCTATTTTTGTATTTTATAATGCAACAATAGTAATAAGAAAATTACATACAATATCATTGGATGCAGTGAAGTAAAGCATAAATTTTTAAAAGATCCATAGAAAAGATGCATATTCATTATGTTTGCATTTTATCCTATGATACTAGTATGTGAATATTACATTCGCTAATTTTATATTGCATGTATGATGTGACCCCCTTAAAATTAGCTCCAAAATTAGGTCCTCAAAAGTTGCATGATATGCGAGTATATGCGGTAAACAATTTATGAATGTATAGTTGGAGACTAATTAACAGTTTCATATTCATCCTTTAAATGTTTACGGCAAAGTTCTATGACGCATACTGACATTTGATTGTAACAGCTGCAGTCTGTAGCAGTGTACGATCAAACGCGTTTGGTAGTTTGTGGCCCTACTAACAATCGTGAATACGCAAGCATCTGCTTTCAATTCTCTCTCTCTCTCATGCTAGTATCAGTTCTGAGTACAATACCTGTATCTTCACTTCATTACTGTTTAAAAAGATTTTATTAGGCTGCAGTTGTTGACAAAATGGACTCTTTCATAGTCGACAATTCAGCCAGCCAAAAACGTAAGAAAGACAATCAACTTCGAAAACTGAAATTATTAATTAGTATGAGGGAAGAAAAAGAATAAGCACAACAGCACGTGGCCTAGAACTTCCACATTTAACAATCTTAAGGATCAAGAACAGATACGTGCTCTTATTTGCAAAGCAAAGGCAAGTGCCAATCTTTGAAAAACAGTTAATGGTGTGGATAAGAACAGATTAAAAAGTGAACACCATTAAGCATTATTACCATCCAGGCAAAATCTACAGGTCTGTTTCAGACCCTCAAGGAATGTGCAGTTGATGATCATCAACAAGAATTCATTCCAAATACTGGATGGTCGAAAAGAAGATTAAGTTTGCATGATGTTCGAGTAACAGCAAAGGCAGTGAGTACAGTCGAAGAGGCAGTGCAAAGGTTTGATAGTTTTGATGAATTCACAAAAGAAAAAGGATGAAAGACAATCAGTTTGCAAAATGTTCATATAATATGAGAGGCTATAAGAAAGTCTGTCGATATCTTGATGAATTCATAAAAGAAAAAGGATGAATGATTATAACATTTAAGATGCAAAACCCCGAAGTAAAAATCATTCCTATAATAAGCTTGAAAAATCTGAGTAAATGTGACATCGTAAACATCACCAAAATCATGTGCTCTACATGTCATATGCAAACACAGTCAAGAGATTGGTTCAGATCCAATTAAAGATCAGTAATGGTAAAGTACTTTTCAATTCTGTAGAGAATTACTATGTAGTGATATCCGTCAGTCAACTAAAGTATGATTTCGGGTGCAATTGCCACTGGCTTTCCATTGAATATAAAATGTGGATGCAAATGTAAAAGAAGTTACAAATCATTACGATGAATTGAAAAATTAATTAGTCAAAATAAATATATCAACAGGGATAAAATATTTTCCTGTAACTGTAAATATATGTATAGTATGATAATCAGTAAAATAAAAATTAATAAAAAAAAAACTAAATGACAGGGTCTGCATAGAAAGTCATAATTGATGAAACACCACATGTTGATGTAGTGTAAATACATTTCAAGTTACATAAACAAGGTTTCCATGATATTACAAGGCAAAAGGGACATTGATGATCACGAAAAACAGAATAATAATGCATTTTTAATAATTTCTTAAAAGTATACTGAGAATCTAGTCTACAGCACAATATGAATGATGCCACGATTGCTAAGTATAACTCATGGTAAGGGAACACAACTGTGCACAGAGGCGCAAATTTACTAAATTCTGCATAAAACAAATGAATACTTAATTCATTATTGTAAAGACTGATAAGTTGCTGTAAAAATATATTCATGGTGATAAAACCCTGTTACATTGTAGGTGAGAGTGAGACTGTGGGGTAGCCCATACACACCTGTAAACTGAATTGGAAACAAAATTACTTAAAAATTCAACTTCTGACAAGCAAGCAAGAACCTAACCTCTTTGTAACTTAAAGCCTACCTGTATGTATATAAAAAGTTTGTTTATAAAGTGAATCACCTGTATTTGCAGGGGGTGCATTCCAGATTGCCCCCAATATAGTCAAAACCTGCAAATATTTAAAATCCCTCTAAAAAGGCTTTTACCAGAATACTTTAATAGAATTTTCACAAAAAAGGTGCTTTTAATCATGAAATTTATATGAATACACATTATTCAGTGAATACCATACATTTCCCATAAAAGAAGACCTTTAAATTCTAAAATTCACCCCTAAAAATTGGGGGTCACCTTATAGTACTATAAATCTAAAAGTCAAACTTTGAATTCTAAGATGTGTATTGGTAGGCTAATCTCAGCCTCGGTACTAACCACCAACATACGTGAAGATTCACTTTATGAAATAGACTGATAATAAAGGTAACAATACCATTTTTACCTTACATATTGTTGGCATATCTTCATAAAAAATAACCCATTTAAGGAATAATTCTAAATCAATGAAACAAATTTTTACCTATGCGATCCCAGCTGAGAAAATGTTAACATCAACAGTTGTTCTCACCGCAACCTTCATCTTTCGGTAACCTTTTAAAAACTTCAATGGTAGTGTAATTACAGTAGTAATAACATTTAGGAAAACATTAATTTTTCATTAAAAGTTTTTCATACACATCACAAGATTGATCACATGTGCCACCATCATAAGGATTCCAATCTGGTTCTGGCAAGTCCTCTTTGGTACCATCCATGGCATTTTTTAAATGATTTTATGACACTTTCTATTTTCAAGTTCCCCCTAGCTTTTATAACAAAATGCAGCGAAAACATCAAATGAGGCAGCATGCAAAACTGTAACAGTTTAGAACAATTCAGTTATATGAACAATAATTGTATACTATAAGGGATCGTTCATTATGGTATTTATTAGCGGTTGTTTAAGAATGGTAATACAGTAGTACCTCGAGATACGAAATTAATCCGTTCCGAGGCACCCTTCGTATCATGAGGTTTTCGTATCTTGGACCACGTTTTACATGTAAAATGGCTAATCCGTTCCAAGCCCTCCAAAAACACCCCATTAAATTTCATAATAAAGCTAAATTGACCTATAAACAATGAAATACTACAATAATTAGGACCATTCAATACCTAAATTAAGACTAAAAATGCAAAACCTGTAAATATAGTGTATATTAGTGTACAAGAAATAGTATTATTACTGTAACGTAAAATGTGGAAGCTTACCTTTCGAGTGAGGCTACGTACATACGTAATTATCCAAGGAAGATTGCTTTTGCCTACGTACTTTTTCACAATGTTCCTGTGTGAGCCTTTTCGGGGGGTGTCTTCTACAAATGATTGCACTTTATGAAAAGCTGCTTTAATTTCTGCCGTTTTTTCTTCTTTTTTTGATTTTTAACTTTTTTTTTTACTTTTTTTACTTTATGTAGTATACAGAATTTCAACTTATTTTTTATGCACCTCATGACTCTGTTGGCCCTGGTGTCCATCAAAACCCTGTTCAACCAAATGCTCTCTCTGCAACTGATTTGGGTACTGAATGTTCGGCTGCTGACCTTCAACATTAACTGAAGTGCCTTGATTATGCGTACACTACATACTAGTATGCATGTTGTAAATGATTGGTCTACACCCTCTGTTCAGCAGGGAGTGGAAATTCTACCAACCTTGCAAAGTTTCCAGTTATCCCATGAGAGAGACCTTGATCACTTATCCCATGTGAGAGATCTTGGTCACTTTTTTTTTTAAATATTAGTATCCCGAAAATGAATACCGCGTGCGTACTATAACAATGCTGGTACTGAGTGGCTGAGCCACGCCACCACGTGTACATAGTAGATGCATGTACATAGTAGATGCATGATGGGAGGGACGCTGGCCAATAGGAGAGAAGGATTTCATGGCCGTGACTAGCATCAGGAACCAATGGGAGAGCAGGAGGATGGTGGCGAGTCTACTAGTATACTAAGATGGCGGCACGCGGCGTAATTTTCAACATTGTTATCCGGGCGAATCTCGGACTTTCAGAAACCTTTCGTATCTTGAAAACTTTTCGTATGTAGAGCCGTTAAATTTTTCGTATTGGCTTTCGTATCTCGAGTTTTTCGTAAGTTGAGCCTTTCGTATCTCGAGGTACCATTGTATATACAATGGGGCCTCGCTTAGTCGCGGATCAGCAATCACGGATTGAGTTAATCACGGGTTTTTCCTTAGACCACTTCTCAGTCTATATCGCTGGTAAGAATCGCAGCATCGTGGGCTTGTCATGGTAGGCTAAGCCTCGTCCAGTTCCGATAACCAGCAAATGCATGACCAGATTCACATTATGATATTAACTGACAATAAAGGTAATCATATCTTCATGATATATAGCCAATTCATGGAATAATTCCACATCGACATAAACTTGTAGTTGAGCGGCCAGCAGAAATGTAAACATTGAGTTACACTTAACAAGCACCTTTGTCATTTTTAACCTTTTAGAAATGTAAATAGTAGTAGTGTAATTACATTAGTAATATCATCTAGGAAAACATTAATTTTAAATTCGAACTTCATTATTGTTTTGGTATAACGTAATCAACTTCTCTGAACACTGCAGTCATACAAACGATAATTGTCATAGATTATCGTATTGTTGTTTGCGATCGGCGACGAAGCGTAATAAAACCATTTTTACCTTATATATTATTGTCATATATTCATAATAAAATGCATACCTTATATATTATTGACATATCTTCATAATAAAAAGCCTCTTCAAGGAATAATTCCTTGGGGAATGCATTTTTCAAAAGACAAAAATACACTTTACATGTTTACAGCATGCAATGATTACTTTATTTTGATGAGATTACATTAATATTACAGTATGGTACTTAAGCAGTACAGTAACTATTTTTTTATCGTAAATGTACATTCATTCACAAAAAAAAAAAAAAAATATGTATGACCACTGTACATACTATTTTTACACAATGTGATAGTGGTTACACCGTTCTACAAAATACCGATGTATTTTTACATAAGTATAGTCAAAATTCTGTCATAAATAACTTTGCTTACTTTTTTTGTGGAGCCCAAATACTACGTATATCCCAGAAAATTAACGAAATCACGAATTTTATCATAGAGCAAGATTCACTAATTACTGTGTTTTCTTCTTTTCATGACTAAACGCATTTTTAGGATACACTCATTAACAAATTTTCAAATACTATGAATGTAAATAGCAAAATCTCTCCCTCTCTTATCACTTACAGAAAAAAACTATAATACTGATCTATTAAACTATTATGTACAAAGTTAAAAATAATAATAATTCCATTAACCCTTAAACGCCTATTCGACGTATTTTATGTCGAGATAAATTGTCTGTCGGGTGCTGATTGGAAGTATTTTACATCGACAAAGAAAAGTTTTTTAAAAATTCGCGGAAAAATACTTATAGGCCTACCAGCCAAAAATTTTTGAATCACGCGCCTTGGGGGATGCTGGGAGTTCACGGATCAAGTTGTTGTTTTGTTGACAATCATTAAGCAGCCGCACAAGCGCGAATTTCTTTCTTATTGCACTAAAAAGTATCAGTGACAAATCTCAGATATTATTTCGTCACTTTGACATAATTTTTGCACCATTTTAAATTACCTGTTACATGGAGTATTATATATGAAAATGTGTGCAAGTTCATGTAGAATACAACAAAAAAATACTCATGATTTTATCAGTTTTGAAATATTTTCATATAAATAATGATTAAATGCCAAAATTTCAACCTTTGGTCAACTTTGACTCTACCGAAATGGTCAAAAAACACAATTGGAAGCTAAAACTCTTATATTTGAGTGATATTCAATCATTTACCTTCATTTTGCAACAAATTGGGAGCCTCTAGCACAATATTTTAATTTATGGTGAATTTATGAAAAAAACTTTTTCCTTATGTCCGCGCGGTAACTCTTCTGAAAAAATCATTTGTGCGATTGTCGTAATGTTTGCACCATTTTAAATTAGCCATTACATAAAGTTTTATATATGGAAATGTGCGTAATTTCATGCACAAAACAACTAAAAACAACCCTTGGTTGTAGCTTTTATCAGTTGAAATATTTTCATATAAATAACAATGTGTCAAAATTTCAACCTTCGGTCAACTTTGACTCTACCGAAATGGTAGAAAAACGCAATTGTAAGCTAAATCTCTTATATTCTAGTAATATTCAATCATTTACCTTCATTTTGCAACAAATTGGAGAAGTACTCTAGCCACAATTATTTCGATTTTATGGTGGGAACATATGAGGAAAAAACAAAAAAAAAAATTGCTACCGAACAAATGGTTTCGAAAACCGCAATTGTAAGCTAAAACTCTTAGTCTAGTAATATTCAGTCATTCATCTTCATTTTGAAAAACAAAATTGAACGTTCTCTAGCACAAATATTTAGATTTATTGGTGAATTTAAAAAAAAAAAAAAAAAAAAAAAAAAAATCTTTCCTTCCCTACACGCGTGGATTCTCTGCCACAAATATCCAAAATGCATACATCGCATTCTCGTAATATTTGCTCCGTTTCATAGAGTTTTATATATGAAAATATGCGCAATTCTATGTAGAATACAAAAAAAAATAATTGAAGGTTGTAGCGTTTCTTATTTTTGAAATATTTGCATAAAAAATATATATAAAAAAATTCGACTTTCGGTCAACTTTAACGCATCCGAAATCGTCGAAAACTGCAATTGTAAGCTAATACTCCTACATTATAGTAATATTCAATCATTTATCTTCATTTTGAAACAAATTGGAAGTCTCTAAAACAATATTTAGATTTATGGTAAATTTGTGAAAAAAAAAAAAAAATTTCTTTACGTCCACGCGTTACGAATTCATGCATCATTTTGTGATAATGTTTTCTCTGTGTTGCTTTTATCGTTTTACAATGTGTTATATACCAAAATGATTGCAATTTAGTGTACATTACAACGAAAAAAAAGTAACTTGTTACCATTACCGTTTTTGCGCACAGCGCGATTTGAATACATATATATGAAATTTCGTTTTTGTTCGCATATCATATATCGCATTATTTATATATGATAGATAATTTTTTTTTCATTTCTGATGGTTGCATACTAAACTTCAGCCAATGACAAAAAAAGGAGCCAAAAATGATCTTAACCCCTTCAGCACTGGGACGTACACATGTACGTCTTTTACGTACAGTAATAAAAGACCGGGACGTACGCGTGTACGTCTTTCATCCCTCCTCGAAAAGCAAAGCGTTTTCTTTAGCTTGGATGGTTTCCAGACACAGTATTGTGTACGAGAGAGGTGCTGAAGCTCCACCCACAATTCATTCTAACCAATGAGCGTCCGATGGACGTCGTGACGTCATTTTCATATGGGATATTAGGAGGGGTACTGGCCCAAAACATATACCAGTGCGCCTCAGGCTATTATCTGAGAAGGATGATTACGATTTTGTCCGTAAACCATGTAGATTTGAATTCCAAATCTTTTTCCCCTTTTGATTGCAGTTATTTTATGTTTTGTTTTTTTTTTCAGTATCATGTCAGATGATAGTGTTTCAGAGTCAGGGTCTGAGTACCTGCCAATCTATCAGATGATGATTATAGTGATAATTTTTTAGAGGTTGACAGTGACAACGAGTGTTTGGAAGACATTGAACCTCTTGTCGATGAAGGCTGGCAGTTCATAACTGATCCATCTTGTGACTTGCGCCCAGACCCACCCCCCCCTGATTCACGGAGGGTGGCAATGGGATTCCTGCTTATACACCAGATTTCATCTGCTTACGTGATGCATTTTTTTTTCCTTTTTTGTGGTGATGTAAATTGACAAATTGTGTGAATGGATGAATGCCGGGCAGAGTAGTACTTTCATTCAACAGGAAAGCGTAAGGTGAAAGGACTTCTATGGAGGCCTGTTACTTATGATGAGATGTGTTTTTTATAGCTTGCAGATGATAATGGGGGTGAATAAACTGCCCCATATGTATATACGTATTGGTCACGAGATGCTGTTGCTTTTTTTATCATTATTATTATTATTATTACTATTATTACTGTTTTATTATTATTATTATTATTACCAGCTGCCTAAACATTCATTGATGTATATGCTGTTTCTGTATGAAACCTAGGAATAACTGTTTCAGTAAGAAAAACTAGTACTGCTATTACCACTACTACTATTTTACTACCACTTTACTACTTTTTCTGCTACTTTATTTCTATTACTTTACTGCTATTTCTACTACTTTATAACAGTTCCTACTTCTGCAATTACTTTTTCTACTAAATATTCCTATTTTTTCCGATATTCTTACTATATTTTTTGTAATTTTTTGACAATGGGGTAAAAAATATTCATTGATATCCACACACAATGTTTTCACATAAGAATATGAAGGAAAAATATGAATACATAAAATTTAGTGGGAGCAAGTAATGATTGATACTCGCGGTCGACAGGGGGTCTCATGCGGTATGCAAGCATTAGCAGCCAATGTAGCAGGCCAGTGGCGAAGGGGTTAATCTTAAAAACTAAGCGCGCTGTGATTTTTTGAAAAAAATATTTTTTCTGCTTCCGCGCTCACTCTGAAACACCTCCGGCACACGGGAGACAATTTTTTTTTTACCGCTTCGGCGTAAGAGGGTTAAGAAATTAAGAAGATTCTTTTATGTCTACTGTAATACGTCAATGTTTACGTGTGAGATTTGGTGGTGAAACCAGTTACATACGTAACACGCGGTTCGGTAGCAATGCAAACTTAAGTTTTTTAAGCTTGCCGGTAAAGAAGAAGTTAGCCTTGGCTTAACTCAAAAGCCGCTATGCTAAACATAGTAATTATAGAAATTAAATAGATTCTTTTAGTCTGCTGTAAAAATACGTCAATGTTTATGTGTGAGATTTGGCAGTGAAACCACTGTTACACACGTAATGTGTGCAGTTCGGTAGTGAACGCAATCTTTAAGCTTTGTTAAGCTTGCTGGTAAAGAGGAGGTTAGCCTTAGCTTAAATCAGAGAAGCTGCTATGGTATACATAGTAATTATTGTAATTAAGAAGATTCTTTTGTCTACTGTAAAAATACGTCAATATTTACGTATGAGATTTGGTAGTGACACCAGTTTACATATGGAACGAGTGCGCGATAACGAACGCAATCTGTATGCTTGGTTTGTAAGCGTCCTCGTAGGTTAACCTGATATTAAACTCGAGAGATGCTGGTACATAATGGTATAGTAATTATAGAAATTAAGAAGATTCTTTTACTTATACGTACATATATACTATGTACCATATTTGTTTTCAAAGTCCAATAAGCTTGAAACCAGCCCTGATATTGACAAAAATTTGCCATCATTGAAGACACACCTTTTTTATAAGGATATTTATGAAAACAAAACTGTTAGTATCATAATATTTACTGAAAGATAATTTAAAAGGGATTTTGTATACAGGATTGCAGTCTACTCCGTACAAGATTTACCATAAATTAATCATCTTAAAGTGATTTTGTATACAGTATTGCAGTCGACTCCGTATAAGATTTACCATAAATTTATACTGAATGTAAACATTTCTAGGCTTATAGCAGCGATATGGTTTGTGTACTACCATAGTCCCGCTATAAGCCATCAGGGGTACGCTATGGTTTGTTTACATCCTTTCATGCCACAGCCTGCCGACTTAATGTAGGCAATTTTTCGTAAGTTTTTGATAAATATAAATTGGTTTTAATTTCAATAGTTTATTAATTAACTGTAATAATTAAGACCTGCCTTTCAATGTTGTATTATGTTAGCAACACGTTTTATGCCTACCCATTACACTATATTCTACTTACTAGTTACCTAAGTAGCCTATGGTGCTCGGTCAACAATCGGTTGGAAATAGGCCAGTTTTCTATTATACTGTATATTATACCATTTAAAATTATAAATATACATTTAATATGATATTTATATAACTCTTAACTTATTTAGTTGTAATTTAAATGTAATATATTGTATAAAAAGCAAAGGCTAGGGTAATAACTAGTGGTCAGGATTGGATTAATCCATTTTCAGTTATTTCTTATAGTAAAACTTGATTCAGATCTCGAAATAATCGAATTTTGAAGCTCCTTCTCGAACGGATTAGCGTCGAGATCCAGGGCTCTACTGTAGTAACACTGTAATTTGATACAACAAGCAAAATAACCTTTATTTAAGACACTATTATAAATATAGTTACACTGTTTAAATTTTGCAAATGATGTCTCTTCTCCAAAAATATGTTTTGTAATTTAGAAGTCGTCCTATACTACAGATATTAGATAAACTCAAGAAAGTTTGCCATGATTTTTTACCTCATCTTATCTAAAGGTCGTCTTATACACAGAAATATACGGTGTATCTCGGTGAAAAATTCTGTGAATATGTGAATTTTCTGGCAAATATAGAACTTTTTTGACCCCCTGATGGCTTATATAGCAGTTCCCTCCATCCACCCCCTCCCACAAACACACAAAGAGAGAGAGAGAGAGAGAGAGAGAGAGAGAGAGAGAGAGAGAGAGAGAGAGAGAGAGAGAGAGAGAGAGAGAGAGAGAGCAGGTCATAAGAGAATATGGGATGCTTTGTTTGGGCGCTCAGTACAGGGCCTAGTTACATGGTGGGCCCTGGAAGGAGCATTTCCAGGTGTATGAAATCTGAGGATATGTATGAAACCCAAGTCAAAAATATGTTTGAAAAAAGCCATAGAAAACCAGGGTGTACAAATTCCAAGGTTTGACTAGTTATCTTGGGTGGATTTTTGATACTAGTGTAATTGCTGTCTCGTCCTCAGGAGTACCCTTTCCATGGTCTATCCAGAGCTCTATGGTGGCCAGATTTTATCTGGTTTTGTGGCTGGGTATTGTGTCATAATGATAAATATTATAACATGGACTCTGAATACAAGGGGAACTTTCCATTATTCTCAACGAACATTAATACCCAGTATACCTACTATGTCAAAACTGCAAGATGTGGTTATGTGCATACGCACCTTCATATTGTTTACATAAAACAAAAATTTGACCACAACGCCATTCCTATTCTGGTCAGTCATGAAACCAGAGCCCAAATAAGTCCGTTCTTTGTTTATTGACTCAGCTAAGTGCATAGTTTCAAGTTCCAGTTAAAATTTTTTTAGTTTGGACTGTGGAGCAATTATCAGTTGTGCATGAAAAGCCATAATCATCTTATTTCGCAAGTGCATGTCGGCGCTTCTTACGATTTAAGATTGTTAGGCTAGCTCCGAGAATTTGGTTTTCGTTTAATTTCATTACCAAGGTTCATGGAAACATAAGATGAAAGTTAAGTGTACAATTTCAAGTTTCATTCAAAAATTTTGTTAGTTAATAATGTGGAACAATGATTTTAGTGTGCATGAAAAGCCATTAACCATAAATTCCCACCAGTACATGACGGCGCTGGCGATTTATGATTGTTAGCTCCGAGAGTTTTGTTCTTCGCTTAATGATTTCATTACTGAGGTTCATGAAAACTTCGAACTTGAAAGCAAAGTACATAATTTCAAGTTCCAGTTAAAAATTCTTTTGTTTAGACCGTGGAACAATGAATACACAGGCAGTCCCCGGGTTACATAGGTCTCGGCTTACGACGCATGTTCCAGGGTTACGACGCCTACAACGCTCATCTGGCAGATGAAATATGACACCAAAAATGCAAAATAATCAATATTTGAAGGTTTTTTTTTGATAAAAAATGCCATAAGAATGCAGTTTACGTAGTTTTCAATGCACCCAAAACATTAAAAGTAAGGTTTTCTTAGGATTTTTGACGATGTTCCGGCTTATGACGATTTTCGGCTTACGACAAGTCTCAAGAACGGAACCCCCGTCGTAACCCAGGGACTGCCTGTATTGCGCGTGAAAAGTCAAACTGGCTTTTTCAGCAGTACACGCCGGCACTCCTTACATTTTGTAGTTAGCTATTTGTGGAAGCAAAGATTGTTTTGAAGGATTTATTATTCTATTTAGAAGTTTTATCAACAGAAATGTTCCCCAATTACTTTTAAAACAATATAAACAATCCTTTCAGATAGCTCTATCAGTAATAGCCTACTAGGCAGTAGCCTTCAAACTACATCAAGTCCGTGAGAATATGTTACCTACACTGTAGTAGATATTGTCTATAGCCTATAACCTAGGATTATATATCCTTATGGGTGAACAAAAATAACCTAGATTAGGCAGTAACCTGAATTAAGGTAAGATTTAAGGACATATCCCGTTAGGCTATGGGCCTAGGCAGTAGCCTAAGTTTACACCAAAGACCTTAGGATTATATACAAGGCTACAGACATTTTTCCTTTTTCTATAGCCTGTAGTATACTTAAGTATTGTCTTAATACTCTAGGCCATCATGTGCATACCCTTAAAAGGGAATTAACCCTTAAACGCCTACTGGACTTATTATATGTCGACGAAAATTGTCTGTTGGGTGCTTAATTGACGTATGATATGTCGACGCAAAAGTTTTTTTTAAATATTCACGGAAAAATAGTTATAGGCCTACTTGGCGAAAAATTTTGAATCACGTGCCTTGAGGGATGCTGGGATTTCATGGATCAAGCTGTTGTTTTGTTTACAAGTGTTACCCAGGCACACATGCGCCAATTTCTTTCTTCTTGCACTAAAAAGCATCAGCGACACGTCTCAGAAATTATTTAGTCACTTTGACATAATTTTTGCATCATTTTATATTAGCCATTACATAGTTTTATATATGAAAATGTGCACAATTTCATGTAGAATACAACAAAAAACAACTCATGGTTGTAAGTTTTATCAGTTTTGAAATATTTTCATTCAAATAACGTTAAGTGCCAAAATTTCAACCTTCGGTCAAATTTGACGCGACCGAAATGGTAAAAAAACACAATTGTAAGCTAAATCTCTTACATTCTAGTAATATTCAATCATTTACCTTCATTTTGCAACAAATTGGAAGTCTCTAGCACAATGTTTTGATTTATGGTAAATTTTTGAAAAAAAAACTTTATCCTTACGTCCGTGCAGTAACTCTGCCGAAAAAATCGGAAAGTCTTTGTTCGATTGTCGTAATGTTTGCACCATTTTATTTTAGCCATCACATAAAGTTTTATATATGAAAATATGCGCAATTTCACGTAGAATACAACAAAAAACAACCCATGGTTGTAGCTTTTATCAGTTTTGAAATATTTTCACATAAATAACGATAGTGCCAAAATTTCAACTTTCGGTCAACTTTGACTCGACAGAAATGGTAGAAAAACGCAATTGTAAGCTAAAACTCTTACATTCTAGTAATATTCAATCATTTACCTTCATTTTGCGACAAATTGGAAGTCTCTAGAACAATATTTTGATTTATGGTGAATTTTTGAAAAAACATTTTCCTTACGTCCGCGCGGTAACTGCCAAAAAAAATCAGAAATTCTTTTGTCCGATTGTCATAATGTTTGCACAGTTTTAAATTAGCCGTTGCATAATAAAGTTTTATATATGAAAATGTGTGCAATTTCATGTAAATACAACAACAAACAACCCACGGTTGTAGCTTTTATCAGTTTTGGAATATTTTCATATAAATCAAGATAAGTGCCAATTTTTCAACTTTTGGTCAAATTTGACTCGATCGAAATGGTTGAAAAACATAATTGTAATCTAAAACTCTTACATTATTGTAATATTCAATCATTTACCTTCATTTTGCAACAAACTGGAAGTCTCTAGCACAATATTTCAATTTATGGTGAATTCTTGAAGAGAAAAAAAAAAAAAAAAAAAAAAAAAATCCTTACGTCTACACAGTAACTCTGCCGAAGAAATCATAAATTCTTTCGTCCGATTGTCGTAATGTTTGCACCGTTTTATATTAGCAGTTACATAAAGTTTTATATATAAAAATGTGTGCATTTTCATGTGGAATACAAAAAAAAATAAAACAACCCATAGTTGTAGCTTCTACCAGTTTTGAAATATTTTCATATAAATCATGATAAGTGGCAAAATTTCAACCTTTGCTCAACTTTGTCTCAACCAAAATGGTCAAAAAATGCAATTGTAAGCTAAAACTCTTACATTCTAGTAATATTCAATCAATTACCTTCATTTTGCAACAAATTGGAAGTCTCTAGCGCAATATTTCGATTTATGGTGAATTTTTGAAACAACTTTTTCCTTACGTCCGCGCAGCAACTGCCGAAAAAATCGGAAAGTCTTTCGTCCGATTGTCATAATGTTTGCACTGTTTTATATTGGCTGTTACATGTTTTATATATGAAAATGTGCACAATTTCATGTAGAATACAACAACAAATAACTCATGCTTGTAGCTTTTATCAGTTTTGAAATATTTTCATATAAATCATGGTAAATAGAAAAATTCGACCTTATGTCAACTTTAACTCGACCGAAATGGTAAAAAACTGCAACTGTAGGCTACAATACTTACAGTCGACTAATATTCAATCAATTACCTTCATTTTGCAACAACGGGAAGTCTCTAGCACAATATTTCGATTTGTGGTGAATTTTTGAAAAGGACTTTTTTTTTAAGTCTGCGCGTTACGAATTCATGCATCATATTGTGATAATATTTTCTCTGTGTTGCTTTGATCCTTTTACAATTTGTTATATACCAAAATCATCGCAATTTAGTGTACAATACAACGAAAAAATTAACTCATTAGCTTTAACCGTTTTGGTCACAGCGTGATTTGTATAATTATGTATGAAATTTTTTTTTCCACTGTCATATATTCTAATATTTATACGAGTCATATTTTTTTTCATTTCTGATGATGATTTCATACTAAACTTCAGGCAATGACAACAAACTTAGCCCAAAATGAACTCTTAATCTTGAAAACTAAGCGTGCTGTGATTTTTTGAACAACATTTTTTACGCTTCAGCGCTCACTCTTGAACGCCGCCGGCATAAGGGAGACGATTTCTGAAATACCTCATAGGCGTTTAAGGGTTAAATAATCTGGATTGATTAGGTAATGGCATAGGCTAGGTGATAGGCTATCCTAGCTATAGTAGACCAAAAAGAGTTAATCAGGACTAGACAATAACCTATATTACTTAGGTGGTTGCCTAACTATTAAGTTTCACATTAGTAATTTACTGTTTTGTATAGTAGACCAGAATCAGTATGTACATAGATCAAATGGGCTATGAAGTAGTAGACTATCTTGAAGGCTACAAATTATACCTGGTTAATCCCATACCTTTAAAGGTAAATTAATTAATCAGGACAAGACAATAACCTATACTAAGTGATAGCCTAACAATAAAATCTCACATCAGTGATTTTCGTATTAGAAAGTTACCGTTTTATATAGTAGACTAAATACCCTAGGGCTAGATATAACAAATCTATAAAAAATCTGTTATGGAAAAGATGTTAGCGTACCTATCAATTTAAATACAAGTAAAAATCCCAAAATTCGTGGGGTCGCGCTATTTATCTATTTGCCTTGGCTAGGTTACAGTGCCCCGCCCACTTTCAGGGTAAGAGAGAGGAACAACAGCAAAGAGCTCAGTTTGTTTATGCTCGTCAACAGGAATTCATGCTAGGGGACAGAGGGTGGGCTCTGATTATAAAATAACTGGGTAAGTATAATTAAATTTTATTTCATCATAAATATGTCATCTTTAATTAAACAACTTCCTCAGTAATTATATAGATGATTTCCACATTGTGGGAAAGAGGGAGCATTCCCTTTCAAAAAGCCTTTCTTCTTATCAAGTGCATGAACCTCACTAATCCTTTTAGCAGTCACTAAGGATACTAGGAAGTGTTTTTCTAGTAAAGTCCCTCAAACTAAGCTCCTGCATAGGTTCAAAACAAGGCCCAGACAACCACTTTAACACAATATCCAGATTCCAAGGCACAATGGGAGAATCTTCATGATAAGAGGTATCAAACAATTTAATGAGATCAGAGATGTCTAGGTTGGAGGAAAGTCCAAGCCTCTATGGCAGAACACCGATGCTTACATGCCCCTATACACCTTGATAGTAGAGGAAGACAGGTTTCTTACTGACCTCAAATGAAGCAAGAAATTGGCCATTTGCAGCACAGTGGTCTTAGAAGAGATGTTGGAATTCTACACCACTCTGAAGATTCTCCACTTATTCTAATACACGTTGCTAGAAAATCTTCTACATGTTGGAGATAGCCTCTGAAGCTCCCATAGAAAACCCTTCTTTCTAAGGAGTTTCAGGACAGTTTGAATCCTGTTAGGGCCAGAGAAGACATGTTTTTGTGAAATCTATGGAAATGTGGTTGTCTGAGTAGCTGCCTCTTTTGAGGAAGCAGCCTAGGGAAGTTCACCAAAAGATCTACGAGATCGGGGAATCATTCCTTCAATAGCCAGAAGGGGGCCACCAAGATCAGACACACGTTGCTGTGTACAAGGAACTTGTTCAGCACTTGCCTTATTAGGCTGAACGGAGGGAAAGCATACAGTTCCTTATCCAACCAGTCCAGAAGAAAAGCATTCACCTTCCATGTCTGTGGGACTGGAACTGGCGAACAAAACAGAAGACGATACGAGAGCAGTCATGTTGTCCGCATATACCGCCATCAAAGGACTAGGTCTATTGCTCTTAGCTACTTCACATCGATATGCAGAGACCCTTGCTCTAGGGAACATACTCCAAGGATTTCGCTTTGCCCTAAAAGCGCCCTCCATCCTAGGTCCGGTGTGTCTGTAAAGAAGTTCAGGTCGGGGTTCTGTTAAAAGAGACTCTTGCCTTCTGACAGTCTCTTTCTGTGAATTCCACCAAAGAAGGTCCACTTTTATTACCTGTTTTATAGGAAAAACAAGCAAGTCTTGAAGCTCCTTCCTGTTCCAGCTTGCTTTTAGATAGAGCTGCAGGGGTTTGAGGTGTAGCCTGTCGAGTGACACAAACTGCTCCATCGATGAAAGGAACCCCAGCAGACTCATCCAATTGTAGCTGAGCACTCGTTGAAGGCCAGAACTTCTTGTACCTTTCTCCTGCAAGAGTCTACTATTTCCTGGATTGGAAAAACCTGAAAATACTGAATCTCCAGAGTGGGAGTCGATTGAGATTGCTGGGAGTTTACAAGGATTCCTACCTCGCTGTACTAAAGTCTTCTTGAGGTTTTCCGCACACTGACTCTCTGACTAAGCTCTTAGGAGCCTGCTGTCTAAATAAAAGGATATTCGTATCCCCTGAAGGTGGAGCCACTTCACAATGGGAGCCATTTCCTGGTAAATACTTGAGGTGCCGCTATCAGTACGAAGCAAAAGGGGCGAAATTGAAAAATCTCCCCTTCGAATACAAACCCCCAGATACCTCCTTGACTTGGGGTGTATAGGAACAGGGAAGTATGCATCCTGAAGATCTATGGACGTCTCATCCAAACTCCTGGGTGAATGGACGACAGTTTGGTTTGTTTCCATCTTGAACTTTGTCTTTAAGACAAAGAATTTCAGGGCACTGACATCCAGGACGGGCCTCCAGCGATGACTTGGGGACTACAAAAAGATAATTGTCAAACTCCAGAAAGTCGAAAACCTCACTGATCCTTTGAATAAGCCATTAAGATGGCTGGCATGCTGACTAAGTGAGGTTCCTGAGGAAAGGGATAACATAGCCTTCCTTCAGAACCTTGACAATCCAAGGTTCTGGTCCTTTTTTCTGCCAAATTCCCCAAAACATTAGAAGTCTGGCTCCTACACTAGTGTGGAGAACGGCATCCTCACTTGTTACAGGAGCCCCTCAAAGACGTTTCCTTGATGGATTTCGACAAGAACCTAGTACAGGTGCTCCCTGGCTTACACCGTTTTGAGGTTACAACACTTTTCAATTATATTTATCAGAAATTATTTCCAGATTTACGACGCATGTTCCCGGGTTATGATGCTTATAACGCCGATCTGGCAGAAGAAATATGACTCCAAAAATGGAAAATAATCAATATTTGAAGTTTTTTTTTTTTATGAAAAATGATATAAGAATGCAGTTTACATAGTTTGTAATGCAACCAAACCATCAAAAATAAGGTTTACTTAGGATTTTTTAAGATGTTCCGGCTTATGACAATTTTCAGCTTACAACGCGTCTCAAGAACGGAATCCCCGTCACAACCCGGGGACTGCCTGAACTTCCTCTTTATCTTGCAAGGGACCTCTGTCTGGCCCAAAAGGACTGGCCTCTTAAAGGGAGCAACCATCGCTGGAGGATCTCTCATTCTTTTGAAAGACTGGGCGAGGAGATCCTGTACATTTCTTCTCCAAATCAGAAGCAACTCCTAAAACTGTGGCTTCAGGAAACAAGTGTCTCTAATCTAAGGGAGAGAATAACAGAGCTGATTTTTGCAAAGAAGTAACGCCCTTCGACATGTAGGAACACCAGAGCTCCCTCTTCTTGAGCGTTCCCATCACGTAGAGAGAGAGCAAGTTGTGGGAACTCCTTAATACCCTTATCAATTCGTATACAAGAGGGCTCCCATCTAATCCATTGAGAGGTTCTCTGAAAGCAAAGGGCAAGACCTAATCTTGCCGGCCAGAGCGCCAACAGACCAATCAAGAAAGTTGAAAACTTCAAAATACCTTAAAAATGCCTTTCAGAAGATAACCCTACTCTGAGGCAGAAAACCAAATTTTTGCTGAAAAAAAAAGCAGAACGTTTGGCTGCGTCTACTAAACCAGAAAAATCTCCCTGTACAGAGGTGCAAACACCCAAGGAAGGAGCCTCTTTCGTAGCATACGACAAGTATCTCCACCTGGAGATTTAGGAAGGCGGAAAACAAAAAGAGGTCTTGCCTTGTTCCCTCTTTTCAGCAAGCCAAGCATCTATCTTTAAATGCCTTCTTAGCTGAGGAGGACAAAACCATCATCAGCCTCTTCGAGTATTTTGAGGAAGGCATACTATGCATAACCATACTATGCATAACCAAAGTCGATTCAGGAGACGATGGAGAAGTTGGCTTGAAAAAGGACGGATACGTGGAGAGCAAGAACTTCAATAAAGCCATATATACCCTGAAGAGGGAGCCTCTTGATGCTCTGTGGCTTCCTCTTCAGATGAAATAGAGGAAAGATCTACATCTGCAGGAGCCTGAGGTGTGGCTGCATCAATTTGTGTCCGTGTCGAAACAGCCTCTATAGGAGTTTGCAGCGCTGCAGCATCTCTAGGTGTCTGAGGAGATGATGTAGTGGGAGCTTAGCCCACTACTGCCGCCAGTTAACCCTTAAACCCAGAGCCACTATTTCCCAAAGTCTCTCTCGTATGCTGGCGGCGTTCGGGAGTTTAGCGCCGAAGCGGATCCCCCCCCCCCCCCCCCCATCACAGCACACTTAGTTTTCAAGATTAAGAGTTCATTTTGGCTCTCTTTTTTGTCATTGCCTGAAGCTTAGTATGCAACCATCAGGAATGAAAAAAATATCTTATATAAATATTGGAATATATGACAACGCGAAAAATGTTTCATATATAATTGAATCCAAATCGCACTATGAGCAAAACGGTTAAAGCAAATGAGTTAATTTTTTTTATTGCATTATACACTAAATTGCGATGATTTTGGTATATAATAAATTGTAAAATGATCAAAGCAACACAGAGAAAATATTATCACAAATTAATCCATGAATTCGTAACGCCCGGACATGAAAGCTTTTTTTTCAAAAATTCACCATAAATCGAAATACAGTGCCCCCCCTGTATTTGCGTTCTCCGGATTCGCGGATTTTTCTCTGGACCATATCGACCCATTATTTGCGGTGAATTTGCCTATTAGCGGGATTTTCCGACGATAAATAATCACTAAATAGTGTATTTTAATGTTATTTTCATGCCTAAATACATTTTTATGATACAAAAATGATTTACTAATTTTAAAATAATATTGATCAAATCTGTATTAGTAAGTTCAAGAAGATTAAATGATATCACATAATAATAATAATTCTCTCTCTCTCTCTTACAGAGATGTATGCTTTTTGTATGATAAATGATTTACCAATTTTCAAATATTAATATTAGTGTAAAGAGCAATCACTTCAATACAGAATACTACTGTGAATTTGTAAGATTTTAGTTTATAAATTTAAAAAATTATATAAGAATGAAGGAAATCCCAGTCTTCACACCCCCTCCCTCTCTCTCTCTCTCTGTGAGATGAGAGATTTTTAAGGTACACGTATGTATAATATGTTTATTAATATTTTCATATGATGATAATAATAATAATAATAAATGTAATTTCAAAAATCATGTGAAAGTATTTTATAAATACTACGATAATCTCTCTCTCTCTCTCTCTCTCTCTCTCTCTCTCTCTCTCTCTCTCTCTCTCTCTCTCATACAGAGATGTATGCTTTTTGGATGATTTACTAATTTTCAAATATCAATATTAATGTAACCAGCAATAATATAAATTCATTAAAGAAAATACTAAAGTGAATTAGCAAGATTTTAGTTTATAAATAAAAAAATTATGTAAGAATGAAAGAAAATGCATTTTACCCCGTGTCTTTCTTTGAACTCCGAGTAGCCAAGCTGAGTTGGCTGGGGTCCAACAACTGTGTTGCCCTCTCAGGATCCTGTAAATTCTCTCTCTCTCTTTCTTTTACTGAGATGAGAGAATTTCTATGGTACATGTGTAAGTTTATTAATATTTTCGCATAATAATAATAGTAATATATCTAATTTCAAAATTCATATGTGATAGTATTTTAAAGAGTACAATAATCTATCCATTTCAGTCTTTTAAACACGAGATACTAGTATGTCCTAGTAGTAACTCTCGCCCTCTGTTTAAGCTGGAAATGTATGTATAAGTACTATATCTTTAAGGACATTACTACATTTTATGGTAAAATAATAATATACAGTACTAATTTACAAATAATATTAAGTTTAATGATTAAATAGTAACAATAACATCTCTCTCTCTCTCTATGTACATTTATTGGTTTTGTAGTGTAAATAAATGATTTACCTTATAATTAATTTTCAAATATTAATAAGATTAATTAAAAATAGCAATTCCCAGTCTTTTTATCCACTTGGAGGAAGGTGATCGGGGAGGTAAATGACAGTTTGATAAACGAGTCAGAGTTATCTCTCTCTCTCTCTCTCTCTCTCTCTCTCTCAGAAAAAATTAATAATTTCACTCTTGACAGTCAGATACATGATGTTGCCATTCAATGCTCTCTCTCTCTCTCTATTCAATGCGTTGCCAGCTCATCTGAGGAATATATCAGGAGTGAGCGTAGATGTGTTTAAGAATAAGCTCGACAAATATCTAAACTGCATCCAAGACCATCCAAGATTGGAAGATGCAAAATATACCGGAAGATGTACTAGCAACTCTCTGTTAGACATTAGAGGTGCCTCACACTGAGTGACCTGGGGCAACCTGAACGAACTGTAAGGTCTGTAAGGTAAGGTAAGGTAAGGTAAGGTCTCTCTCTCTCTTATTAGCTGCAGGTATATATTTTTAAAGGTAAAATGTTTAAGATGACTTTGAAATGATAATAATATAACCTCAGAGATTAATGCAGTAATAGGTTAGTAATTTTAGGTATATTTGAAGTAGGATGTTATTAAAGGTATACATTTGGTATCTGAACTCTCAAGATAGGCAGTTTATTTGAACTATCAAGATAGGCAGTTATAAACATTTTTAGTGGTGGTTTTAACTATTAGCGGGTTTTAACTATTCATGGGGGTGTCTGGTACACATCCCCCGCGAATACGGGGGGAACACTGCATTGTGCTAAAGACTTCCCGTATGAATATTACTAAACTGTAAGTGTTTTAGCTTACAATTGCAGTTTTTGACCATTTCAGTCGAGTTAAAGTTGACCGAAAGTCACATTTTTTCTATTTATTGTGATTTATATGAAAATATTTAAAAACTGATAAAAGCTACAACCATGAGTTATTTTTTGTTGTATTCTACATGATATTGTGCACATTTTCAAGTATAACACTTTATGTAAGGCCTAATAGAAAACAGTGCAAAAATTAAGACAAGGTGACTAAAGAATTTCTGAGATTTTCAACCTAGTTACCGCACGCGGAGAGAAGGAAAGTTTTTTTCTTCAAAATATCACCATAAATCGAAATATGTATTGTGCTAGAGACTTCTCGTTTGTTGCAAAATGAAGGTAATTGATTGAATATTACTAAACTGTAAGTGTTTTAGCTTACAATTGCATTTTTTGCCCATTTCAGTAGAGTTAAAGTTGACCTAAGGTTGAAATACTTCTATTTAATGTGATTTCTATGAAAATATTTCAGAACTGATAAAAGCTACAACCATGAGTTATTTTTTGTTGTATTCTACATGAAATTGCGCACATTCTCACGTATAACACTTTATGTAAGGCCTAATAGAAAACAGTGCGAAAATTACGACAACGTGACAAAAGAATTTCTGAGATTTTCAGCAGTTACCAAGCCGAGGGAAGGAAAAAGTTTTTTTTAAATTCACCATAAATCGAAATATTGTACTAGAGACTTCCCATTTGTTGCAAACTGAAGGTGATTGATTGAATATTACTATACTGTAAGTGTTTTAGCTTACAATTGCAGTTTTCGACCATTTCAGTCGATTTAAAGTTGACCAAAGGTAGAATTTTTTCTATTTATTGCAATTTATATGAAAATATTTCAAAACTGATAAAAGCTACAACCATGAGTTATATTTTGTTGCATTCTACATGAAATTGCACGCATTTTCATGTATAACACTTTATTTAAGGAAAAAGTTTTTTTCAAAAAATTACCATAAATAAAAATATTGTGCTATAGACTTCCTGTTTGTTGCAAAATGAAGGTAATTGATTGAATATTACTAGACTGTAAGAGTTTTAGCTTACAAATGCATTTTTCGAACATTTCGGTCAAGTTAAATTTGACCTAAGGTTGAAATACTTCTATTTATCGTGATTTCTATGAAAACATTTAAAAACTGATAAAAGCTACAACCATGAGTTATTTTTTGTTGTATTCCACATGAAATTGCGCACATTTTCATGTTTAACACTTTATGTAAGGCCTAATAGAAAACGGTGTCAAATAGGGACAAGGTGACTAAAGAATTTTGGAGATTTTCAACCAAGTCACTGCAGGCGAAGGGAAGGTTTTTTTTTTTTTTAAATCACCATAAATCGAAATATTGTGCTACACTTCCCGTTTCTTGCAAAATTAAGATAATTGATTGAATATTACTAGACTAAGAGTTTAAGGGGGCCGGCCGGAACCTCTATATATGGAGGTATAGGGCAAAAAATGCAAAGTCATGAAAAAATTCATGGAGCTTCATATGGCAATTGAGAATACGTATACGAAATATTTTGTCAAAATTCCTCTTACTTTCGTAGTTACAGGGTAATTAGTTAACGTAACTCAATAAGCCTAAAACATTGATCCGTACAAGAAAATGCAAAATTTCTTCTATTATCGTAAATTTTGATAATTATTGTCAAAGAAATTGGGAGAAATGGCATCTGTAGACATTCCCCGAGTCGAGAAGGAGACTTCAGGCTCAAGCTACCAAGTCCAGTCCTGATTTAGTGCGACCACAGACGTCAAGTAGTCTACACGTTCCATTTCACGTCTGACATTCGCCTGCTTTCACGTATGATTATGTATGTTTCGGCAAGAATTTCATCATGCCAATGAGGAAAAGACAAGGGAAACATCTCGCTAATATACAGACGAAGAAAAATCGCTCAAGTATTATTACAGAATATCATAATATATGCGTAGTTAGTGAAGAGAGAGGGGAGGGTTGCTTAGTAACGCCCCCGTCTTGCTTGACAGCACACGTCACACTGTGCCTAAGGCTACGATCTTTGAGCAAAGAGATCTTCATTTATGATAAATAACAAAGTTTTGGTTTTTTAATACCCAAAATGGAATATGAAATTCATAATAATCATGATTTATTAAATTGTCTTTGTAAAAAAAATGTACGCCTTCGAGTTTCACCTCATGACATTCTCTTGCAATTACGTTTGTTTATCTTTGTTTCGGGCAAGAATTTCATCATGCCAAAGAGGAAAATACAAGGAAAACATCTTGCTAACACACAGAAGAAGAAAATTCGCTGTAATAAGCAGAGTTAGTGAAGGGGAGAGAGAGAATTGCGTAGGAAGGAGTGCCCCATCTTGCCTCAAGCAGTGCCCCAGGCTGCGATATATGAGCAAAGGGATCATCATTTATGATTAAATTATGATAAATAAAATAGTTTTGGTTTATTAATACACAAAAATCAAATATACAATCATAATAATCATTATTTATTAATATTGTCTTTATAGAAATACGAAGGAAAACTTTGAACGCCTGTATCTCAAAACTATACTTATTGACCTTCAAAATCTATCTTCTCACTTAGTTTTAAAGCTATAACATTGGAATTTGGTATATAACTCAGAAAGACATTATAGAACAATCAAATAGAGCCCTTTTTTCCAATTTTTGTTTCGTATTTTTCTTATAAATTTTTTTCTCCTGATTTATAGGGTTTATTTTTTAACCATATTGAAAAATTCATATCTTGCAAAAAAATGACTTTTAGAAAAAAAACTCTCCATTTGATTGGAGGTCTACATCAGGTCTATATATGGTAGTAATCCCAGGTCTTAATATTAAATATCAAGGGAGGAGATAGAATTTGAAAAATGGTTATTTTCGGGATAAATCGCCCTGGCGTCACAAAACCGAAGGTCAGAGGCGAAAATCATATGTGGTTTGGAGATGTCCCAAGTCACCTTATTAAGTGGTAAGAATATCAAAGTCCTGTCCTTAAAAAAGGGCATTAGCCGGCCGGCCCCCATAAGCTTACAATTGCAGTTTTCGACCATTTCGGTCGAGTTAAAGTTGACCAAAGTTAGAATTTTTTCTATTTATCATGATTTATATGAAAATATTTCACAACTGATAAAAACTACAACCATGAGTTATTTTGTTGTTGTATTCCACATGATATTGTGCACATTTTCATGTTTAACACTTTATGTAAGGCCTAATAGAAAACTGCGAAAATTACGACAAGGTGACTAAAGAATTTCTGAGATTTTCGGTTGAGTTACAGCGCGCGGAGGGAAGGAAAAAGTTTTTTCTCAAAAATTCACCATAAATTGAAATACTGTGCTAGAGACTTACCGTTTGTTGTAAAATGATGGAAATGATTGAATATCAATAGAATGTTAGATTTTTTGCTTACCAAAAAATACCAATTTTATATATATATAAAAAATATCCTATATATATATATATATATATAACTATATATATATATATATATATCTATATATTATATAATATATTATATAATATAGATATATAAAATATTTTTTTTAATCCTGGTATGAATACATAACTAAAAGGAATGCAGGTGAAAAACTTTTTTTTTTGCATAGAACGAAATAATATACAAAACACTAATAAATACAGATATACAAAACCTTGTAATAAATATAAAACTAAATATAAAATCAATGCAGAATACCCACTCATAATCCTGACTCTTTGTTCTATTCTTGTTTTTTCCCTCCTCCATTGAAGAGTCTTGCATTTTTTTCTCTCGACATGACGAGGTACAGGTGGAGGAGGGAAATCCGCGCCCTTACTGCCAACAGGCAGCCCTTCGGCGGTCCACTGCACCTTCCAGTGTCCCTTGGCTAGGCACACACCAATATATGACCGCAGTGTGGTAGCGACACACATACCGGATGTCTCTTCTGCAATTCATACGGCACACCTGGCACAGTTTCTGCCTGCGCCCTTCAAGGAGCTCAAGTGTATGATCCCCTGGCTGCAGCTGACACACAGGGTCCACTATCCGAAGGAAAATTGGAATCTGAGAGAGGGTGGCATCAGCAGGGGCGGCGTCGGCAGGAGCAGGGCAACCGAGGTTGGCCCTCCTAACATCTGCACTACTCTCTAGGGGCAGATCTGGAGCTCGGGGCAGGGGGGCAGTGATGGAAGGCCACTCATCAGGATTGAAGTTTATGAGGGCATTCCCGGCAACCTCGAGAAACTGCATGTGGGACAACCTCCAGGCGGTCCGAATTGCACCCACAGTAGACGATGTAGGCATTCTGGAAGGCCAATTGAAGGATATATTTGAGGAGCTTCAATGGCCACCTCCTGGTTCTCCTGGTTACAGAAACGATCTACAAGACTGAAGACAGTGTCACGAGCATGGAGAAGACCCCGGAATACACAGAGAAGTCCACGACGTATCCAGTGTTGGACTCCATAATAAAAAATAATTTTACATCATATTTCTTTGGCTTCTTGGGGTTCTATACTTTTATACTGAGACGTCCCTTGTATGGCATCACCCCCTCATCCAAAGAAAGGTTCTTGGCAGGCACCACGAGAAACTTGCACCGTTCACAATGTAATCCAACACTGGGCGGACTAAGATGAGGCGGTCGGGGTTATTCCGGGGTGTGGCCCTTTAGTTGATGGCGTTGAAATACCTGTCCAATGCCAGGAAACTATCACGGGCCATAATGCCAGGCACATTGGGCGTACTTAAAAAAAATTCCGCCTCCAATATTGCCTGACATTGGCAGCAGGGATCAAAAGAAGAAGAAGAAGAAGAAGAAGAAGAAGAAGAAGAAGAAGAAGGAGCCATGTCCGTGAGGTTGCAGCCCCGCCAGCGATACAACGTCATCCGCAGTTCGTCATGGTAGTACCGAGCGTAATTCGCCATCTCAGCAACCAGGTATTCCAGCAATTCCTGCATCAGGAACAGCTGAATGAACCCTAGTGCAGTGAGAAGCACAAGTACGGTCAGTCCAGGTGCTGTCGTGAATGGGTGCATGTTAGGTGGGGTGGGGTCCGCCAACCACCCAACCACCCTCATCACTTTCGGACGAAAACGGCCTTCACCTAGGCTGCTGCAACGTTGCGACCTTCTATGGGCCCGTGCGAGCGCACATGCTCGGTCACGGCTTCACACTCCCACACCCCCCACTGGCCCATCTTCCTCTCTTTCACCATCGCTCTCTGTCTCGTCCCAAAAAGCATAAACTCGGCACCTCCTCCTCCTCAGACTCACCCTCATAGGCACTGAAACCACTAAATTCCAGCTCACTTTCAGGCTGTGGCTCCCGTACAGACATTGGGGGCAAATATTCGTCATCACTGACATTGGGCGTGATGTCCTTGTCACTAGATGACCAAATGCCATCAAAATGAGGACTTTCGACCTGCTTTCGATCAAGCTCCAACAAGTATTCATCTATGTCCTTTTGTTGGAGGCCTCCCAAATGTTTACGAATGCACCTTAGGACACCCCGATGCTTCCTAGGGGTCGTAAAAGGCACAAGGTATGGTCCTTGGACACTTTTGGCCACACAAGGCCGCACAACACGGCGTTGGAAAGCTGGGTCACCTTGGGTGCTTGGTCCCTCTCCAGCATCCAAGTCTAAAACTCGCCTCACACAATCACTACTGACAGGCAATATGCGCCTTTCACGCTCCTGACGACGTTGGGACATCTCTGTGAACGTCCTGTTACATCACAAATACTCTAATGAGAATATTTTAAAAAGCTTTTTGTAGTCGATGTATTATACGTCCAAAAGCACCAGGCAGACAATATTAGTCGATGTATAATACGTACAATACGGGCGCTAACTGTGCATCAAAGATTGAATTGAAGAAAGAGGCTTATTCAGTAAAAGCAGAATACTGTTAAGTTTCAGCTGAATGGGATCTACTGTCTTAACAGCAGAAGCAGCAGCAGGGGTCAAGGGAGACAAAGGGAGCTCCTGCCCGACGTAAGCAGGCGCTAATTGGTGCACAACAGAAGCAGCTCAGGGGCCAATGGGTGCTCCTGCACAACAGATACATGAGTTTGAAAAAGAGCCACAGAGCGACGACGAGCCTTGGGCACTGGAGGAGCATCAACTTCCGAGTGGCAATTTAAAAAAAAAAAAACCTCCAAGCTGTCCCAATGACTGCAAGAAGGGTGTGGTTCTCTAGGTTTTGCAGCAGGAACCACTGGAGCTGTATTCAAAGCGTATCTCTTCAACGGTCTAGACTTATTCCCCGAATGCCACTGGTGTCATGGAGAGGAGTTATCCGAACTCAACAATTCATGCACATCCAAGGAGAGACCTTTCCAACGGCTCTCCGTTTAAACCTGGGAAGCGACAACAGGTTGAACTGAGGGGGCGACTGCTGGTGGGCAGACCCTACCGACCTTCCCTGGGCTACCAGTTTGACTCTTCCCTGCACTGGGGAGTATGACAGTGACCTTTGCCTAGGAGCATCGGTGGGATGAACAGCCACCTTCTCCACTGACACAACACTATTACTATTCGCCTTGTCCATAAGGACCTTAACAGATGCAACAAGCTACTCCATAGTCTGTACTAAACAAAGCAAAATGCATATCACTCTTTTCCTCCAGACAGGTAATGGGGGACTGGGATTGGAAGTGCAGAAGCTGCACACGAAGAAGGTGGCGTAGTAAGAGAAGTGGGAGCGGGAGCTACAAATATAACAAGAATACTCAGATGTGAATTCAAATCAGAAAAATCCTGGCTAGCTGATTTTGAATTTGCCCTAATCAAAGCCTTTCTATTCCTGTCTCTCTCTAATTTCTTTAAATGAGACTCCAAACTCCTACACTTCCTTTCATCCCAATCAACACATTCATTACATGCATTATCAAATGAACATATTTGCCCTCTACAATTAGTACATAAAGTGTGATTATCATACGATTCCTTGGTTAGCCTAGTCTTGCAACCTCTTGCGCAATACCTAAAAGAGAGAGAGAGAGAGAGAGAGAGAGAGAGAGAGAGAGAGAGAGAGAGAGAGAGAGAGAGAGAGAGAGAGAGAGAGAGAGATAAATAAAAAAAGCTAGTTCTTATTACAGAACCTAACACTACCTAAATGATTTGCCAAGACTACTAATACAAGAATAGAGTACTTCACCAATTGCGATTACAAAAAAAGAAAAGAAAGAAAAAAAAAAAAAAAAAAGTCCTCCCCAACCAACCAACCAAAAAAAAAAAAAAAAAAAAAAAAAAAAAAAAAAAAAAAAAAAAAAAAAAAAAAAAAAAAAAAAAAAAAAAAAAAATCAGGAATAACTGCAACTGACAACCATAGCCATCAGCTGGGAGAAACAAAATGAGCTCTATGCTGTGTTGTTACTCTCGCTTGCCCCAAAAGTGGGTGGGGTACTGTTACCTAACCATGGCAAAGAGATAGCGTGACCAGCGAATTTCGGGATTTTAACTGTTGGCAAGTGAAACTCTTAGCTATATAATCACTGGGGAAGTTGCATAATTAAAAATATTATTTTTACACAATTTCAAAGTCTCAAATTTATCATAGAAGAATAGTTTTTAAATAAGATAAACACTATGTATTGTGTATAACCAATATTAACTCGGGGCATTTAAAAAAAAATATTCATCACAACCAACAACAGCAAACTTATAGCAGTAAATATGTTCCTTCACATATATATTACATATATATTACCTAATTTGGAAATAGTTGTGTGCAAAAAATAGTGCATGAACTGGAGATGCACCAAGTGGTGTAACTACTTTCATGTACACACAGAACTTGTTTGAGAACTGTTTTCCCTAGAACCTTTCTTAACATCATCTCTATCTTAAAAGTTTACCTGATCTGCAAAATAAAATTTTAAAAGAGAACAAATAATACATGAACTTACCTTTCAATTAGGTTTTAATGTTCTAAATAGCAATTCATACTGCAAGGTCATTTCAATTCAATGCATGGGTATTGAAATAAAAAAAAATCCAACTCAACAAACGGTTAGCATGAGATTAACAGAGGCAAGTTTCTAAGGAGACAACAGTAACAGTGAAGTATTAACTATAATTTATTCAATGCAAATTCCCATTTTTTTTTTTAGTTTCAACAGCATTAAAATTACCTGAAATTTTCTATACACGGTTGAACATGCAATAAGTTTTCTCCACTCGCTTCACTCTTGGGACTCTGCTGGAATGTCCATGCAGTCAAGATTATGTAAGCACTACCTGTACCACTAAGTGTCATTTTACTAATTCTTTGCTCACCACTATTATTAACTGGTTCTCTCATCATGCAACTAAATAATTTGTTTCTGAGAGCTCTTGTCTATTCACCTCTAGTAAAATCTTCAAAACACACCATATGTCACACATCAGATTTTCCTTAGTTCTTCTAAGCACCAGTGAAATAAAATCTCAGTCTACTAATGGGCTACTCCAAAATTTGCACACACAAAATTTTCCTATGACCCTCTTAAGGACTACAATCTTTACACAAGAGGGCATCACAATTCCTTCACTCCTGTTACACAATTCTTCTGAGACCTTCTCTTATGTTCAATGTAAATACACTGTTTCCCTGTACTCATGGGGGCTGTGTACCAGACCCACTGTGGATAACTAGAACCCGCAAATAGATGAAACCCCTATGACACTTGAAACTGCCTATTTTGTTAGTTAAAAGTCAAGAAAAACCCCACAAAAATGTTTATACCTGGTTTTTTAAATAGTTTCATCACAGAAAATGATATTGTTATGATACAATAAAGTTTTGTATATACTTATCCGGCAGATATATACTTAGCTATAGTCTCCGACGTCCCTGACAGAATTTCAAATTTCGCAGCACACGCTACTGGTAGGTCAGGTGATCTACCCTCCCGCCGCTGGGTGGCGGGACTAGGAACCATTCCCGTTTTCTTATCGGATTTTCTCTTCCACCTGTCTCCTGAGGGGAGGCTGGGCAGGCCATTAATCGTATATATCTGCCAGGTAAGTATGTACAAAACTTTATTGTATCATAACAATATCATTTTTGTACATCCAACCTCCCCGGCAGATATATACTTAGCTGATTGTCACCCTTGGTGGAGGGTAAGAGACAGTTAAATAAATACATAAAAACAGGAAACAACATATGAGTCTGCATTGTCTCAAGAGCTTCAGCGAGGTAGAGACCTATGACTGAGAGCTCTTCTGGATCTTGTCAATGGGGCTTACCCACTTCAATGCCAGAACCTTTTTTGAATCTTGTCAATGGGGCTAAACCACTTACATGACAGAAGCTTTTTGGATCTTGTCAATGGGGGCTTACCCACTTACATGACAGAACCTATTTGGATCTTGTCAATGGGGGCTTACCCACTTACATGACAGAACCTTTTTGGATCTTGTCAATGGGGGCTAACACATTTACATGACAGAACCTATACCTCTGGCAATTTCAAGGAGTACAAAACCAATCCCGACCATCTGACCAATTCTAACCCGTGTTAGAACAAACCATTGAAAGGGGGTACAACCTGACCCTTCTTCCAAACAACCATAAAAAAAACACGATACCCACTTAAAATTAAGGATAGTTAAATTAAAAAGGATTAGTTTCAGCTCCCTGTCCCAGCACTGAATCCGCAGATACGTAAGGCATCAAAGAGAAGCACTTATCTTACGTCACTACAACGCCTCTCAAATAGTGGGAAGTAAACACTGAATTGCATCTCCAGAACGTAGATGCAACTATATCAAGTAGACATATATTCTACTGAAAGGCCAGAGATGAAGCAATGGCCCTCACTTCATGAGCTTTCACCCTAAGGAGCCTAAACTGCTCTTCTTCACATGCCAGATGTGCTTCCTTTATGACACTTCTCAAAAAGAAAGCCCATGCATTCTTTGAAATAGGTCTTCTGGGATATCTGACTGAACGCCAGCGACTCTCTAGGCTGCCCTTCAGCTGCTTCTTCCTTCTAAATAGAATTTCAAGATCCCGACAGGGCATAGGGATCTCTCTAACTCTTTTCCCACTAAAGAACGAGAGCCCCTTTACCTAAAAACTTCTGGGCCAGGGTTTAGAGGGATTCTCATTCTTACTCAGAGTAAAGGTTTAAAGGAGCAGATCGCTGACCCCCCTTTGAACCCCACTCTGCAACTCACTAACTCTTATCGCAGTAGCAAGAGCCATAAGGAACAGAGACATCCTAGTAGGTCTCTGAAAGAAGCTGCTTGAGGAGGTTCGAATTTAATGGACATCAGACATTTAAGGACCACATCCAAGTTCCAACTGGGAGGCCTAGAGGTCTTCTTCTTCGTGGTTTCAAAAGATCTGAAAGGATCATGAAGGTCTTTATCCTCAGAGATATTCAGGTCCCTGTTTCCTTCTGCATCTTGCACCATCTTCTAAACACCTCCCATTTCGACTGGAAGACTTGCAAGGTAGGCACCCTACGGGCTATGGCGATAGCCCTAGAAGCCTTGAGCGAAAAGCCTCTTGCTCTGACAAGTCTTTCGATAGTCTGAAGGCAGTCAGGTTGAGAGTGGGGAGTTTTTGTGAAATCTGTTGAAGTGGGGTTGTTTGAGCAAATCTCTCCCGAGTGGAAGGGATCTGGGAAAAACTATCATTCATTCCAGTACCTCTGTGAACCATTCTACATACAGGTAGAGGGGGAGAAAAGATGGGAAGATGAGCCAGCCACACTCTCACTCACTCATCCATTTTTACAGTCACACCAGGACTCGATGCTGTTCAGCCTGTGAGGGTCTGGGTTAGCTACACGTGTTGAGCAGCCACCACGGGTCCCAAGGAAAAAAGAATCCAAGGACCTGTGGGCAATATCTCGAAGGTAGGAGGATGTGGATGTGGTCTGGTTGGACCAGACCCCTATCTTCATTACCTGCGCAACGGAGAAGTTCTTGCGGACAAAGTAGCATCTCCTTCGCATCGAAGGGGGTGAAGTCCATAAGGGAGGGGATTGTGAAGGACTCGAACCGATCAACAGGGGCCGAAGGGTTCTGAGTCTTCGCTACGAAGTTCGGTATGAAATCGAGCGTCACAGATCCCCATCCCCTGGATGCTTGACTTCGTAGGAAAAGTCATGCAGTTCCCTCAGAGGAAAAGAAGAGAATAGTCGCATGACCTATCCCTCTTCTCGACTTCGGTGATGTCCAGTACCCATACTGGTCTATCCGTCTGCAGCGAGGTGTCTCGCACTCTCCTATTGCCATGCAGCGAAGTTCTTCTTCTCGGTAGTGGAAAGGACACCGACACTCCATGGTGGGTGTTAAAGGTATGGGTACTGGGACAAGCTATTAGGACGAAGTAATTATAGATCTGGAACAATCGAAATAAGTCCAAACCGTAGTTCGTAACTGACTCAGGCGCTCTGACAGCTGCCGAGTGACTGCGTTCGGTATCGAGGTAAGATGTCCAAGCATCCGAGCAAGTCACGTGACCTTCGCCTTTGAAGGGTTATGCCGAGAGACCATACAAATTGTATATTTGTTTGTCACCGATGCCGGACGGCGAGGTGATGATTCTGTTAAGGCATGTGTCCAACAGGAGAAAGTCAATTGCCTTCTAAGAGACCGAGGTCCCTGATGGCAAGACATTCTCATAGTAGTTGAATCTCAGCTAAGGAGAAACAACACTGTGCCGTTGAAGAAGAAGGTGGACAGAGAATGCAACTTACTTCTTACTTCTTCACAGCCGAATCGAGAGAAAGATACTCAAGATACTGAACTCGAGCTTACAAATGACTGAAAACGCTAACCGCTATTTCATTGCTGTCCGGTGAGAAGTCGTATTTGCTATGAAAGCGGGGCGTTTTTCAGTAATGAAAACCCAGGGAAGTACTGCCCGCAGAACTGCTTCTCATGGGCTGAACATTTGGAAGCAGAGCTGTCAGGCCGGGGAGTAGGCGATGTCTTCCGATACATCTGTTAATTCGGGGTGAACAATGAACAATTGCACACCTACGAATACGAGATATTTTTGAAGACAAAACTCAGATGTCTGAAGAAAAACATTCCGCACTGCACTGCGAGACTAGTACAGGCTTCTGTTACAGTACAGTAAACAGAAAGATGAGAGTCCAAGAGATATCTCTGTTGAAAAATTATTGCAACGTCCAAAGCGATGAAACAAGAGTGCCACAGCAGTAGATGGTCATTCATGTATGCGAGAATCCCCGTTAATCAGAGACCTAAGTCCGTGATTGTTGGGCAGAGATACAGTTCGGCAGCCAATCATTGCAGGGGAGAGACGTAACCGATCGTGCATCTCGGAGAGCCAGCTGGTACTGAGCTGCTATCACAGTGACAGCAGTCTGATTAGAAAACGGGAATGGTTCCTAGTCCCGCCACCCAGCGGCGGGAGGGTAGATCACCTGACCTACCTGTAGCGTGTGCCGCGAAATTTGAAATTCTGTCGGGGACGTCGGAGACTATAGCTAAGTATATATCTGCCAGGGAAGTTGCATGTACAAAAGTGTTTTTTATGATGAAATTTATATACATATATACAGGCAGTCCCCGGGTTACGACGGGTTTGGCTTAAGACATTCCTAGGTTAAGGCGCTTTTCGATTATATTCATTAGACATTATTTCCAGGGTTACGACACATGTTCCAGGGTTACGACGCCTACAATGCTAATCAGGCAGAAGAAATATGACACCAAAAATGCAAAACAATCAATATTTGAAGTTTTTTTTTTTAAAGAAAAATGTAATAAGAATGCAGTTTACATAGTTTTGAATGCACCCAAAGCATTAAAAGTAAGGGTTTCCTAGGATTTTGTTATGATGTTCCGGCTTACGATGATTTTCGGGTTACAACGCGTCTCAAGAACAGAACCCCCTTCGTAACCCGGGGACTGCCTGTATATATGTATGTGTGTGTGTGTGTGTGTATGTATGTATATATATATATGTATATATATATAAACAGGAACTTGTTGCTATTTCCCACAAAAAATACTGCGAATAGGTAAATTTTTTGTGAATAATGGGGTTATATGCTCCAGAGAAATCTGCAAATACAGGGGTTCATATATATATATGAAAATTATGCCTGCAGCTTCTACCTGACTCCCCTTTGTTATTACGAGGAGGAGGAGGGATGAGGAGGAGGAAGGAGGGGAGGAAGGAGGAGGGAAGGAGGGAGAGAGGAGGCAGGAGGAGGAGGAGGAGGAGGAGGAGGAGAGGAGGAGGAGGAGGAGGAGGAGGAGAGGAGGAGGAGGAGGAGAGAGAGAGAGAGAGAAGAGAGCAGAGAGAGAGAGAGAGAGAGAGAGAGAGAGAGAGAGCTCAAAGTTACAATCCTCAAGTGGCTCCATCCTTGGAATATAAAGCTTCATTTTGTCTTTCTTCACCCTGCTCTCCGCACAGAAAAATATCATCCGCATACAATATGTTCCATGGCACTGCCTCCCTTACTTCCTCTATTTAACGTCCATCACTATGTTAAAGATAAATGGGCTCAGAGCTGACCCCTAGTGTGAATAATCATCCCATGCCAGCTGATAAGTCAGTAGGAAGCAGATCCCCATCTTCCCTCTCCTCTCTTCTCTATTGTCTCACTCAGCTCACTGAACACTGGCTCAAGTAAACAATTTATTTATGTTTTACTGTATTGCATTTGACTGTGTTTTGTCATTATTTTAAATTTAACGCAAAATAAAAATTTTTAAAAAATGAATTGGTACTGCTTTTCCAATAAAGCATTAGAGTAAAGATTTTACTGTCTCTTCTTCTCTCCTCAACAATATCAGGACGCACAATAATTTAAAATCATCCATGCATTACTTCTCAAAAATATAAACGTCCCTCCCTCTACCTCAAGTTAGCTGTGCATCACCGCAATGACGAATGATTTTGTTAATCATTTATGTTAAATTTTATTGTGAAAAGCTTTCTTCTTTCATTTACTATTTTGTTGAATATTGTTCAACTAGACCGTCTCACGCGGTGCACCGAACACTGGCTCTATTATGACTTTTCTTTGCATTGCATTTGCTTTAATATTTTATAATCATGTTGAATTCATTGTGAAATTCCATTTATTTATGTGACTTGTTATTGCTTTTAGATTACAGTAATATTTTAACTATGTTCTCCTTCTCACCTCAACGTTTCAATGCTCTGTCATTCAGCTCAGGTCAGCTGCGCGTGACATACGATTTTATGCATCTTCTATGCTAAATTTTATGTTGAAAGCTAAATTTTATATTAAAATGCTTTATTCTTTTATTTATTTTGTCATATATGGTTATCAATAAGCTACCATATATTTCCACGTATAAGACAACCTTTAGATAAGACGAGATCAAAAATCATGGCAAATTTTTATGAATTTATCTCATATCTGTAGTATAGGATGACTTCTAAATTACAAAACCGAAATGTTTTTAAGAGAAATTTGATTATTTCCAAAAATTAAACAATACACAACTATATTAATAATGATGATGACTTAAATATAGGTTATTTTGCTTGTTGTATCCAATAAAAGTATTACTATTACCATATCATTACTGTATTATAGAATATAAACATCATCATATATATCATTTGCATTTGATACCGTTTACATTCTCAAAATCTCCTCTGATTTGAGTATTATCGGTATCTTCATTGGCATTATTTGTTAGAAGATATAATTCGGAGATACCTTTTATCATAAATTAATGAAGTTGGGTTGAAAACGTGCTTCATTGTATATAAGCATTAAGTAGGTGTGATTTCTCCAGTTCTGAACCCTGCTGCCCAGCCGTTATTTGTTCTATTCAGCCTCGGCTATAACCTGAAGCTTTAATTTTACTAGTACAGGCGGCCCGCGGGTAACGGCACAATCGCTCAGCGGCGAATCAGTTTTAAGGATGTCGTCAAACACATTCATTAAAAAATAAGGCATTTTAAGGTATTTTTACGGCACAATTTTCGGTCAACAACACTGCTAGCGCCGTTATGTCTAACAAGTACATACATTTGTAGCGATACCGTTCAGACCATAAAGGTTATGCAAATGACATTTAAACATTTTTATTGAGTTATTACATAGGTATTAGGGTAAAATATATGCCTCTGACGCTGTTCTATGCCAAAACTATAGAGTTAAATGAGTGCAAATTTAGCTATGGATGTGTCAATTTATAAATGTTCATGCTTTTATGTTTAAAACGTGTATGAAAATATATTACATATAGGGTATTTTTATTTCTGCACAGAAATATGATACAAAGGCAGCTTTTGAAACTGCCCTCCATGTTATCAAATACAATGTTTTTTCATGTTTGTTCTTGTAAGCCGCTGCCTGCCACCCTTCTGAAAATATATAGTTAAAAAAAAGTGCAAATTTAGGGATCGATTTGTCGATTTTATAAATGTTCATGCTTTTACGTTTAAAATGTGCATGAAAATGTATTACGTTTAGGGTATTATTATTCTGTGCAGAAATATGATACTAAGGCAGCTTTTGAAACTGCCCTTCACGTTATCAAAGAGGACGTTTTTTCATGTTCGTTCTTGTAAGCCGCTGCCTGCCACTTTTCCAAAAATATAGTTAAATAAAAAAACTGTGCAAATTTAGTAATCAATGTATCAATTTTATAAATGTTCATGCTTTTGTGTTTAAAATGTGTATGGTGTATGAAAATGTATTATGTATGGGGTATTTTTATTTTTGTACATAAATATGATACAAATTAAGGCAGCTTTTGTAACCACCCTCCATGTTGTCAGAGGACGTTTTTTCATGTTCGTTCTTGTCTGCTACTGTTCCAAAAAATGCACAGTGTTATTTTATTAATTTAGGAGCTTAATTATAACTCATTTTGTTAATGAAACTTCAGCTTTTTATTATGTTTTCATGCATTTGTTTAAAATGTGCATGAGAAATGTATTACAAGGTATTTATTTTATTTTTGTACATAAATATGATACAGTGGCAGTACGCAAGTCCATTTGAAGTCTTTGTAACAGCCCTTCACTTGATGAAGACAATAGGTTGTTCAGTAGCGCCAGAATAATAAAATTTTAATTCATATAATTGAATCATGTTTTTATAACAAATTATATTTACAATTGTTGCATAAATTTATTTTAAAAGAAAATTTGCGTATACATTCAATTTTGCAACACTGCAATTTGTTTGTTTTTTCATGGGATAGAAGTATAAAATATAACTGTGCAACTTGGTCGATTTTTGGCTTTGTTACTCGAGCAGAAAATTGAGGCACGAGCTCGAGATGCCACTGCTACGTAGATGGCATAGTGACGAAAATTAAGATAAGCACAGAAGAAAAAGTAAATCCTTCAAAAAGTTATACATTACAGGCGGCCCTTGGTTAGCGGCAGGGGTTCCGTTCCTGGCCGCCGGCGCCAAGCGATTTTTGACGATAAGCTATTTTAAAGCCACTGTACACCTTCTTTCGAAACTCTAGACCAGTTAACAGCGCCCTAGACCAGACCAGTCAAACGGCACCGTAATCCAGCGACGGCGCAATAAGTAAAATCAGTATAGATCTATAGAATTTACTGTACAGTATATTATAGTGTTATAAATAATTTAAAGTGAAAAAAAGCCTAGATTTAATCCTTTGAGTGTCTAGAGTATGTAAAGATATAATAAGGTTTTATACGTGCAGTGTACAGATAGCTGTAGGGTTAAAGTTACGATAATTAATCTTACGATAATCCGATTTTATGAGACCAAATTACAATAGTCTAACTTTATCCCACCTCCTAGTTACATAAGTTCAAAAACAGCAAAAAAGAATGATGTAAGTATGGTTTTAACGTTATACGCGTTGCGTAAACGTGTACAGCCATGAACAACCGAACATGAAAACTTTTTTTTTTTTTTCTAAGTACAACTGAATTCGATAACATCCGTTTGGCTTGTATTTCAATCATCATACTATAGTACACTATTAACTTAGTTGTTATAAATGACTATGTACAATAAAACCGAGATATCTTAATGTAATAACTTTATTCTCTATAGATCAAAGATCACTATAGATCAAAGATCAATCAAGAAATATACTATTAAATTTAAACCTAGTTATAACTGAAGCTGAGAAAACTGTTCAAGCTGCTAATGACTATTATCGTGCATTGGCAACAAGGATAAAACTCCAGTAAACATATGCCATCAAACACAACCGTGGACAAAATTGCTAAAATAATTTTAATCAAAACTACTGTGCTTGAAAGAACACATTTTACTGTTGGTTTCACGCCGATAAAAGATATACAACATAAAGTTCATATTACGATGATATAAAGGAAAATTTTATTGTGGAATCACGTAATTTTTTAAAGCAAAAAACATGCTGTCAACGTAATCTGTTTAACAAAAAAAAAAAAAAAAAAATAAGTTCAATCACAACGAGACATATTCAATTCATAGTTCCATCTAAAAACACATTGTATAAGGAAAAATAACCTTGTCTCATATTAGTCAAGTATCTAGATATTCATTTATGCTAACTAAAAGCAAGATAATTTGCTCAGAATTGCGTTAAATATGGCAAAACAAACTCGTATTCGCCATCAGCTGATTTTAAATAAAAACATTGGCCGCTCCGCGGAACACTGGCTTAGATTTGCCGTATTATTTTATAATACAATATGAGTATATATACAATATTATTGGATATAGTGAAGTAATGTATAACTTTTTAAAGGTTTTTAAAGGATTTATGGAAAAGATGCATATTTACTTTTCTTCTGTGCTTATCTTAATTTTCGTCACTATGCCATCTATGTAGCAGCAGCATCTCGAGCTCGTACCTCAATTTTCTGCTCAAGTAACAAAGCCAAAAATCGACAGAGTTACAGTTATATTTAGTACTTCTATCCCATGGAAAAACAAACAATTGCAGAGTTGCAAAATCGAATGTATATGTGAATTTTGTCTTTAAAATAAATTTATGCAACAACTGTATATATAATTTGTTGTAAAAACGTGATTCAATTATTTAATTAAAATTTCATTATTCAGGCGCTACTGAACAACTCATTGTCTTCATCATGTGAAGGGCTGTTACAAAGACTTCAAATGGACATGCATACTGCCACTGCATCATATTTATGTACAAAAATAAAATAAATACCCTGTAATACATTTTTCATGCACATTTTAAACATAAAGGCATGAAAACTTAACAAAAAGATGAAGTTTCATTAACAAAATGAGTTATAATTAGCTCCCAAATTAATCAAATAACACCATGCATTTTTTGGAGCAGTGGCGAACAAGAACGAACATGAAAATACATCCTCTGACAACGTGGAGGGTAGTTACAAGAGCTGTCTTAATTTTGTTTTGTATTTATGTACAAAAATAAAAATACCCTATACATAATATGTTTTCATACACATTTTAAACATAAAAGCATGAACATTTATAAAATCGACAAGATGGCTAATTTGGACATTTTTTAATTATATTTTCGGAAGAGCAGCAACCTGCGGCTTACAAGAATGAACATGAAAAAAGATCGTATTTGACAACATAAAGGGCAGTTTCAATAGCTGTCTTGTATCATATTTCTGTGCAGAAATAAAAATACCCTATATGTAAATAAAAGGATTTCATACACATTTTAAAACAAAAAGAAAAGAATGAAACAGTTTATAAATCGACACACATGCGTTAGCTAAATTTGCACTCATTTAACTTTATTTTTGGCATCGAACAGCATCAGAGGCATATATTTTACCCTAATACCTATGTAATAACTCTTAATAAATATTTTTAATAACATTTACATAACCTTTATGGGGCGAACGGTATTTCTACAAATGTATGTACTCTTTAGACACAGAGGCGCTGTTGACCAAAATTTGTGCTGTAAAAATACCTTATTTTTTTAATGAATATTTTTGACGACAGCCGTAAAACCGATTCGCCACTGAGCCTGTATTTCACTGTATCCAATAATATTGTATGTATTCTCATACTATTATATTATAAAATAGTACAGTAAATCTAAGCCAGTATTCCGCTGAGCGGCCAATGTTTTGGTTTCAAATCAGCTGGTGGTGAATATGAGATTGTTTTGCCATATTAAACGCAATTCTGTGTAAATTTTCTTCCTTCTAGTTAGCATAAAAGAATATCTAGATACTTGACTATGAGACAAGGTTATTTTTCCTTAAACAACGTGTTTTTAGATGGAACTATGAATTGAATATGTCTCGTTGTGATTGTGAACTAATTTTTTTTTCGTTAACAGATTACGTTGTCGGCATGTTTATTGCATAAAAAAATTACGTGATAACGTTCGCAATTTTCCTTTATATCATCGTAATACCAACTATATGTCATTTATCTTATATCAGCGTGAAACCAACAATAAAATGTGTTCTTTCAAGCGCAGTATAGTTTTGATTAAAATTATTTTATCTCAATTTTATCCACGGTTGTGTTTGACGGCATACATTTACTGGAGTTTTATCCTTGTTGCCGATGCAGATAAAAGTCATTAGCAGTTTGAACAGTTTTCTCAGCTTCAGTTATAACTAGGTTTAAATCTAACAGTATATTTCCCGATTGATCTTTGACCTATAGCGAATAAAGTTATTACATTAAGATATCTCAGTTCTATTCTACATAACATCATATACAACAACTACGGTCATGGTGTACTATAGTGTGATGATTGAAATACAAGCCAAACGGGTGTTATCCAATTCGGTTGTAAGAAGAAGAAGAAGAAAAGAGATAAAATGTGTTCTTTCAAGCGCAGTACAGTTGTGATTAAAATTATTTTATCTCAATTTTATCCACGGTTGTGTTTGACGGCATACATTTACTGGAGTTTTATCCTTGTTGCCGATGCACGATAAAAGTCATTAGCAGTTTGAACAGTTTTCTCAGCTTCAGTTATAACTAGGTTTAAATCTAACAGTATATTTCCTGATTGATCTTTGACCTATAGCGAATAGTTATTACATTAAGATATCTCAGTTCTATTCTACATAACATCATTTACAACAACTAAGGTCATGGTGTACTATAGTGTGATGATTGAAATACAAGCCAAACGGGTGTTATCCAGAGAGAGAGATGTTCTCGATTGGTTGTTCATGGCTGTACACGTTTACACAACAAGTATAAAACCATACTTTCATAATTCTTTTTTCCTGTTTTTGAACTTATGTAACTAGAAGATGGGATAAAGTTAGGCTATTGTAATTTGGTCTCTCATAAAACTGGATAATCGTAAGATGAATTATCTTAACTGGAACACTAAAGCTGCCTGTACACTATATAAAACCTTATTGTATCTTTACATACTCTAGACACCCAAAGGATTAAATCTAGGCTTTTTTCACTTTACAGTATTTATAATACTATAATGTACTGTACAGTAAATTCTATAGTACTATATATACTGCATAAAAATAATTTTACTTATTGCAACATGGCAGGATTATGGCGCCATTTGACTGGTCTAGAATTTCAAAAGAAGGTGGTGCAGAGGCTGTAGGATTTAAATAGCTTAGCGTCGGTGGCCAGGAAAGGAACCTCTGCCGATAACCGAGGGCTGCCTGTGTTCTTTCTTGAGATCTCCATTGCATGAGAAATGAACAAAAATGTATTTAATTTTTACTTATGGAAAGCCACCATTGAGAATCGGCAGGGTTTAACAATTTTAATGGAGCTTTATTCGGAATTCTAAAAACCGGAATTTTTTCAATCTATATGAGAGAAGAGAGAGAGAGAGAGAGAGAGAGAGAGAGAGAGAGAGAGAGAGAGCGATAATTCCCTCAAATAATAGTTGCATTGAGAATAATGATAATTTAGATAAAAACGTGTCTTAATGTAATCATATTGCATGTATTATCGTATTACATTATTATAAGAACAAAGCAATGATGCGCCATTTACAGTCTCAACTGATCACGTTTTACCGATACCACTGTCTTTAGTTGCTGAACGGAACTTAATTTACAGTCTCAACTGATCACGTTTTACCGATACCACTGTCTTTAGTTGCCGAATGGAACTTAATTCAGAGATACATACATTCCTTTCGTACATGATCACAGTTGGGTTTAACAAAGCAGTCTATATGTTTTTCATACAGAAGGTTGCAGTAAAGGGAAAGAATCACTAATAATATACAATAACAAATGATAGACAAGTATTGTTCATAAAACTGAATTGTTTGAAACAGTTACAAACAGCTTTCAGTGCTGCCTTACTTGATGTTCACTTTTTTCCTTATATAACCATGGGGGAACGTGAAAATAGGAAGTGTCATAGAATAATTTGAAAAATGATGATCTGTATGATAACAACGAAGCCGAAGTCGACTCGCCAGAAACAGAGTGGAATCATTGTGATGGTGGCACATGTGACCAATTTTGTGATATGTATGAGAAAATTATAATGAAAAAAGAATATTATGTTATCCTAAATGTTATTACTACTGTAATTACACTACCATTGAAATTTCTAAAAGGTTACCGAAAGATGAAGGTTGCTGTGAGCCAACCGTTACTCGATGTTTACATTTTCTCAGCTGGGATCACACTGATTTTGAATTATTCCTCAAATAGGCTATTTGTTATGAAGAAATGCCAATAATTTATAGGGCATACCTTTATTATTACTTTATTTCATAAAATGAATCTTCATGTATGTTGATGGTTAGGTTATAGCACCTAGGCCAAGGCTAGCCTACGATACACATCTTGGAATTCAAGGTTTGATCTTTAGTATTGCAGTATAACATGACCACCAGTTTTCAGGGGTGAATTTCAGGATTCAAAGGTCGTCTTGTACGCAGAAATATACGGTATATATTGTATACATGTTAATACAGTTCATCTTGTAGGATGCAGTAGGCCGTCATATACAAGTATAAACAAGATAATCAGTCAGTTCGAAGTAGTACAAGCATTTGTTAAAAAAACAATACAAAATGATCTTGAGAATTTAGTTTGAAAAACGGAATGTTCGACGCAAGAAATGTCCGACAAATGAGGTACTACCGTAATCACAAAACTACTAACGTGACCTATCAACAAAGTATTCTCTTTGCAGGTTCTGTCCCATCATTCTAAACCACCCATGTATTGTAGATAATTATGTTCTATACAATAGTACTATCCTACAATATATACCTGTACTGTAAATATTTCAAAATAATCTTACAACAGTAAAATATCAATACTCTACATAAAATGCATGCCTAGTTCACTATAGAATGATGTTGTAAGCCAAAGAAAACATACATCTGAATGATGGGGGATACTTAAGACTAACAGTTGTAGGCTCATACTTAATTTTGCAAAATGATGTTGAAATGATAGTGTGTTCTGGGATAATAGTTTGATGTATATTTTTGTTTGAACTGTCAAGTTTGATGATGAACTGTTAAAATAGAAAGTTATAAGTGTTTTAGTGATGTATATAGACTACTTAAGAGTAACAGTAGTAAGAGAGTACTATGCTGCACGGTCAACTTTGGGTGCTTTGGGATGATGGTATGGGATGTATTTTTGTTTGAAATGAGCAAGTCTACCTTGAGAATTGTTGGATATGTGTATCTTTGAACAAATAACAGTATAAACATTTTCACACTTACCACTGCCCACAAATAAAATTGTTTATGGGTCATAGGCAAAAGGATTAACATTTGAGAACTGATGCCCAACTTACCAAATAATTTACCTTTACACTGAAATGAGACTTAAAAAAAAAAATTCCTTCACTTCAGTAACAAAGGGAAACTCGACTTATCTTTACTTAAAATCTGCACTCATTTGAATTTCCGAAAGGGGAGAAGAATGATATGGAATACAACTATAGGTACAGGCATGATCAGAGGGAGCATTCTGTTGCTAAAGTAGGTTTGTGCAACTGGGAAATTTCTATGAGAAAATAAAGCATCTAATGATTAGTAATGGGGTTGATAATAAACTAATTGAAATGTCAATGGATAAAGTAAAGCATACTGGCAATGTTCCAAATTAAAAACAACAACCAAAAAAACACTTGGGGTGGGTAATTTATACTTTTTTAATTTACCTTGCAGTATGAAACTTAAAAAAAAAAAAAAAAAAAATCTTAAAGCTGTAATTCATTGCCACTTACCCTCTCTGTGCCAACATCTGCATTAGCCTCTTTTCTCTGTTGCGTAACACCTCTTCTTTTTTCTTTTTATCTGATGGTGGTTTTGCAAGGCTTATTTCCATGCTAGCACCACCTAGGTCCTTTCCTTGTAATGCATCCATTGCCTGAGTGAATATAGAAAATAAAAAAGGCTTGTAATGCAACTGCCTGGAAAAAAGAAGGGGAAGTTATACCAATAGCATTTAAAAAGATTTCATACTACATATAGGTCTTTACCATTACAAAAATTAAGTTTTCATTTACATTATCTTTTTTCTTACCTTTACAGCTTCATCTCGTTCTTCAAAATGTACAAATGCATAATCTTTTATTTTTTTCACTCTTTCCACTTTTCCAAACTCTTCAAATCTTTCTTTCAACATTTCTTCTGTAGTCATTTGGGTCAAGTTTCTGACATACAACACTTTAACCTGGAAAAAAAGTTAGGGTAACTGATTAAAAAAAAAAACTATTCCTAACATGAAAAATGCTAACATTCTTGCCATACCAAAACAGTAGTTATGATAGCACAGCCCTGCAACTGTATGTACATGAGAATTTTTCATCCAATAATAACAATAAAAAGAGGGTTGCTGCATTTACCTACTAGGAACAGCATGTTTTTATTTGATCAAAATTCTGGACAGCATGTTTATTTTTGATGATATATTCTGCATACCTGTTGATGGCTGCACTTAAGGTAGCATTATTGGACCTATGTTTGCTAATGCATTTCTGGCCTATATGAAAACAGCTGGCATAATGAATGCCAGGGTGATTTTAAACGTCTTTATATGGAAGGTACATAGATGATATTTTCTTATTATTCCAAAGTCCAAGGCTTGTTTAAATATTCTTGGATTATTTGAATCCAAAACACCCAAAGTTCATGAGTGAATTACATGTCAAGTTTTTCTTTATTATTATTCAGAACGTGAACCCTACTCATATGGAACAAGCCCACAGGGGCACTTAAGGCGAGATTCAAGCTCCCATAGAATATGGTGTTCATTCAAAAGAGATGACAGAAGATAATAAGAAATATGAAGTTATCAGAAAACCAGATAAATTATAAATAAAAAATTAAGCAAATATCAAATTACAGGTTGCATTGTATATTAGGGTAGTACTGCATTGCATCTTTCCTTGAATGTGTAAAGTTCCAACTGCATGACATCCTCTGGGAGGCAGTTCCACACTCCAATGGTGAGAGGAATAAAGTTCCTCTTAAATTGAAAAGTTTGACAGCAAAGCACATTTTCACACATATTGGTGATGCTGTTCAGCAAACCTAGTTGCTTTCAGCAGGAAAAGGGGCTTAGGGATCAATTGTGAATGTGAAAGATCTGTTAAAATGCATCTTAAGGAAAAGTGACAAACAAGTGACCTTCAACATAACTGCTACTATTATTAGGAAACAGAAACCTACCAGCATGAACCACTCTATCTGAAAGATATAAATTTCTGGCTGAAGCAGACATCCACACCAAAGAACAGTATTTTAGTAAATTTAATTTGATTTATATAGATTTTTGGCATTATGCCAAGCACTGGGACAACTAAGGCCATTCAGTGCTGAAACGGAAATAGACAGTAAAAGATTTGAAAGGTGTTACAAGAGGAAAACCTCGCAGGTAGAAGAGAATCTGAATGAAGGTACAGTAAAAGGAATGAAAGTAGTTGCAGCTGGGGGCCAAAGGGATGCTGCAAAGAACCTCAAGTAATGCCTACATTAGCACCGAATGAGGTGCACACTGATGGTACTACCTGCCTACGGGGGACAAATAACCTAAAAAATATATATATAAATAAATGCATTAATTTTATCACTTATAAATGTAAGAGGCCTTATGAACAGTAATAGTATCAATACTTAATGGAATTGTTTAGGTTTAATAACAAATCTATTCACAAAAACTATCATCCATGCTTTTGTATTACACCTCCATAAATAGGAGAAACAATCAATAAACTCATGCTGCTATCACAAGAGTCAAACAACGAGTCAAACAAATGAGTTTTGCAAAAGTATCTTTTTTTTTTTTTTTTACTGTTATATACTCAAGAGCGCAGCTTCAATATATAAAACCCTCTTAGGAAACTAGTTCTGAAAACTTATCTGCAGCATTTGTCAAGTGTTTTCCCCCTTTAACTGTATGAACAGATTCTGTTTTGAACATAAGATTTCAGTTGACCTCACTAGAGTGTTATCTATAAACATAGTTGATTATTGTAATGAATTATATATGTTGGAAAAAGTGAAAGGCATTACAGGAAGATTGAGTACTTTGGAGAACTGGTAATTTTTAGACAAGTCAGAATTTATTTTCTAGCCAACCCATCCAAAAACTCTACAATTATGCAATCCACCTGTTCATGTTCTTGTGTAATCCAGCTTACAACTACAAAAAGTGACAAAACAGACTTACAACCCACAACATACCACCTAATCATATGAGAGCTCTTTCTACCTGATAACCACAAAAAGCATTTCTCCCGTTTACGCTCCAATGTTTACATTTTACTCCCTACCACCATTTGTTGTCCTGTGATGTCACCACACCAAAAAATACTCTTTTAACCCTTAAACGCCTAATGGACGTATTTTACGTCAACATTTTTTGTCTCTTGGGTTCCGACCGGACGTAATTTACATCGACATGCACAAGTTTTTTTAAAAATTCGCAGAAAAATACTTATAGGCCTACCAGCCGAAAACTTTTGAATCACGCGCCTTGGGGGATGCTGGGAGTTCATAGATTAAGGTGTTGTTTTGTTTACAATCGTTCTTTCTTATCGCACTAAAAAGTATCGGTGACATATCTCAAAAATTATTTCATCACTTTGACAATTTTTGCACAATTTTTAATTAGCCATTACATGAAGTATTATATATGAAAATGTGTGCAATTTCATGTAGAATACAACAAAAAAATAATCATGATTGTAGCTTTTATCAGTTTTGAAATATTTTCTTATACATAACAATAAAGTGCCAAAATTTCAACCTTCAGTCAACTTTGACTCTACCAAAATGGTCGAAAAATGCAATTGTAAGCTAAAACTCTTATATTCTAGTAATATTCAATCATTTACCTTCATTTTACAACATATTGGAAGTCTCTAAGCTCAATATTTCAATTTATGGTGAATTTATGAAAAAAAGTTTTTCCTTACATCCGCGCGGTAACTCTTCCAAAAAAATCTCATGTGTGATTGTTGTAATGTTTGTACCATTTTAAAGTAGCCGTTACATAAAGTTTTATACATGGAAATGTGCGCAATTTCATGCACAATACAACTAAAAACAACCCATGGTTGTAGCTTTTATCAGTTTTGAAATATTTTCATATAAATCACAATAAGTGCCAAAATTTCAACCTTCGGTAACTTTGACTCTACCGAAATGGTAGAAAAACGCAATTGTAAGCTAAAACTCTTATATTCTAGTAATATTCAATCATTTACTTTCATTTTGCAACAAATTGGAAGTCTCTAGCACAATATTTCGATTTATGGTGAATTTATGAAATTACCTTACGTCCGCGCGGTGACTCTCCGAAACAATCATACGTGCGATTGGCCGTAATGTTTACACCATTTTAAATTAGCCGTTACATAAAGTTTTATATATGAAAATGTGAGCAATTTCATGCAGAATACAACAATAAATAATTGAAGCTTGTATCTTTTCTCATTTTTGAAATATTTGTATATAAATCACGATAAATAGAAAAAAAACCACGTTCGGTCAAATTTGACTCTACCGAAAAGGTAGAAAAATGCAATTGTAAGGTAAAACTCTTACAGTCTAGTAATGTTCAGTCATTTATCATAATTTTGAAACAAATTCGAATTCTCTAGGACAATATTTAGATTTATGGTGAATTTTTTAAAAAAACTTTCTTTCCATCCGAGCGCGGATTCTCCGCCACAAATCTCCGAAATGCATACGTCGCATTATCATATTATTTGCTCAGTTTCATATTGGGCGTTTCATAGAGTTTTATATATGAAAATGTGCGCAATTTTATGTAGAATACAACAATAAATAATTGAAGGTTGTAGCTTTTCTCATTTTTGAAATATTTGCATATAAAAAAAATATATAACAAAAATTAGACATTCGGTCAACTTTAACTCGTTCGAAATGGTCAAAAACTGCAATTGTAAGCTACAACTCTTACAGTATAGTAATATTCAATCATTTATCTTCATTTTGAAACTAATTGGAAGTCTCTAGACAAATATTTAGATTTATGGTGAATTTTTGAAAAAACATTTTTTTACGTCAGCGCGTTATGAATTCATGCATCATTTTGTGATAATATTTTCTCTGTGTTGCTTTGATCAATTTACAATGTGTTATATACCAAAATGATTGCAATTTAGTGTACAATACAATTAAAAAAATTAACTTCTTAGCTTTAACTGTTTTGCTCATAGCTCGATGTGAATACAATTATATATGAAATTTTGTTTTCGCGCTATCATATATCGCATTATTTATATATGATAATGATTTTTTTTTCATTTCTGATGGTTGCATACTAAACTTCAGGCAATGACAAAAAAAGGAGCCAAAAATGAACTCTTAATCTTCAAAACTAAGCGCGCTGTAATTTTTTGAAAAAAATACTTTTTCCGCTTCAGCACTCACTCCGAGACCCCGTCGGCACACGGGAGACGATTTTTATTATACCCCTTAGGCGTTAAAGGGTTAATCATGTATGTTCTGCTATAAAAAAATATCTCAAAATTAAACGTGCTTTTTATACATTTCATAAATAAATAATGACCATACTATTTTATTAATATATTTCTGAATGAAGACCTCTTCATTCAGCCATCAAGGTTCTCTCTAAAAGTAAACAAATATTCCTAATAGAATTTCCGTCTGAATTATAAATTACATTCTTTTGCACAAATTGTAACTTGTGGGCCTGGAAAAATTGTATATCCATCTGTCTTTCCTCTAACATATCCACTAAAAACTTCTGCAGACTGTCAATACTATCAATAGGTGCCTTTTTGAATAATGAATTCGTGTCAACACTCACTAACCTGGATTCACTACTAAGTTGCACATTTAGTTTATTAACTAAACACTGGTCTTTATATTGCCATTAGAGATGGACCAACAAATGGGTTAAGTATATCCACAATTTAGCAAAACATCTAATGCACTTTCTTTACCCATTACATATTACTTTGAGTGAATTCTTGTGGAATTTTCCACTTTGATAAAATTTAATGGACCCAAGATCATTGCTGGACTGAGTTCATATCTGAATCTAATAGTACTGGGAATTGTGGTAGGAACATCAACTACAGGTATTATTCAAGTTATGATATTGCACGGTTATGATGAGGTTAGCAATATTTTGAAAATAAATTTCTTTAAATTTAGTGCGCAATGGTAGCAGGCAGCAGCGCACAATCAGGCAGCAAGAGAGACCAAATTACAATAGCCTAACTTCTTTACCTCTGTATCTTTATGCCATCTTATAGTTGAATATATTTAAAAAAAAAACATAAAACAGAATGATACAAAAGTATTGTTTAGTTATACTCATGGCATAAATGTGTATAGCCATGAACAACTGAGGGAGAAACAATTTTTTGCTAAGTAACAGAACTGGATGACAACAACCTCCATTTTACTGTGTGTCAGCCATATGATAGTAAACAATTACCATATATATGTTATAAATGACTTTATGTAGAATAGGACTGATATGTTTTTATGTAAAAACTAGAATAAAAGATCAGCAAGGCTATATACTGTTAAAACTTAAACTGCAAGTTGTAGCTAAAGCTGAGAAAACAGTGTTCAGGCTGCTAATGACTATTATCGTGCATTGGCAACAAAGATAAAACTCCCAAAATTTGATATGCAATCAAACACAACTGTAGATAGAATTGCAAGAAAATTATTTTAATCACAACTACTAAGCATCCAAGAGCACATTTTACTATTGTTTTCACACCAATAAAAGATAATGGAAAGTTCGTATTATGATGAAATAAAGTGAAAATAGCAAACTGAATCACTGAATTTTTACACAATCTATTAATGAAAAATTAATTTAGTTCACACTGAGACGTATTGGTCATATTTTAACTTAAAAACTTGTCGTATAATGAAAACTGACCTTGTCCCAAATAAATAAAGTATTTAGATATTCATTTATGCTAACTAGAAGTACAAAATTCGCTCAGAATTGAGTTAAATAAGGTGAAATAAACTCGTATTAGCCATCAGTTGATTTCCAAACCAAAACATTGACTGCTATGTTAATATTTTATTATACAAGTAATGTATAACTTTTTAAAAAAGATACGCGGAAAAGATGCATATTCATTACGCGTTCGTACAGTAATACCATGAACTTGTGTCTTCTGAATTGCATGAATTCACAATAGCATGAACTTTTCATTGGAACCTAACTAATTATAATACAAGATTTCTTTCACAAAATTCCAAACATTTGCAAATCCTCCAGAAACACTGCAAAACCCTATAAGTGTTTATATTTCCACATATAAGACGACCTTTAAATACAAAAATTCCCCCCCCCCCTTTTTAAAATTGGGGGTCGTCTTATACAGCAATACTAAAGATCAAAGGTGCATATTTGTAGGCTAGCCTCAGCCTCGGTACTATCGCCTAACCACCAACATACAAAAAGATTCGCTTTATGAAATAAAATGATAATAAAGGTAATAAAACCATTTTACCATATATATTATTGGCATTATCCTCATAACAAATCGCCTATCTGAGGAATAGTTCAAAATCAATGAAAGAAACATTTATCTATGCAATTCAAGCTAAGAAAATGTAAACATTAGTAGTGTAATTACAGTAGTAATAACATTTATGATTACAAAATATTCATTTTTCATTAAAGGTTTCTCATACATATTACAAGACTGCTCACATGTACCACGATCTTAATGATTCCAGTCTGGTTCTGGTGAGTCGACTTCGGCTTCGTCGTCGATATACAAATCATCTTCGGTACCATTCATGGCATTTTAAAAATTATTTTATGACAATATATTTTTTCATGTTCCCTCCGTGCTTTTATGATAAACGCAGCAAACATCAAATGAGGCAGCACGCAAAGCTTTTTGTAATTTAAAATTGTAACTGTTTTGAACAATTCAGAAACGAAGATGATTGTGTACAATTATTATCGTTCATTATTGTAGAAGTATTAGCGGTTGTTTGAGAATGCCGACGAAACGTAACCATAACAATGGTTTCCACCGGGTTGAGAAAAGGTTCCATCTAAAGTCTGCTTCCCTAAATGGGGAAGCTGCATGTGCCGACAAAGAAGCGGCCACGATATATCCTGAGGCCTTCAAGAAAATAATCCAGGAGAAAGGAGACCGCCCAAAACAGGTGTTCAATATGGACAAAACTAGCCTGTTCTGGAAGATGACGACGTCCTGGACGTACCTTATGAAGGATGAAGCTAAAGCCTCTGAATTCAAGGCACAAAAGGGCAGGTTTACCCTTCTGATGTGTGGGAATGTGGCTGGCTTTATGCTGAAACCAGATCCTAGGGGACTCAAGAATAAGAACAAGGCATTACTGCCCATCTTCTGGATGCATAGTCCCAAGGCCTGGATCACCCAAGTCCTTATGAAGTACTGGTTCCACCAGAGATTCATTCCTCAAGTTAGGTAATACCTGGCCAATTTGGACATAGAGATGAAGGTCTTATTCATACAGGTGGCCTGCAGCGCAATCACTTAGCGTCTAATCAGTTTTATGGCTGTTGTCAAAAATATTAATTGAAAAATAAGGTATTTTAAGGTATTTTAACGGCAGAATTTTCGGTTAACAGTACCGCAAGCGCCGTCATGTCTAACAAGTACATACATTTGTAGAAATACCGTTCAGACCATAAAGGCTATGCAAATGATATTAAAAATTGTTATTGAGTTATTACATAGGTATTAGGGTAAACTATATGCACATGACGCTGTTCTATGTTGCCGCCTGCTGCTCTTCCGAAATATATAGTTAAAGTGCAAATTTACAATCGATCAATTTAATAAATGTTCATGCTTTTATGTTCAAAATGTGTATGAAAATGTATTATGTATAGGGTATTTTTATTACTGTACATAATCAAAGAGGATGTTTTTTCATGTTCATTCTTGTCAACCGCTGCCTGCTGCTCTTCCAAAAATATAGCTAAAAGAGTGCAAATTTAACAATTGATGTGTCAATTTTATAAATGTTCATGCTTACATGTTTAAAATGTGTATGAAAATATATTACGTATAGGGTATTTTTATTTTTCTACTTAAATATGATACAAATTAAGGCAGCTTTTGTAACTGCCCTCTGCATTATCAGAGGATGTTTTTTCATGTTAGTTCTTGTCTGCCACTGTTTCAACAAATGCATTTACAAAGACTTCATGTGGTTATATTTGATTAATTTGGGAGCTAATTATAACTCATTTTGTTAATAAAACTTCAGCTTTTTGTTATAAATTTTCATGCTTTTATGTTGAAAATGTGTATGAAAAATGTATTGCAGGTATTTTTCTTTTATTTTTATACATAAATATAATACCCAAGGTATCTAGAATAGTCAGGTAGAGTCATTTGTGGGGGTTGCGGCTTATCCCCCCCCCCCAAGAGCCGTGCCACCTGGAGGCCAGGTCAGGGCAAGAAGTCACTCAGCTACAGTTTCATTCAAATCTATATCACAGGTCACTTCAATCATCTCTGTATTGATTTATTTTTGCATTCTTCGAATACAACCATAGTTTTCATTTTTTATATAATCTAAATTATTATTTAAATACTGCCAAACAACTGCACTGTGTTTGGTTGTTATTCAAATAGTAGAAAAAAGGAGGTATCCTTTTTCCGATTCCCTCGTGATGAGGAAACAAGACGGAAATGGGTTCATCGTTGTAAGAGAAAGGACAACTTTAACCCTACTACTCATCGCATATGCAGTAAACATTTTGAAGAAAATGCATATAAGAGAGACCTGCAGCAGGAACTTCTTGGATCGCGAGCCCCAGCAATGAAATTCAGACGTATGAATGTGAGGAATGCAGTGCAGCTTTCGGAAACATCTAAAGCTTTAGATTTTTATGGAAGTCAGGGACTTTTGAAGAGCATGTCCTGGGAAAGTACAAGGGACTTAATAAAGCTTGCCGACTCCTGGTTTGATGTGTTCAATTCAAGGGTACCTTATGACAGAAAATTTTTTAGACATGCTTATGGGATGCAACTGACAGAACAGAATAAAACCCTTGACAATATGGAATGTACTGCTGAAACAATGCGAATTTGCAAAAGTAATAAGATCTATCAGTTCCAAAAGGGACTTATTGTGTCATGTAAATCCTTGCCAAGGTTGCACGATATGTTGAAAAGTAAATATGGTGTATCATACATAATTACCTCCAGACTTAACCAAGATGGACTGGAAAACATGTTTGGCTGTCTTAGACAAATGGGTACAACTTATGATCATCCTACACCAGTTGAAGTCAAACACAGAATAAGGTCATATTTACTTGGCAAAATAAACTCTATGACTGGAAAAAAATTGTAACATGAAGGAGTGAGATTCTTCAAATATGTCAAAAGGAATGTTCAGTCAAGAGAAAAGTTGTGAAAATAATGATTCAAATGAAACTGATCTTGAAAGGGAGCTTATGATTTCTGCAATGGTGTTTGCCTCTACTGAAGATAAGATGCCAGAAGACGACTCAGAAAACTTTGACAATGAATTTCATGAAAGAACTTTAGAGAATGTTGCAGACGAAGAGGGCCTTCGATATGTTGGAGGTTATGTGGCACCTAAATTTCCAGATTATCAGTTCTTAGGATGTAACTTAAAAAAGTGAAAGGTACCTGGGTTAGTGCAGTAGAGCGACATGATGATAAATTAACGGAACCAAGTGCCGAGTTTTTTTAAAAATTAAAGGCAATGGAAAAAATGTTTCAAACATACAATGGAGAAAATACACTGAGACCAGGTAATGGAGTGTTATGGGACTTGGGACACCATATTGAAAATTGTGTATCCTTGCCTTTTAAAGTAATATTGTTTTTTGTCAGATGTCGGATGTTTTTTTTAAGATGAGAGCTCTGAATGCCCAAATTTTATCAAGTAGGCAAAAAAAGAAAAAGATGCATAAATCAACTAAATAATGCCATGAAAATTTTAAAAATTGTTGTTTTTTTCACTTTTACTAAGTATTTTTCATTTCCATTATGAAGCCAGATACTGTTATGTGTTATCTATGTCTATCTATGTTAGTTTATTAAATAATGTATTGTAAAATTGTAAATAAGCATTTGTAAATAAATGCTAGGTCAAATGCTAATTGAATATTTTTTAAAGTCCTGTCAAGCATATTAATTTAAGGTTTCATTTATATATTAGAGTGCCAAACATTATCAATCCACAATTTTGTATTAGTACAGTGACCTATATGAATTCAAAAGAACACCAAACGTATACAAGATAACAGAGTGAAAAGGACATCTGACACTTACAGGCCTAATCCCTTCAACCCAAGGTACTAAAGTTTCCCAAGGTAGTACTTGCCTTGACCGCTCCCACCCTGGCCTCCAGGCCTGTCACGGAAATAACCCACAACTATCCCCCCCCCACGACCAAAGTGACTACCCTCTCTTTCTTATTCTATATACCTTGATAATACCATGGCAGTACACATGTCCATTTGCAGTCTTTGTAACAGCCCTTTGCATGATGAAGAGAATAGGTTGTTCAGTTGTGCCAGAATAATAAAATTTTAATTTATACAATTGAATCGTGTATTTATTCCAAATTATATTTACAATTGTTGCATAAATTGATTTTAAAAGACAAAACTCTCGTATACATCCAATTTCACAACACTGCCATTTGTTTGCTTTTTCCATGGGATACAAGTAAAAAATATAACGGTGCAACTTTGTCGATTTTTTGCTTTGTTACATGAGCAACATATTGAGGTACGACCGTACGAGCTTGAGATGCCGCTGCTATGTAGATAGCATAGTGACGAAAATTAAGATTAGCACAGAAGAAAAAATAAATATGCATCTTTTCCATATCTCTTTTAAAAAGTTAAACATTACTTCACTATGTCCAATAATATGGTATGTATTCTCATATTACTGTATTATAAAATACTACTAACATAGCAGTCTATGTTTTGGTTTGGAAATCAGCTGATGGCAAATACTAGTATTTTTCGCCATATTTAACAGAATTCTGAGCAAATTTTCTTGCTTCCAGTTAGCAAAAACCAATATATAGATACTTAACTTAAATGAGACATGATAATTTTTCCTTATACAATGTGTTTTTCGATGTAATATGATGATTTGAATATGTCTCGTGATTGTAAACTAAATTTTTTTTCTTTCTTTTCAGTAACAGATTACACAGGTGGCATGTCTATTACGTAAAATAATTACATGATTACATTTAGAATTTTCCTTTATGTTATCGTAATACAACCTTTTATGGGCGTGAAACCTACAGTAAAATGCGTTCTTTCAAGCACAGTAGCTTTTATTAAAATGATTCTATCTCAATTTCATGTTCTTTCAAGCACAGTAGTTTTTATTGAAATGATTGTATCTCAATTTTATCTATGGTTGTGTTTGATGGCATATGTTTACTGGAGTTTTATCCTTGTTGCCAATGCACGATAATGGTCATTAGCAGCTTGAACAGTTTTCTCAGTTTCAGCTACTAGGTTCAAATTTAACAGTATATTTCCCTATTGATCTTTGATCTAGAGCAAATAAAGTTATTACATTAAGATATTTCAGTCCTATTCTACATAACGTCATTTATAACAACTACGTTAATTGTTTACTATAGTACGATGGTTGATACAAACCAAACAGATGTTGTTGTTACCCAAGTTGGTTGTACTTGAGAGAGAGAGAGAGAGAGAGAGAGAGAGAGAGAGAGAGAGAGAGACGAGAAACTCATTCGGTTGTTCATGACTGAAAACATTTACGCAACGAGTATAACGTTAAATCCATACTTTCATCTTTCTCTTTTGCTGTTTTTGTACTTAACTAGAAGATGGGATAAAGTTAGGCTATTGAATTTGGTCTCTCTCAAAATCAGATTGTTATGAGAAGAATTATCATAACTTGAACCATATAAGCTACCTGTACCTTGTATAAAACCTTATTATATCTTTACATACTCTAGACACCCAAAAGATTAAAGGTAGGCTTTTTTCACTTTACAGTATTAATAATACTATACAGCGTTCCCCCCGTATTTGCAGGGGATATGTACCAGACACCACTGCGAATAGGTAAAACCACCACTAAAAATGCTTATAACTGCCTATTTTGGAAGTTCAGATTCTAAATGTATACCTTAAATATCATCCTACTTCAAATATACCTAAAATTACTAACCTATTACTGTATTAATCTTTGAGATTATATTATTAATATCATTTCAAAGTCATTATAAACATTTTACCATTAAAATATATACCTAAAGCCAATAAAAGAGAGAGAGAGAGAGAGAGAGAGAGAGAGAGAGAGAGAGAGAGAGAGAGAGAGAGAGAGAGATCTTGCTAATTCACTTTAGTATTGTCTTTAATGAATTGATATTATTGCTGTTTACATTAATATTTATATTTCAAAATTAGTAAATAATTTATTTATCCAAAAAAAATAAAACTCAGAGAGAGAGAGAGAGAGAGAGAGAGAGAGAGAGAGAGAGAGAGAGAGAGAGAGAGAGAGAGAGAGAGAGAGAGAGAGAGAAATATGCGTGAAGGCTGGGATTTCCTTCATTCTTACATAATTTTTTAAATTTATAAACTGAAATCTCACTAATTCTCTGTAGTATTTTCTTTTATGAATTGATTGCTCTTTACATTAATATTAATATTTGAAAATTAGTCAATCATTTATCATACATAAAACATACATCTCTGTAAGAGAGAATTATTATTATTATGTGATATCATTTAATCTTATTAAACTTACAAATACAGTATTGATCAATATTATTTGAAAATTAGTAAACCATATTTGTATCATAAAAATGTATTTAGGCATGAAACTAACATCAAAATACACTAATTAGTGACTATTTATCGTCGAAAAAAAACCCGAATAGATGAATTCCCTGCAAATAATGGTTAGATATGGTCCAGAGAGAAATCCGCGAATCCGGAAAACGCAAATACGGGGGGCCCACTGTAATGTATTCTATAGTACTATACTGCATAAATATAATTTAACTTATTGCGACACTGCGGGATTACGCCACTGTCTGACTGGTCTAGGGCACTGTCAACTGGTCTAGTACTCCGAAAGAAGGTTTGCAGTGGCCGTAGACTTTAAAATCGCTTAAGAGTCGAAAATCGCTCAGCATCAGCAGCCAGGAACGGAACCCCTGCCGCTAACCAAGGGCTGCCTGTAATGGACAATGCTGGCGACCACCCTCTATCTTTATTACAGGGGAGTCCAGCTCGAGTTCCTCCCTCCCAACACCACCACCTCTCCTCCAGACTATGGGCCAGGGCGTGATCCGTGACTTCAAGGCACTCTACACAGGGAACTCCCTCCAGCACCTTATTAATGCAATGGACCATGACAGTGAATTTACACTGAAAGCCTATTGGCGTAAATTCCCGATTGCCATGTGTCTGTCTGTCATTGACTGATCACAGGTCATGAAGGAGACCCTGAATGCCTGCTGGAGTAAGTTGTGGCCAGACTATGTCCATAATTTGTTGGGGGTTCTCTCCTCAGGAAATACAGCATCTGGCCATTAATAAGGCGGTCCAGTAGGCGAAAATTCTTGGTGGCAAGGGCTTTGACAATATCACCGAGGATGAAGTAGACACCTTCATTGATGCCAACTCTTGACACCCTCTGATAGACCAAGACTTGGAAAAGCTGATGAAGTCTGCCAGCAAGGGAAAAGACACTCCAGGTTCAGGAGAGGAACAGAGGCAGGAGGAGGAGTGGCATGACTTTAGAATGCCTGTCCCAAGTTAAAAAGAATGATTAACGACCTCCAGGAGTTTACTTCAATACATAATTGGAGCCCCATAAGCAATCCCTCACCATCATGAAGAAGCAATGACAGCAGCTGCCAATCATAATGGTCATCATACGAAAAAAGAAGGTTCCTCCAAAGCCTTTCGCATCGCCTGAAGTAGTCCCCCTTGAATCGCCTGAAGAAGTGCCTCCCAAAGATGAAGAGGCACCCTCAGAGGAGATGTAGTAACTCCTCTACTTAGATTAGCAGTCATATCTTTATCGTCATTCATTGGACCGCACGGCTATTTCATCATCTTTAATCAACATTCGTCACTGGTGAGTACCCTATTTACATATGTTGTAGAGTACCCTATTTACATATGTTGTACTAGTGTAAAAAAATTGTTTAAACGTTCATACGTATTTTGTTCTCTCTCTCTCTCTCTTTAGATTTTACATACAATTGTTTCCCTTGTAATAAGAAAACTGGATGTCTCAAATATTAATGTATGAAAGAAAATGTGCATGACTGAAAACTTATGAGGGGACTAGATTATATTCACATACGCAACTAAGTCATGCAGTATCATATGTATTTATAACCATAAAATGTAAGATTTACTCTATAATAGTATCAATAATATTTCAACCACCCTGTGGTAGGGGTGTAAGAATACTACCATCGTAGGTCCTGCCTGTTGTAAAAGGTGACTAAAAGGACAGCTGCCTTGCAGTCATACTTTTTAGTAAAAGGCTAGGCCCACCGCCAATAACTGTGGAAACAGCTGGCTTGCAGTCTTACTGTTTAGTAAAAGGCTAGGCCAACTGCCAATAACTGTGGAAACTGCTGCCTTGCATGTGGACTTTTTAGTCAAAGGCAAGGCTCAATGCCAATATCTGTGGCTGATGACAACAAGGGCATGCGGTCGTAAATCCCCTTTGCCAAATAATGAACCATGCCTGATGTAAGGAAAGGCACATCAGTAACCGACCCCTAGTGTAGGGGTAATGGTGGGAGAGAAGAGTATCAATAATATTTCAAAGATTAACAAGACCCGTAATAGAATGATATTTTAATGTATATTTGATGTAGGATGGTATTTTTAGGGATACTTTGGTGTTTTCACATTCAAGATAGGAGTTTATAAGCATTTTCAGAGGGGGGGTTCTACACAATCACTTCTTCTAAACATTCGTGGGGAGTCTGGTATGCATCCCCCATGAATACAGGGGGGACCACTGTAATAATAATAACTGCTATACTGTATATGTAAAGATGGTACTGATTGCCCCACTGTAGACTAGGCTATATTCAAGATACAATTTTTACAACAAATGATGGGTTTTTTGGAACCTAACTCCATCATAAGTAGGAGAATTATTCTTCTGGACTGGGCTATGGATTCCAGGGGTGGTCTGGTTCTGGGGATCTCAGTTCCTACACCTGGGAGACACTAATATGTTCTGCCATAATGGTAGGGTGTGGACATTTGGGAGTCCTACTAGTGCCATTGACGGAAGATTAACTCCATGAAAAGCGGATATCTTTTTAAAGTTTTCAGTTTTACTTAATTTTCTTTTTATATCTGATCTTTATGAGTAATAGCAATAATGAATATAGTAACCCTGGACCCTCTGACAACCTGTGTTTGCAAAAGGGAAAATGACGAGAGATGTATATGAAATAGGACTGGAAATATGTGAAACCTCTTAGGATAAGTATTCAAAATTTAATCTGGGATTATAATTGTTATATTTTCATTATGTAGAGGGACTGAAATATTGTGGCTGAGAGCCTAAGATATCATCTAAAGGTTGAGGATAGCTGACAGTAGAACTGGCCTCGGCAAAAGATAAAAATTAAATGCATTATTGCATCTTGGAGGAGTTGAAGTAGACTGCTCAGTACATGCTTTTTGAAATCACTTCAAGGGAATGTTATTTGCACTAAAAATGTAATACAGCAGCATGGTTAAGCAATATATCACCAAGACCGACATGCTTTCATTGTAAAAAATATGGACATATTTGAGGGTCTAGTAGGCAGAAGAGTGGGCTAAAGATAACATGCAGGACCCCAGACCAGGCAAACTTTGAGGCTGGCCAATGGAAAAAGATATGCAAATGCACAAGGTGTAAGAAAAATAAAATTCTAAAAAATTCTCCCTACCTTCAACGAGAAGTTGAAAATGACTATTTACAACCCTTTTCAAAGACAATTGTAAATTTTACCAAATTATAGAAGTTTTTTCTAAAAACTAATTTTATTTAATTTTGTAAAATTATAATTCCAGCTCACACAATATCATAAATTTACCGAGGTTGAAGGTGCGGTAACTTTTGGGGATTATACATGTTTTTCATAATACAGACCCCCCCCCCCCCCCCCCCCCCCCCCCCGTTGAATAGTTAGAACCCGCAAATAGTTGGAACCCCTATCAAAATACTGAAAACAGCCTATTTTGTTAGTTAAAACTAAAGAAAAACCCACTAAAAATTTTTACTTGGTTTTTTAACCCTCTTACGCTGAAGCCCTAAAAATCAAAACCTCTCCCGTATGCTGAGGCGGGTTTGGAGTGAGCGCGGAAGATGAAAAAATAATTTTTTCAAAAAATCACAGCGTGCTTAGTTTTTAAGATTATGAGTTCATTTTTGGCTCCTTTTTTGTCAGTGCCTGAAGTTTAGTATGCAACCATCAGAAATGAAAAAAAATATCATTATCATAAGTAAATAATGAGATATATGGTAGCGAAAAAAGTAATTAATCCATAATTGTATTCAAATCGCGCTGTGCGAAAAACGGTTAAAGCTAACGAGTTACTTTCTTTTTCGTTGTATTGTACACTAAATTGCAATCATTTTGATATATAATACATTGTAAAAAGATAAAAGCAACACTGGAAAAATATTATCACAAAATGATGCACGAATTTGTAACGCATGGATGTAAAAAAATGTTTTTTTCAAAAATTCACTGTATATCTAAATATTGTTCTAAAGACTTCCAATTTGTTTCAAAATGAAGAAAAATGATTTAATATTACGATACTGTAAGAGTTTTAGATTAGAATTGCAGATTTCGACCATTTCGGACGAGTTAAAGTTGACCGAATATCAAAATTTTTATATATATATTTATTTATAGGCAAATATTTCAAAAATGAGAAAAGCTACAACCTTCAATTATTTTTTGTTGTATTCTCCATGATTTTGCGCACATTTTCATACAAGAAACTCTATAAAACGGCTAATATGAAAAGGAGCAAATATTAGGATAATGTGACGTACGTATTTCAGAGATTTTCGGCCGCGAATCGGTGCGCGGAGGGAAAGAAAGTTTTTTTTTTTCCATAATTCTAAATATTGTGTTAGACACTTCGAATTTGTTTCAAAATGAAGATAAATGACTATATTACTAGATTGTAAGATTTTTAGCTTACAATTGCGTTTTTCAACTATTTCGGTAGAGTCAAATTTGACCGAACGTGGTTTTTTTTCTATTTATCGTGATTTATATGCAAATACTTTGAAGAGAGAGAAAAGCTACAACCGTCAATCATTTTAATTGTATTCTACATGAAATTGCGCACATTTTCATATATAAAACTTTATGTAACAGCTAATTTTAAATGGTGCAAACATTTGACAATCGCACAAAAAAAATTCTGATTTTTTCGGAAGAGTTACCGCGCGGACGTAAGGAAAATGTTTTTTTTTTTTTTTTTTTTTTTTTTTTTTTTTTTTCATAAATTCACCATAAATCAAAATATTGTGCTAGAGACTTCCAATTCATTGCAAAATGAAGTTAAATGATTGAATATTACTAGAATATAAGAGTTTTAGCTTACAATTGCGTTTCTCGACCATTTCGGTAGAGTCAAAGTTGACCGAAGGTTGAAATTTTTGCACTTATCGTTATTTATATGGAAATATTTCAGAACTGATAAAAGCTACAATCATGATTATTTTTTTTGTTGTATTCTACATGAAACTGCACATTTTCATATATAATACTCCATGTATCGGATAATTTAAAATGGTGCAAAAATTATGTCAAAGTAACTAAATACTTTTTGAGATGTGTCACATACTTTTTAGTGCGATAAGAAAGAAATTCGCGCTTCCGCGCCTGCGTAGCAATTGTAAACAAAACAACGCCTTGATCCGTGAACTCCCAGCATCCCCCAAGGCGCGTGATTCAAAAGTTTTTGGCTGGTAGGCCTATAAGTATTTTTCCGCGAATTTAAAAAAAACTTTTTTGAGTCAACGTATGATACGTCCAATCGGCATACGGGAGACATTTTGACTCGACGTTTAATAAGTCCATTCGGCATTTAAGGGTTAATAGTTTTATCACAAAAAGTGCATTTCTGATGAAATTGATTAAAAAAACCAAGAATTTGTGGATATTTCTCTTAAGAAAATACTGTGAATAATGCAGGGGCAACGTTCCTGATAGAAATCCGCAAATGTGAGAGTTCGCGAATACGGGGGTCCACTGTATTTCTGTGCAAAATTACAAATATAACCAACATATTATCATAAAAGATGAGAACGAAAACAAGCAGCAACTCCTGGGTATATTTGTGAACAAATATATAAAAAGACATCTTGTGAGTGAGAGGCAGTACAGTGGTACCTCGAGATACGAAATTAATCCGTTCCGAGACGGCCTTCGTATTATGAGTTTTTCGTAACTTGGAACACATTTTACATGTAAAATGGCTAATCCGTTCCAAGCCCTCCAAAAACACCACCAGAAAAATTAAATATTTCCAGGCCTAAAACACATGTTCTAGGGTTATGACGGAAGAAATGTGACTCCAAAAAGGCAAAATACTGTACATATTTGAGTAATATTCAACTGCATGTAATGTTCAACCCCATTTTTACTGTATATATTAGGACTTTAGCATATGTCCCTTAGCAATAAGCCTAGCCTATGTTAGCGGTTGCTACTGTAGCCTAGTCTATGATTCTGACATCTAAACCTAAGAGCTAAAAGCTTAGAATATGCCAATAAAATGTATAAATAATGAGTATATACTCATTTCAAATAATTATTAATTAATCAATAACTATAATACACAAACAAACAAAAAACAAACCTTCCGATCGATTGTTTACATCCAGCTCTTACCCGTCTTAGAGTATCGAACGAGCGCCAAGCAATAATTTTTCCTAGCACACAGTAAGCCATAAATTGTCATTAGTATCTCTCTTCAACTAATGAAACCACCAAACAGTATAATAACCATTCATTTCTATTCTTTATTCTATCTTTACCTAATGAAGATACCGAGTTACCGACAGCTATAATGAAACATGAGTATACGTAACGTAATAATAAAACAGAAGAAGAATTCTAAAAAATACGTATTTGTTGGCAGTCTGATTTATTTTATATTTTATGATATCTAATTCACAATTTTTTTTATTAAATGTATTGCATGTACTCATTTCAAATAATTATTAAGTAACCATTAACTATAATAAACAAAAAAAAAAAAGCTTCCAAACGTCTGTTTACATCCAGCACTTACGAGTATTGAACGATCGCCAAGCAATCACTTTTACACAGTAAGCCATAAATTTTCAATATCTCTCTTCAACTACTGAAACTACTAAACAGTATAATAACCATTCATTTCTATTCTTAATTCTATCTTTACCTAATGTTTTCTTTATTAAATGTATTGCATGAATAAGTTTTTCAATTTACAGCAACCTTTTACCAATAGAATACTTAAAGCACAAGGGGTAGATGCTGACCAATAGGAGAGCAGGATCTTATGGGGTGACTAGCATCAGGAACCAATGGGAGAGCGGGAGGATGGTGGCGAGTTTACTCAGTTGGCGGCGCGGGAGTTTTAAAATTGTTCTCGGTGGTCCGGGCGAATCTCAGGACTTTACAGCAACAACCTTTCGTATCTTGAAAACTTTTCGTATGTAGAGCAGTAAAATTTTTCGCATTGGCTTTCGTAACTTGGATTTTTCGTAAGTTGAGCCTTTTGTATCTCGAGGTACTACTGTACATGGTCCATTCAAGTCAAGTACACAACTAGAATCAGTGAGTCAGTCTAAAAGTTGCCATTAGTAAATTTATGAGATATTGAAGTAATGGAACCCCTTTCCTGCCCAATTTCTCCCAATTGATGGCACTTAACATCGATACTCACCAGGAAGTAATCTGTCCACCACTCAAAACCTATTATTGTTACTCATATGAGGGTATCCGTCCATTATGGGTTAAGAAGATGATATGCATATGCACATGGTAAAAGAAAAAAATTTATAAAAAATTATTTTAATCTTCCAGAGCAAGTTGAAAGTGAATATTTCTAAAAATGTGCAGGGCCTATATCTGGAACTGTCATAAAAATATGCTAATTTCATCCAGGTATAAATGTTTATTCTAAAAAATGTTTTATAATTATAGGTAACACAATATCCTAACAGATAAGAATTAAAATAATAAATAAATTATGGATCTATTTATTGCAAAATATTTCCACCACTTTCTGGGATGGAGAGCTAAAGTACATTCTCCCCCCCCCCCCCTCCCCCCCCCCCCCCCCCCCCAATGATATCTCAATGTAAACTGATCTCTCTCTCTTGTACCAACTCACTATTGAAGTTGCTGTAACTCTCCAGTACCAAATTGCTATTCACTTTGCTGTAAGAGTTGCCATCAGTCATTTATGGCCCATGGAAGAGATCTGAACACTTTTCCCGCAAAACTCGTTCACACTGTACAGTGCAAAATGTTGATGTCACAGGCACTTCACGGAATTTACCTCAAAGCTAAAAATACTCCATCAATTGAAGATGCCCTGCTCACAAAGGGTTAAGGGTTACTAAACATGTCACATTAGAGGCAAGTGAAAGTATTAAACCCGTTTGGAGGTTGTGCCACTAATTTCTGCCACTCCTGCCTCTTCAGAGGCAGTGCCAGATGTACCTAGCACTCCCACCTATCTGGAAGCATTACCAGACCTTGTGTGTTGGCCTTTGGAGACTGCGCTAGCTATGGCTGGCACTCCTGCCTCATTGGAGGCTGTATTATCAGTCTATGGTGCTTGTCTATCCCTGGAGCCTACACCAGTTGTGATTGATTGATGGTCCTGATGCTTCAGAGGATAGAATTTTTTCCGAACATCACATCACTCCTCAGGTTTGTCTGATGTTCCCAAGATTGATAATCCTCTGTCAAAAATACAATCACAGGTGGCCAACACCCATAATACTGAAGAGGCTATGCCATCTCTGGCAGGTTCTGCCTCCATGGAAATGGCACAATCACCAACCCTAAAACAGAAGGCAAACACAGAATATCAGTCTCCTTCTGAAGTAAGCATGAGCCAGGCAGTCAAGTAAAATCATTGAAAAAGAGGCTCCAGTTTAATGGCCTCAAAATCTAAGAAAAATTCATTCATTTCTACAGTGGAACTGTCAGGGATTAAGAACTAAGGTTCTCAAATCAAAAGTATCTCCTGTACGTATAGCTTTTCAGGAGACTATGAATGGTAGTAAAACATGTCCATGTTCATGAGAGTATACAGCCTATCATTCCCCTTCTAACATTAACATAGAAAGCCATGGGGTGTAGTTTTATCTCCCTCATGAAGTTTCCCCAACTAATAAATTTTAAACCTTCTTTCAACAGCTATCACGTGCCTTTGTTATTCTGAGAGATGTGAATAGCAGAACCCTCTTTGGGGTGATATTATTACCAATCAAAGAGGAAATTGTCTGTGTTCCATCATGGAAAATGAAATTGTAGGAATCCTAAACACGGGGAGTCTACACTTTTCATGTACAAACAGGCACACTTGTCAGTAATTGACTCATACTATATACAGAGATGACTACCTTATTGACTTAATTGAGTGTGATAAATACAATGTAACATTTCCAGATTCATTGCACATGGAAGTCAAGAGAGAACTACATCTGTTCAAGCAACAAACCATGTCAGCCACATGAAATGGGTTTGGCACCACCACTCCCTCCCCTTGATGGAGAGAGGAGTTGAAAATTATAACTAATTTTCAAACATTGATAAGATTAATAAAAAATAGCTATTCCCAGTCTTTTTTATCCACCAGGAGGAAGAAAGGCAGGGGAGTAAATGACAGTTTGATATACGTGTTGGCGGAGGGGAGGGAGTCGGAGTGAGTGAGTGAGTGAGTGAGTGAGTGAGTGAGTGAGTGTGTCTGTCTGTCTGTCTGTCTGTCTGTAGGTATACATTTTTAATGGTAAAATGTTTAAGATGACTTTGAAATGATAATAGTAATATAACATCAAAGATTAATACAGTAATAGGTTAGTAATTTTAGGTATATTTGAAGTAGGATGTTATTTGAGGTATACATTTGGTATCTGAACTTTGAAGATAGGCAGTTATATGCATTTTTAGTGGTGGTTCTAACAATTCGCAGGTTCTAACTATTCACGGGGAAATCTGGTACACATCCCCCGCGAATACAGGGGGAACACTGTACTTCCTATGCCTCGTGAGGGGCGGGGGTATTAGCTTGGCAGAGCCCTAGAGCGAAGCGAACCTTCCCGATTTGAAACGGGCATTAACCTTATGCAAGACTGACTGGACATGCCCCAACAAGGGAAGTTGAAACGATGACTTGGGATACTGTGTAGCTCCAACCAAAGCTTCCAAGCAGGAAGGAGTGGAAGACGGTTGAGACTGATTCCTACTCTCCAAATTGTTGAATCATGAATGACGTTAACAACATCTGTAATGGGATACAAAAACTCTTGTGTGTTTTCCTCCTCCTACTCTGGCAACGGAGACCGACGACTAGAAGGGTGTGTAGGCTTATCTAAAGTGCCTTCCTTGTTTAAATTAACAGAAGAACCAGCAGTCAAACAACCCGAAACACTCACTAACCTGTCTGGGCTGGATCCAAGTGCCAACTCCCGCGACAAACCAACCACAACACTAGGGACATCACTACACACACACTCCCAACAGATGACTCTAACATGGCCACAAACAGGCACGGGCGTGGTAGATGTACGAACGTGTGCAGGTGAGGAATCCCGAACACCTGAGATAGAATGAGAATCCCTCAGAGTTGAACTCCTGGAAGTACCTGGGAGCAGACAGGCAAACACTCCTGCTGCACCAACTTTGCACTCACAACCTTTGACCTCTTGACAGGCACCTTGAGATCCTTACGGCAATGAATAGGCCCTGGAGAAGGAGAAGTGGGAGCACCTGCAATATGTGCATGAACGAGGGAGGTTGCAACACGCTCGCAACTCGATGCAGAGGATGAAGCAGCCACTGCAGATTGTGCACAGGGGAAGATACACCAACAGTCTCCGTAACACTAACACACTCAGGAACACGGGCGTGTTGCTTCTCACTCGCAGACGAAGAAAGGGCAAATTCCTTAGCCTTCCAACGCTTGATATGCTGATGCAGCTAAGATGGGGGGAACGAGAGGATGACAGCACTGGCTCCTAACACAATTTCTTTGCAGGAGGCGAGGGCGATGCAACACTCTTGCTTCCAGTCCTCCAAGCCGACATGGCAGCCAACATATCTTCTAAAACAGGGTCCACTCTCTTATGAACCGCCTGACTAAAGCCTCAGACGGATCAGCAAGAGAAGGACCGATGACATGGAAGGGATATGCAGTGAACTGGATGGATGAGATGACGTCATGGCAGCAAACGATGACAACACAGATGAGTGAGGCAGCACAGTGGAGAAGACTGGGAGTGACATCATAAGCGGCGATGACGTCATGGCAGGCAGACGCCACTGGCAGAGGGATACAAAATGACTGACCCCGTGACGTCACTAGTGGGGCTGATGCCACGGATTCCCTCTGACTTGAAGAAGCGGCAACTGTCACTGGCGGAGCGATACAAAATGGCTGACCTCGGCTACCTACGAAGACGAGGCCAGGAAGAGGGGAAGGGCCTGGACAGCATGGGGTTAGCAGACCTCCATGAAGTGCGTCAGCAAACCGTCCAAGGACAGTGGCCCCCATGGCCCAAGCATACCCCAAAGCGGCGCCATTTTGGACGGCTCCGACTCTGCAATTAATGACGATGAAAAAACTTCCTCCTTCTCGGGATTCACATTAACTCCCCAAGAAGGAGCAACATTACATAAATCAGCCTGAAGGCCTCCCGATACTTCAAACAATGAATCGATGGAAGAATAGGAAAGGGGGACAAAGGCACAACACTTACTATGGGGTGTGATAACAGCAGGAGATGAAGCATCAGGAAGAAAAGAAAAACCCTCCCACGAAGGGAGAGTAGAAACCCTACGACTCTCTCTTACTATTAAATAATTTCCACTGTTCTGTAGGCCACGCACGGGATTCCATGCAAGGATTCGTCATTGTAAAAACGTTAAGAGCGACACCTACTAAAGTGACGTGGGGATCAGTCGCAGCCGAAGCCAAAAAACGAGAACACAGAAAAACTGGAGTTCCAGGGCACACATATTGACGAGGCAGAGTTGAAGCAGAAAAAGCCATAATAACAGACACACACACACTAAAACACAAGCGAAACAGGCAATGAACCGGGTAAAGGCTGAGAGAGGTCAACCACAACTCTTGCCCAGGCGGTTAAGAATAGACTGACACGGTGGCATAGATGCATGGTCCTTGACCACTCTTCACACGATATACACACATTGCCAGATCTCAAAAGATTCCTTGCTTTCATCTGCGATTTATCCGGATCCAGCTGGGCATAGAAATTATCCTATTGTTAAAACCGAAGGTTTCTTCGCGTATGAACAACACAATTTCACATTTGACCACTAATAATGCTCCAATAAAGCCAAGGTCATTTGAGAAGAGTGAAAATACTGCCAACATTGATATAAAATATTAAAGTACTACTCCTCCATTAACTTGTCAAACTACAATCAGCTGGTACCAGAATGTTATCATGGGGGGCTAGTACATGCATTTTAATAACTAGTGTAGATAAGCTTCCTCAAGTGTTGTGAGACCAATGAAAAATGCAACCTTTTCCTCAAGGGTTGCAAGGCCAATGAAAAATGCAACCTTTAGAGAGAGAGAGAGAGAGAGAGAGAGAGAGAGAGAGAGAGAGAGAGAGAGAGAGAGAGAGAGAGAGAGAGAGAGAGAGAGAGAGAGAGACTCCCTTAAGCACTGGGAAATGCAATGTACATCAATACTCTTATTTACTTTGTGTGACCTAATACAACACAAAATCCTTACACAGTCCAAAGCATGTTAAAGCCACTATGACTTCAGCTAATGCATATTACTGATGGAAAATTTGTGTAAACATATAATGCACCCTATGTGGTGATTTACACTACAGGCGGCCCGCAGTTAACGGCGCAATCACTCAACGGCGAATTGGTTTTACGGCGGTCGTCAAAAAATAATCATTAAAAATATAAGCCATTTTAAAGGTATCTTTACGGCACAAATTTCAGTTAACAGCGCCGCTGTCTAACGAGTTCATACATATGTAGAAATGCCGTTCAGACCATAAAGGTTATGCAAATTATATTAACAAATTTTATGGAGAGTTATTATGTAGGTATTAGGGTAAAACATATGCCTCTGACGCTGTTCTATGCCGAAAATATCGAGTTACATAAGTGCAAATTTAGCTATGGATGTGTCGATTCATAAATGTTCATGCTTTTGTTTAAAATGTGTATGAAAATGTATTACGTGAAAGGCATTTTTATTTCTGTACAGAAATATGATACAAAGGCAGCTTTTGAAACTGCCCTTCACGTTATCAAATACGATGTTTTTTCATGTTCTTTCTTGTAAGCCGCCGCCTGCCGCTCTTCCGAAAATATAGATTTAAAAAAAGTGCAAATTAGCGATCGATGTGTCGATTTTATAAATGTTTATGCTTTTATGTTTAAAATGTGTATGAAAATGTATTACGAATAGGGTATTTTTATTTCTGTGCAAAAAGATAAAAAGGCAGCTTTTGAAACTCCCCTTCAAGTTATCGACTACGATGTTTTTTTCAAGTTCGTTCTTGTATGCCGCCGTCTGCCGCTCTTCCGAAAATATCAATTTAAAAAAAGTGCAAATTAGCGATCGATGTGTCGATTTTATAAATGTTTATGCTTTTATGTTTAAAATGTGTATTAAAATGTATTACGAATAGGGTATTTTTATTTCTGTGCAGAAATATGATAAAAAGGCAGCTTTTGAAACTCCCCTTCAAGTTATCGACTACGATGTTTTTTTCAAGTTCGTTCATGTATGCCGCCGTCTGCCGCTCTTCCAAAAATATCGTTAAAAAAAAAAAAAAAAAAAAAGTGCAAATTTAGCGATCGATGTGTCGATTTTTCAAATGTTTATGCTTTTATGTTTAAAATGTGTATGAAAATATATTGCATAAAGGTATTTTCATTTTTGTACAGAAATAAGATACAAATTAAGGCAGCCTTTGTAACTACGCTCCACCGTTGTCAGGGGATGGTTTTTCATGTTCGTTCTTGTCCGCCAGTTCCGAAAAATGCATTGTGTTATTTTATTAATTATGCATCTTTTCCATAAATCCTTTAAAAAGTTATACATTATTTCACTGTATCCAAGAATATTGCATGTATTCTCATATTATTGTATTTTAAAATACTACGGCAAACTTAAGCCCGTATTCCGCGGAGCGGCCAATGTTGTGGTTTGAAATCAGCTGATGAATACGAGTCTGTTTCACCATAACGCAATTCTGAGCGAATGCTCTTGCTTCTAGTTAGCATAAACGAATATCTATATACTTGACTTATATGAGACAAAGTTATTTTTCCATATACAGCGTGTTTTTAGGCGGAAATATTTATTGAATATGTCTCGTTGTGAATGTGAACTACTATTTTTTCGTTAACAGATTACGTTGGCGGCATGTTTATTGCGTAAAAAATTACGTGATTCCGTTCGCAATACGTAATCCTTTATATCATCGTAATACGAACTTTACATTATTTATCTTATATCGGCGTGAAACCAACAGTAAAATGTGTTCTTTCAAGCACAGTAGTTTTGATTAAAATGATTTTATCCCAATTTTATCTACAGTTGTGTGTGATGGCAGAAGTTTACTGCAGTTTTATCCTTGTTGCCGATGTACGATAATAGTCATTAGCAGCTTGAACAGTTTTCTCAGCTTCAGTTATAACTAGGTTTAAATTTAACGGTATATTTCCCGATTGATCTTTAATCTATATTGATCTCTGATCTATAGCGAATAGTTATTACATTAAGATATCTCAGTTCTATTCTATACATAACGCCATTTATAACAAATACGGTAATGTTGCACTGTAGTACGATGATCGAAATACAAGCCAACAGATGTTATCCAGTTCGGTTGTACTTAGAAAAAAAAAAAAGTAGTTTCTCGGTCGGTTGTTTCATGCTGTACACCGTTCACGCAACGAGTATACCGTTAAAACCATACTTTCATCATTCTCTTTTGCTGTTATTGAACTTATGTAACTAAAAGATGGATAAAGTTAGGCCATTGTAATTTGATCTCTATAAAATCGAACTATCGTAAGACTAATGATCGTAACCTGAACACTACAGCTACCTGTACACTGTATAAACTTTATTATTACTTTACATACTCTAGACACCCCAGATGTACTGTACAGTAAATTCTATAGTACTATACTGCATAAATATAATTTTACTTATTGCGCCGTTGTGGGATTATGGCGCCTTTGACTGGTCTAGTTTCGAAAGAAGGTGTGCGGCGGCCGTAGGCTTTAAAATCGCTCAGCGTCGAAAATCGCTTGGCGTCGGTGGCCAGGAACGGAACCCCAAGCCAAACAGATGTTTATCCAGTTCGGTTGTACTTAGAAAAAAAAAAAAATAGTAGTTTCTCGTTCGGTTGTTCATGGTGTACAACGTTCACGCAACGATATATGTTAAAACCATACTTTCATCATTCTCTTTTGCTGTTATTGAAAACTTAGTAACTAGAAGATGGATAAAGTTAGGCCATTGTATTTGATCTCTCATAAAATCGAACTATCGTAAGACTAATGATCGTAACCTGAACACTATAGCTACCTGTACACTGTATAAACTTTATTATATCTTTACATACTCTAGACACCCAGATGTACTGTACAGTAAATTCTATAGTACTATACTGCATAAATATAATTTTACTTATTGCGCCGTTGTGGGATTATGGCGCCTTTGACTGTCTAGTTTTGGAAAGAGGTTTGGCGGCGGCCGTAGGCTTTAAAATCGCTCAGCGTCGAAAATCGCTTGGCGTCGGTGGCCAGGAACGGAACCCCTGCCGCTAACCGAGGGCCGCCTGTATTATTATACAGGTGGCCAGCGGTTAACGGCCCAATCGCTTAGCAGTGAATCGGTTATACGGAAGTCATAGAAAAGATTCATAAAAAATAAAGTATTTGAAGGTATTTCTATGGCACAATTTTCGGTTAACAGCGCCGTAAGTGCTGTTGTGTCTAACAAATACACTGTGTGTTTAACAGCGATGTTAACCAGTTGAAGGCGGCGTTGACCTATTGCCATTCGCATAAGCACCGTGATGGAAACTAGTTTTTTTTGTGTACTGTGCTGTACTTGACCGGAGAACGACCTGCCCACTGCCTGGGTCACTCACGCATACGCTGGCATAGGAATATTGAATCCACAACTATAAAATTCATAGAGCAGCATCCCATCATTCCAGTGTTTGAGTTTATCCAGATTGGTACTTGCTGCTTGATATGTTGTCATCTTGGCATTTTTAACTTTCTTCATTCATCATGGCTCCTAAACTTGAGAATACTACGTCCCAAGGAAGTGACATTAAGAGAAAGATGATATCGCTGGAAATTGTATATGAAAGTGTTCTGAAGAAGAAGAAGAAGAAGAAGAAGAAGAAGAAGAAGAAGAAGAAGAAGATTTTCATGTTCGTTCTTGTCCGACATTGCCTGCCACTCTTCCGAAGACTTCACATGGTTATTTTTTATTAATTTTGGAGTTAATTATAACTCAATTCTGTTAACGAAACTTCAGCTTTTGGTTATGTTTTCATGCTTTCATGCCTAAAATGTTTATGAGAAATGTATTGCAGGGTATTTTTATTATTTTTGTACATATATGATACAATGGCAGTACACGTCTATTTTAAGTCTCTGTAACGGCACTTCACATGATCAAGAGAAAAGGCTGTTCAGTTGTGTCCGATTAAAAATTATTTACATAACTGAATCATGTTTTTATAAAATAACTTATATTTACTACAATAGTTGCATAAATCAATTTTAAACAAAACTCACATACTATACATTAATTTTTGCAACACTTCTATTTGTTTTTTTTCATGGAATAGAAGTACAAAATTTAATTGTGCAACAAACAGGATATGTGTGCTATATATATTTGTAACTAATTAAAATTTTGACGATTAAAATTAAGTACGTAGTACAGTCCCTCTTAAATCCGGAAACCTTGGGACCAGGCCATTGCCGGACCACAGAAAATCCTGGAATATAGTATAAATCCCTAAATAATTAAGCCTATAGGTAAACATAGTCTTGCAAGGTATTTCCACATACAACTAGCCTAGTTTCTAACTTAGCGTACTACTTGGCTACGTTCTGACACTGGTTTTTTTTATCATTTTATTACTCATATATTTTAACTTTATCATTTTATAACTTTACACAGTATAATTTTCTTTAGTGTACTTTATTTAACAAACTTAGCCTACATTTCTGAGTTAGCCTAATCATAAGTCAACTACAGTACAAAACTTTTCTCAGAATCTGCAAATATCCTGAATTTTGTATCTTCACAATTATCACTATTATTTCTTCATCATTTACTTTGATTGTAGAGGATAGTGGGATAAAAAAAACAATGCAGTAGGGCCTCAATAATTGCGGGGGATAGTACCCACCTCAAAAATTGTTAAAAACTGCTTACTTTAATAGTTAACCCACCCAAGACCACCATTCCTATGTATATAACTGCCTACTTTAGTTCGAACACCAAATATGTCTTCAACTATCACCTTAAACTAAATTCAAGACAGTTTAAAAGTTATTTTACAACATTAGCCTTAAAGATAGATGTAGTATATGTATTATGTACGTATGTAGCCTACTACCCTATGGATTACAGCTAGAAGCCTACATACGCATGTGCTATTATGTACTCAAGTGCGCCTCATTCTTTTCTAAAGAAAGAGAGGGAGAGAGGTAAGAGAAATATCAAAATTATGTAAATCATATGGGTAATCACCAACATTCTATGTTGATAAAGATGGCAACAATTTTGCAGTGCAATGGGATGAATAATAAAGGTAATGCTACCAGCAGCATGCAGCGGATCGTCTCTTCCCTTCTTCATAACACATATTAATATATTACACGTAATAACCTTCATCTGAGTTCAGGCTTCTTTCAGATTAAGGGGGCCGGCCGGAACCTCTATATATGGAGGTATAGGGCGAAAAATGCAAAGTCATGAAAAAATTCATGGAGCTTCATATGGCAATTGAGAATACGTATACGAAATATTTCGTCAAAATTCCTCTTACTTTCGTAGTTACAGGGTAATTAGTTAATGTAACTCAATAAGCCTAAAACATTGATCCGTACAAGAAAATGCAATATTTCTTCTATTATTGTAAATTTTGATAATTATTGTCAAAGAAATTGGGAGAAATGGCATCTGTAGACATTCCCCGAGTCGAGAAGGAGACTTCAGGCTCAAGCTACCAAGTCCAGTCCTGATTAGTGCGATCACAGACGTCAAGTAGTTTACACGTTCCATTTCACGTCTGACATTCGCCTGCTTTCAAGTATGTTTATGTATGTTTCGGCAAGAATTTCATCATGCCAATGAGGAAAAGACAAGGGAAAAATCTCGCTAACATACAGACGAATAAAAATCGCTCAAGTATTATTACAGAATATCATAATATATGCGTAGTTAGTGAAGAGAGAGGGGAGGGTTGCTTAGTAACGCCCCCGTCTTGCTTGACAGCACACGTCACACTGTGCCTAAGGCTACGATCTTTGAGCAAAGAGATCTTCATTTATGATAAATAACAAAGTTTTGGTTTTTTAATACCCAAAATGGAATATGAAATAATAATAATCATGATTTATTAAATTGTCTTTGTTAAAAAAGTGTACGCCTTCGAGTTTCACCCCTTGACATTCTCTTGCAATTACGTTTGTTTATCTTTGTTTCGGGCAAGAATTTCATCATGCCAAAGAGGAAAATACAAGGAAAACATCTCGCTAACACACAGAAGAAGAAAATTCGCTGTAATAAGCAGAGTTAGTGAAGGGGAGAGAGAGAATTGCGTAGGAAGGAGTGCCCCATCTTGCCTCAAGCAGTGCCCCAGGCTGCGATATATGAGCAAAGGGATCATCATTTATGATTAAATTATGATAAATAAAATAGTTTTGGTTTATTAATACACAAAAAACAAATATACATTCATAATAATCATTATTTATTAATATTGTCTTTATAGAAATACGAAGGAAAACTTTGAACGCCCGTATCTCAAAACTATACTTATTGACCTTCAAAATCTATCTTCTCACTTAGTTTTAAAGCTATAACATTGGAATTTGGTATATAACTCAGAAAGACATTATAGAACAATCAAATAGAGCCCTTTTTTCCAATTTTTGTTTCTTATTTTTTTTTATAAATTTTTTTTCCTGATTTATAGGGTTTATTTTTTGACCATATTGAAAAATTCATATCTAGCAAAAAAATGACTTTTAGAAAAAAAAAACTATTCGATTGGAGGTCTACATCAGGTCTATATATGGTAGTAATCCCTAGTCTTAATATTAAATATCAAGGGAGGAGATAGAATTTGAAAAATGGTTATTTTCGGGATAAATCGCCCTGGCGTCACAAAACCGAAGGTCAGAGGCGAAAATCATATGCGGTTTGGAGATGTCCCAAGTCACCTTATTAAGTGGTATGAATATCAAAGTCCTGTCCTTAAAAAAGGGCATTAGCCAGCCGGCCCCCTTAAAGTAAAAGAATCGGGCTTTAGGATGCCACATAATCAACCCGTTTATATGGGTACAATTTGAAGAACGCGGCGAACATGACTTTAATAACAACATAAAACGTGGGCAGGCCAGTGTTGCCAAATGGAAATGGCAATTTCTTGCTAGATTTTGCTTCATAAAGTGTTAAAAATTCACATCATACACAACAATGACACCCAGCCAATTCTCGATTCAAACATGTCTGTAACATACATTACGTTACATGATTCCTAATAATTTTGAAACCTATTCTGTTCAATTCCTGAAAATGATTTTACAAGATTTTGTTCTTTATCTTACATGATATATCAAACATAGTAGAATAAAAGAAATATTCAACTTAACATTACAAAGTTTTGATGACAAAATACATATGCTAGATGTATTTGAAAACAAATGCAAGTTTTCCTGCCATTTGCTAAATTGAAAAATTTTCTTGCTAATTACCTCAAAAAGAAAAAAAATGAAAGCTAGTGTTAAAAATGCGAAACTGGTAACACTGGACTCAACAGATCCGTGTTAGTAGAACAAATGATAGTTATTGCATCATTAAAAATATCAAAATAAACTAAGTCACATAGCAGATTCTATTCACGTTTTTCCTAAACACGTAGCCCAAAAAGGAAAACGTTATTTTGTTTGTTTCATCGCTACACAAACCCCTGACAATGCAGAGTACATATGATCATTCTAAACTATTATTTACTACCAGCATAACAATGATATTTTGTATTGAAAATGAATGTTACGTATATTTCAAACATTATTACTACCATGACCAGTACTATTACAATTTCAAAAGATAATCTTGCTGTGAACGCTTGCCATAATTTGATTTTCATATATGTACGTACATTCAGTCAGCTGGCTGGCTTCGCATAGATAAAAGTTGATTTCACTGACATGAAATTATTCCACAAATAGCCTTTTTATTATGAAGATATGACGATAATATATAAGGTAAAAAATGGTTTTTTGTATTTCGTTTACGCTTCGTCATAGAGAGAGAGAGAGAGAGAGAGAGAGAGAGAGAGAGAGAGAGAGGAGAGAGAGAGAGAGAGAGAGAGAAGAGAGAGAGAAATTCTTTCTTCAGATCTCCATTACATGAAGAATGAGTATAAATGTATTTTATTTTTACCTTTGGAAGCCACCATTGAATATTGGCAGAGACAACTTAAACAAAACTTGATAACCACTCGATAGTTATGGCAGATGACATCAGCAATCAGCTGTTACTCTAGAGAGAGAGAGAGAGAGAGAGAGAGAGAGAGAGAGAGAGAGAGAGAGAGAGAGAGAGAGACTGTTGCCTGATTACGTAGTAACATTGACAGATATCCATTAGCAAGTTGAATAATAGTTGTGTACTGAGAATAATGATCATTTTAATAAAACTTGTTTTACTGTCTAATCATATTGCATGTATTATTACCGTATTATAGTATTATGATATGAACATAGCGATCAACCATTTGCATTATGGTTTTGTTTACATTAATAAAATAATCAACTGACGTCATTTTACCAATATCATCACAGTTTTAGTTGCCGAATGGAACTTAATTCAGAGATATGCCTATAATATATAAGGTGAGAATGGTTTCATTACCTTTATTGTCAGTTAATTTCATAATGTGAATCTGTTCATGTATGTTGGTGGTTATCGCACTGCAACTAGGTTTAGCCTACCAATGAACGTCATACATATACATACCTTGAATAGGCTATTTATTATGAAGATATGCCAATAATATATAAGGTGAGAATAGTTTTATTACCTTTATTGTCAGTCATTATCATAATGCGAGTTGTTTCATGTATGTTTGTGATTATCGGACTACGCCCGAGGCTTAGTCTACTGATAAACAACACATACGCAACAAGTTTGTCCCGCAATGCTGCGATTCATACCAGTGATATAGCATGAGAAGCGGTCCAAGAAAAAAACCCGTGAATGACTGATTCCGTGATTGCTGATCCACGATTAAGCGATGCCCCACTGTGGATGAATTTTGGCGATCACAGTGCATTTGACTGTCGCCGACAAAATGTAAACAAAGTACACCTGTGCCATCTATTGAGAAAAATTAAGACTAAACTATTCGCTAATGAAATAAACATTTTCTAGCATAGCTAAAGATTTATGCTTTTGCTTCTTACCTCTACCGTCATATGATCTCATGGGTGGCATATTGAATACATAAATACACAGTCGCATAAAAGAAATTATCAAAACTGTATTACTTATCTCAAGCACAGAGCAAGGAATTTGTGCATGTCAAATATCTCATTGTGTGGATTAATAGTTTTGACTTGGTAGAGCCTTCAAGTTGGTATTTTTTAAAATCTATTTATTTCTTGAATATTAATATAAAAAACATAATTTACTTCACATATTTTCATTACTAACAACTATTTCAATAAAAACAAGAGTGATATGACATAATTTCTGCAGTCTTGAAGTTGTAAACAATTCATGGGGCTATCCAGGTGGCAGTGCAATGAACTAAGGGCGGCAGATTTAAAATCAAGCTGAACCACAGGAGTTCCAGGACCATAGAATGCCGGTTTTAAGAGGTTCAACTGTACTGTATAATTATAGTAGTATACACTGTTATTGTATTTGGCCCTTTTACCATCCTTGTACTAATTGTATATGAATAGATATACTACGTAATTGTAATTTGATAACAGGACAGGTAATTATATTATGTAGTACGTAATGTAATTGACATAAAGCACACATAATTATTCCAAGCCTGATGCCTATATCTTATTAATTTGGAAGTTAATTATAATTCATGTACTACAGTACAGTACATATGCAGATTTGGGGGACAGCATGTACAAATACATCACATGCTGCTTACATTGGATATTTTAATTAGCAGTTTTTATAATATAAATAATTTTGTTACACTTCACTCTTGAAAGTTTAATGAGTTTCATTTTCTTGTTGTTTGACCTATTAAATAATATAGAGTGAAAAGATGTAAATTTGGTGATCAGTGTCATTGGCAATATTCTACCCTATTAAAGAATATTATCTGTGCAATCTTTTGAATGTACAGTGGGGCATCGCTAAGTCGCAGATCAGCAATCATGGAATCAGGTATTCACAGGTTTTTTTCTTGGACCGCTTCTCATGCTATATCACAGGTATGAATCGCAGCATTGCGGGTTTGTCCGTGTTGCGTATACGATGTTTATCGGTAGGCTAAGCCTTGGCCGCAGTCCGATAATCACCAACATAAATGAAAAGACTCGCATTATGATATTAACCCTCTTACGCTGATTGGACGTATTAAACGTCGACATAAATTGTCTGTCGGGTGCCGATTGGACGTATGGTTCGTCAATAAAAAGTTTTTTTTTTAAATTTGCGGAAAAATACTTATAGGCCTACCAGCTGAAAACTTTTGAATCACGCGCCTTGGGGGATGCTGGGAGTTCACGGATCAAGGCGTTGTTTTGTTTACAATCGTTACACAGGTGCGCAAGTGCAAATTTCTTTCTTCTCGCACTAAAAAACATCAGTGACACATCTCAGAAATTATTTCGTCACTTTGAGATAATTTTTGCACCATTTTATATTAGCCGTTACATGGAGTATTATATATCAAAATGTGCTCAATTTCATGTAGAATACAACGAAAAACAACTCATGATAGTAGCTTTTATCAGTTTTGAAATATTTTCATATAAATAACAATAAGTGCCAAAATTTCAACCTTTGGTCAACTTTGACTACTGAAATGGTCGAAAAGCGCAATTGTAAGCTAAAACTCTTATATTCTAGTAATATTCAATCATTTACCTTCATTTTGCAAAAAATTGGAAGTCTATAGCACAATATTTTGATTTATGGTGAATTTATGAAAAAAAACTTTTTCCTTACGTCAGCGCGGTAATTTCCGAAAAAATCATAAAATTTGTTTGTCCGATTGTCGTAAAGTTTGCACCATTTTAAATTCGCCGTTACATACAGTTTTCTATATGGAAATGTGCGCAGTTTCATGTAGAATACAACAAAAAACAATCCATGGTTGTAGCTTTTTCAGTTTTGAAATATTTTCATATAAATAACGATAAGTGCCAATATATCAACCTTCGGTCAACTTTGACTCGACCAAAATGGTTGAAAAACACAATTGTAAGCTAAAACTCTTACATTCTAGTAATATTCAATCATTTACCTTCATTTTGCAACAAATTGGAAGTCTCTAGCACAATATTTCGATTTAAGGTAGGGAAAAAAAAAAAAAAAAAAAAAAAAAAAAAAATCCTTACGTCTGTGCAGTAACTCTTCCGAAAAAATCATAAATTTTTTCGTCCGATTGTCATAATGTTTGCACCATTTTAAATTAGCAGTTACATAAAGTTTTATATATGAAAATGTGCGCAATTTCATATAGAATACAACACAAAACAACTCATGGTTATAGCTTTCATCAGTTTTGAAATATTTTCATATAAATAACGATAAGTGCCAAAATTTCAACATTCGGTCAACTTTGACTCGACCGAAATGGTAAACAAACTCAATTGTAAGCTAAAACTATTACATTCTAGTAATTTCAATCATTTACCTCTATTTTGCAACAAATTGGAAGTCTCTAGCACAATATTTCAATTTATGGTGAATTTATGAAATAAACTTTTTCCTCCCCTCCGCGCGGTAACTCTTCCGAAAAAATCATAATTTCTTTCGTTCGATTGTCGTAATGTTTGCACCATTTTAAATTAGCCATTACATAAAGTTTTATATATGAAAATGTGCCCAATTTCATGTAGAATACAACAAAAAACAACCCATGGTTGTAGCTTTTATCAGTTTTGAAATATTTTCATATAAATAACGATAAATAGAAAAAATTCGTCCTTCGGTCAACATTTAACTCGACCAAAATGGTTGAAAACTGCAATTGTAAGCTACAACACTTACAGTCTAGTAATATTCAATCAATTACCTTCATTTTGCAACAAGCGGGAAGTCTCTAGCACAATATTTCGATTTATGGAGAATTTTTGAAAACTGCCTTTTTTTTTTTTTTTTTACATCCGCGCATTACAAATTCATGCATCATTTTGTGATAATATTTTCTCTGTGTTGCCTTGATCGTTTTACAATGTGTTATATATCAAAATGACCACAATTTAGTGTACAATACAACAACAAAAAATTAACTCGTTAGCTTTTACCGTTTTGCTCGCAGTGTGATTTGTATACAATCATATATGAAATTTTTTTTGGCACTGTCATATATCCCTATTTATATATGATAACGATATTTTTTTCATTTCTGATGGTTGCATACTAAACTTCAGGCAATGACAAATAAGGAGCCAAAAATGAACTCTAAATCTTGAAAACTAAGCGTGCTGTGATTTTTTTTGGGGGGGGGGAATCGCTTCGGTGCTCACTCGCAAACGCCGCCGGCATACGGGAGACGATTTTTAAAATGCCGCTTCGGTGTTTAAGGGTTAATCATTTAATATGGTCTGCCTGATAATAAAACAAATTTTTAATTTCAGATTCAATGAGAGAGAGAAATGTTCACACTGCCAATGACTTTAAATTATCGTGCATCAGCATCATAGGTGCAACTCTACCATAAATAAGTGGAAAAAAGTATCTTAATAAAAAATACTGGCCATGAAAGAACACATTTTACTGTTGTTTTCACACCAATAACAGATAAATACATAAATATAGTATTATTATGAGATAGGATGAAAATAACAAACAGAAGCAAATTTTACACACAAAATTCATGCTCCTAACACCAACTATTAACAACAAAAAACAATAGAGTTCACGACAAGACATACATATTTAAGTCATACTTCAATTTGAAAGCACTTCTTATAACAAAAAATAACCTATTTACACTAAAAAGAAGCAAGAAAATCACTCTGAACAGAGTTCAGTAAGGGAAAATAACCCTGCTTCTTTCCTCAGCTGATTTTTCCAAACCAAAACATAGATCGCTTTGTTTGTATTTTATAATACCACACACAGTAATATGAGACGGCATAAAGTATTATTGGATACAGTGAAGTAAAGCATAATTTTTAAAAGAGCCAGGGAAAGATGCATATTAGTAAAGTTTGTATTTTATGAGGGTCTCTCAGTGCTTCAGCAAACATCGAAATACGTACCGATAACCAGACAAAGCGCCATCTATTAAAAAAAATGAACAAAGTCTAGTTCACGTAGTTGTTAATTTTCAACTTGACATTCTATATAAAGAAAAATAAACTTGTCACATACAAACAGTTTATCAAGATTAATTTATGCTAAATAAAAGCATTAAAATTGCTCTGAATTCAGTTAGATATGGCAAAATAACCTTACCTCTGCCCTCAGCTGATTTTTCCAAACCAAAACATGATCGGTTTGTATTTTGTAGCACAAATAGTAATACAAGACTACATACAGTATTATTGGATACTGCGAAGTAAAATATAACTTTCTAAAAGAGCATTTTATAAAGCAGCCTCGGCACCTAGCCTATGCAACCGATAACCAGACAACGGCGCTATGTATAAACCCTACAGTGTAAAACCCACTTATGAATATATTTAACAAGCGCCATAAAACCAAAATGCCACTAACCAATGGTGAAGGTAACCGCGGGCTGCCTGTATATATGTTCCACAGAGAAATCTGCAAATACATAAGTCCGCGAATCCGGAGCGTGCTAATACAGGGGGTTCACTAGGTTAATTATTCTTTTAACAATCGTGTTACTTCTTCAGTATTTTATTTCTATTCCATTGCTCATAGTTTTTGCTTAATATGCGCACTGACCTGTTCTCAATGTACGATTTTATCTTATATACACGTATCTTGCAATATGAACTTACAATAAAGGATAGGCCCCTAAAAGTTCAGTATATCTTAGTTTTACCAGACCACTGAGCTCTACTAGGGCTGGCCCTAAGGATTAGATATATTTACGTAGCTAGGAACCAATTGGTCACCTAGCAACGGGACCTACAGCTTATTGTGGGATCTGTACCACACTGTGTCAAGAAATTAATTTCTATCACCAGGAATAAATTCCTCTGATTCTGCGTTGGCCCAGCCGGGATGCCTAAGGTGGTGGGAAGAGAAGATGCTTTTAGGACATTTTGATACCTTCCTCTCAGTGACACCAAATTGAGGGTTGGTTAGGGGTATATCATACATGATTTCTCTTTCTATTATCCGTTGTCTCTATTTGCGTTACACCATTTTACATCGCATTACTCACCTATAACAATTATTTTTTTATGTTACCTTATTATTTGTTCCATATATGCACAATTACATTCTTATTATATCTGATGTTATATATTTACAGATTTCAGTTTTTAGTAAATTACCATCTGTATTTCATGATGGCCTTTTATGTTCTTTTAGTATGATAACCTTTATTTCAGCTTAGTATGATAACCTTTATTTTAGGTTTCCTTTAAGGGGGAGGACCGGCATGCTAGGTTAGGTGAGGCTATGTGGGTTAGGGTAGTATGATAATCTTTATTTTAGCTTTCCTTTAAAGGGGAGGTTCAGGGGGCGAAACCCCATGGCCAGATAACACAACGTACTAGGTTAGGTGGGTTAGGTTAATACGGTAACCTTTATTTTAGGTTTCCTTTAGGGGTCCAGGACCCCTGGCCAGGTAACATGGCGTCCTAGGTTACGTGGGTTAGGTGGGTTAAGGGTGGCATGATAAACTATATTTTAGGTTTTCTTTAGAGGGGGTCCAGGGGTGAGACCCCCTCCGATCAGGTAACACTGTCTGTTAAGTTAGGTGGGTTAGGTTTAGATAATACCCTTCATATTCGGTTTCCTTTAAAGAAGAGGGGTCCAGAACCCGCCCCAGATTGACACAAAAAACAAATGACAACCTAATAATCTTGAATATTTACATAATAGTAACACAAATGAGAAATATCAACAATGGGGACAAATATAAAAATAACAACATTTAGAGAAACACAATGATAATAATAACTTTTCATTAATGGTACAGGCAGTCCCCAGTTATTGGAGGGGGTTCCATTCCCAGGGGTGTGTCAATAAGTGAAAACCACCCTTAACCGAAACTCGGTGATTTATGGCGCCGATATCTATGCCATTAGCACCCTTAAGGCGCCGATAACTGGAACTTGTCCCATTATGGCACAATAAATTGCCAATTTTACGCCCCCCCCCCCCCCCCCCCCCCCCTTAAGGCGCCGATAACTGGAACTTGTCCCATTATGGCACAATAAATTGCCAATTTTATGACACTGGACAAGCGCCAAAAACCAGATCGCCGATAAGTGGGGACTGCCTGTAATAATATTCCATTTGCTATTACCTGAAAGAACAGGCAATTTCGATCCATTTCAAAATTTCTGCTTAAAAAGTAATATAAAATATGTGTATGTATGTATACATAAATATATAAAATAAGTGCCCCTGCCATAACATTTGTCTGGACCAGTATTTCTTTTAAAATACGATTTCTTTGGTTTCACAAGAATCCCCATGTCCATCACAAGATATTGTGTTTTCATATATTCACTCAGTAATGCACATTATTTTTTGTTTTTCTCCAAATATGTTGTCAAGAGTGTCACACAGGTGTGAAACCATCCCCCCTTGATGACATCATTCACCCCCCTTCATTCTTTTGACCAGTCACAGCCCTAATTACCCACCCAGTACATAAGCGCTAAGCCAATTGCGTGTTACATTCCACTCTACAAGTTTCTGTACATTCAATGCTACATTTTTTTCATTCTGAAGGTAGCTGCATTTCTCCCATTAATTGTGATAATAGGTCTGTTAATTCCTGTGATTTTAGCTTATGTTATTGCGGTAACTACATAAAATTATTTGCAGTATACTGTCATAATAGAATTTTAATTGAGAACATTGGGTTTTTCCCTCCCTGGTGTAAGGCAGCAAATGCCAACTTGCTTGTGTTCAGTGTTTAAGGTAAGTGCTTTTGTGATTTGCAGTCAAGGTTAAAATGTTATCCTTCATGAATTTGGTATTTTATTTATTTTTTATGTAATGTTGACTAGTTTTCTGTATTTTATTAATGCATACAAGTTCGTCATGAGTGATGCCTTGGAAACAAGTTATGGTATTTTTTGCACTGATTTCCCCTACGGTCTGAGTGGTGTTTCACACTTGCTTTTACCTTTGAAGTTGTTTTTTCCTACAGTTTTGGTGCTCTTGATGTAGAAGTAGTGGTCTTTGTTGGCCAACTGTTATCTACATCCAGAATCGTCTACCTAACAACCCCATCCCCCTTCTTCCAACTCGTCCCTCCTACAACACCCTCCCCCCAACAAGGAACCCTCCTTCCTTCAGCCACTCCCCTCCATGGAACGTATGGATCCCTGAGGGTTTGTGTATCCGTCAGCCTCTACCAGAGCACAAACATGGCCGTTTTATTTACGTGTGTTCTCACCCGGCCCCCAAACAACCCTGAATTCCCAAAGTTCACCGTCAATGTTGGGTAGTCATAGGAGGTAATTAACAGTTGACCTCAAAAACATTACTGCTGCTGCTTCATCAAAAGCACTAAAACTGTAGGAAAAATCAATTTCCAAGGTAAAAGAAGGTGCAGAAACATTACCTAGACTTACCAATTTATTGGCCATATAAGGTGTGGGACCTCTTTCCCACTCGATTTCCCCAAATTAATGAAGCATAATATTGTTATGCATTACGAGTCACTCAGTCGTCCACCCAAACCTGTTACTGCTACTAATGCGTGCATGTCCGCCCATTAACCTGTTAAGCATCCCCTCCCCGGATGAGCTCACCGCTAACATACCGTCACGCTTTTTTTTGTAATTAGCGATAATACCACTGATGATAGTTTTTCAAAGTTAATATTGATTTTTATGCTTATTATTCATACTGTAGTTAAGTGTAGGAAATTATTAAATGTTGGAGTAAAAAAAATTAATACTACAATTATTTTATTTCAAAAGACTTCATAATACTGAATGAAAAACATTATACATACATTCACTATTATTCTTTCGTATGCCAATCTCTAAAGCAAGGGGCTACACACAATCCTACCTCACAGTGTCAAACCATCTATCTATGTACTCGTGATTGTGGGGACAAATGTTCTACATTCTCATCTAGAAACTGATTTGCAAATCTGTTTCTTTCACAAGGTAATTAATGATTTCATCATCAAAATATTTCTCAAAATATTCTAATGGGTTCTCTTTATCCTCGACTGTAAATTTCACACCGGGATCAGCAACAAAAGTAAAGGGATCTCTCTCTCTCTCTCTGAGTCCAGTAACTCGGCAAAGAAGTTATCTTCACTCCCGCTATTGGAAGAAGAGTTTGTATCCTCAATATCCTCATCACTGGAGGATTCAGAACTAGAGCTCCCATCATCAAATAGGTCATCAATATCAGATTCCTCATCTAGCATTTGATTGATCTCACCTGAAGAAATACGCCTCCTCTTTGGGACATTCATTGTGAAAGACGTGATAATCTATTTATCTCAATAAATGCCTGAAGCATACTGAAAGAAAACCACCAGGGCCAGGCAGTTTTCTAGCATAAGCGACCACCAGGAAAGAGTTGCCAGGCTGGAAATAAGTTTCCCATGTGCTGAGTGTGTTACCAAATGATGTTCCTACAATTTCTATATGAGTAAACGTATTATTACGGGACTGACGGCTTGACAAGCACAGTAAGTCTAGAACGTAATATCCCGTTGAAGGCGCTACCGAGTAGATCGAGGTTAACGTATTATTACGTGGGTGACGCTAAACAGGTCAAGGGTTAAATTGGTAGAACTTGATTCATTTGTAAGGGTTAAATTGGTAGAACTTGATTCATTTGTAAGTCATAAATAAAACTGATGTAAGAGTACAGCCATCCTTTGTTCCAGTAAACATTACCATTAAACCATCTGACTATCTAATATTTTTGCAGTGAAACCTATTAAGCAACATATATCATATTAAGTAGTCAAGGTAACCTGGCAGTTTAACCCGGGCTTAAATTGCCAGTATAGTAACTATGTTAAAGTTGAAGGGGGGCAATGCCCAATAAGTGGGTACCAGTCACAAAGTACACTTGAGATATCTGAAAAATTCAAATAAATATATAAAAGTAAATGAGCAAACCATAACATTACCTTGGACATGGTATCTTCATCAGGCTCTTCTTGAGGATCTGCCCAATCAACAATGATTTCACATCCCCAAACTTTAAAGCGTCCAGAACTCAGCCTCCTTTTGGCTAATGAAGCAGCCTGCAAAAAGAAAAATTAGGTGAAGACAAAAAAAAAATGACCACATTATGTAATAAGGAATTTTCTGGTACTAGTGAAATTGTAATACTAATTTGATACTATGATTAATTCACAGAAGCTGTGCATCTGGTGCCTAGCACCGTACCTTATGATGTTCCTAATTGACTGTTGATCAGCCAATCACAGGGCTGGAAAGTTGCAAACTCGTCAGTCTCTCAAAACTTCATACAGTGAGGATGTTCGCTCTAACCTCCTGACAAAAATGTCTTTCAAAGTTATAACTTTTATTACATCTGTTTTACCCAAAAGAAAAGTTGTTTCCCAATATCATCACTAAACATTGTCAAGATAATGACTTCAGGATTTGAATGATATATGAATTATGTGCTTCACTAAACTTAATGCTAACATATGTATAGTGAAATAATAAAGTATATCCTTTCATTCCTTACATGACATCGCAGTACATTCATCATACATTGTCTCATGTCTCATACAGTATGTAGCTTAATAGCCATGGATGACAATGCTACCAAAAAATTATAGGTAGGGTTATCAGGATGAAAATAGCAAGCAAAAGATTAAGAATATTAATCTCTCTCATCTTCATGTAGTCACATCCTGGTCACGCGATCAGTTGATGACGTCGTCATTGTGATCACGATCCCTCGATTGAAGTAGTCTTGTGGGGGGAAGAGAAATGAGACATTATCGTCACTATCATCATCACAATCACCCTCTCTCATATCCTATACAGGCAGTCCCTGGTTTCAGCTTACAATGTTCCGTGCTTTTCAAATATATTCATCAGAAATTATTTCCAGGGTTACAATGCTTCTGACAATCATCTGACAGAAGAAATATGACTCCAAACTTGCAAAATAATCAATATTTGAAGGCTTTCTTTAAGAAAAGTGCCGTAAAAATGCAGCTTGCATGGTTTTCAATACACTCAAAGCATTAAAAGTAAGGTTTTCTTAGGATTTTTGACGACGTTCCAGCTTATGATGATTTTTGGCTAAAGCAAGAACGGAACCAGTCGTAAAACGGGACTGCCTCTAGTGGAAAATCTCTCTCTCTCTCAGATATTGATAACTTATGAAGGAAATTCATTCAGCCCATTGGTTTTTCTTTCACTAAAATCTTTTCTCCTTTATTTATCTCATTATTACTTTTTTATATATATATTTATTACAATTTTTTTGTATAGAGATTTCCACAATAAGGTATGAAAAAAAAAGGTGATAGTGATAATGATAGTAATGATAATGTCTTAATTTTCTTTTTTCCCCATAAGAAAGCTTCTATCAAGGGATCGTGATCACAATGACGTCATCAACTGATCATGTGACTAGCATGTGAGTACCCAAAGATGAGAGTGAGAGATGATTATTATTAATCTTTGGCTTGTTATTCTCATAATATTGATAGCCCTACCTATAATATTTTGGTAGCATTGTCTTCCATGACATTTAAGCTACATAACTGTATGAAACACAAGATGATAAACAATGAATTCACTACGATGTCATGTAAGGAACGAAAAAATATATTCTATCTTAAAATTTCAAGTTTATTTCACTATACATATTTTAGTATCAAGTTTACTGAAGCACAATTCATATATCATTAAAATCCTTAATTCACTGGCTTGACAGTGTTAGTGATGAAATTGGGAATCAGTCCTTTTCTTCGAGTAAAACAGGCATAATGAAAACTATAACTTTGGAAAGACATATTTGTCAGAAGAGGTGGGAGTGAACATCTTCAGTGTATGATGTTTTGAGAGAGACAGACGAGTTTGCAATTTTCCAGCCCTGTGGACAACCAGGAACACTGTAAGGGATGGGGCTGATAACCAGAAGTAAGAAAATTCACTCCAAATCGAGTTAAGGCAAAATACAATCGTATTCGCCATCAGTTGTTTTCCATGTGCAAATACATACACTCGTTTGGTAAATGTGTACAACCATGAACAACCGAACGAGAAACATGTTGCTAAGTAAAACCGAACTGGATAACAACATCCATTTGGCTTGTATTTCAACCATCATCTGATAATAAACAATTACCGTTATGTATAATAGAACCGATATATTTTTAGGTAATAACTCTGTTTGCAAAAGATCAAAGATCAGTAAGGAAACATACTGTTAAAACTGTTAAATTTAAATTAAATTTAAACTAAGTTGTAGCTAAAGCTCAGAACACTTTTCAGTTAAGAGATAATAATTTTAATCAAAACTTCAGGTCTTGAAAGAATACAGTTTACTGCTGTTTTCACACTATTTTCACACATATGAAAGATAAATAATGTAAAAAAGCTTGTACTACGAAGAAATCAAGTGAAAATAGCGAATGGAATCACATAATTTTCCATACACAATAAACATGCCCACAAAGCAATCTGTTAACGCAACAAATAATTTAGTTCCCAACAAGACACATTAAATTCATATTTTGACTTGAAATTAACACGTCTTACAATGAAAAGATGACCTTGTCTCATATACGTAACGTATCTAGATATTCTTTTATGCTAACTAGAAGCAAAACAATTTGCTCCGAAGTAAGTTAAATATGACGAAATAAACTCGTATTTGCCATCAGCTGATTTCCAAACCAAAACACTGACTGCTTTGTTAGTATTTTATGATATAATATGTAATGAGAATACATACAGTAAAATAGGTTAGCGTAATGTACGATTTGTAAAAGATTCACAGAAAAGATGCATATTCATTATGTTTTTATTCCATAATTAGATGTAGGCATCAGCAGCCTGATAGGTATCGCTCAATCATGCTGTTTTCGGTCCGAATCAGAGTCCGATTTACCATGGTACCTATCATCATTTACGCTAGGCTAACTTGTTAAAGTTATTCAGTTTCTCTTAGTACTGAATTATCATAAGCCAATATGCACTGAACCTAGAGAATTAGCTTAAATTAATAATTATTATGCCGTATATGTATATAAGTATACTGTGTAGTATAGGGTACGCTACCCTATATGTAAAGATGGTACTAATTACCCTAGTGTATGCTAGGCCCTATATTAAAGATACGATTTTTTCCGACATACGATGGGTTTTTCGGAACCTAACCCCATCATAAGTAATGCCAGTAAACTTATGCCATCAAACACAAGTGTAAATAAAATTGAGAGAGGATAATTTTAATCAAAACTTCAGGTCTTGAAAGAACACAATTGACTGTTGTTTTTACACCAATAAAAGATAGGTAAGGTAACTAACGGTAAAGCTCATACCTTGGCTCGTACTACGATGAAATAAAGTGAAAATACCGAACGGAATCACGTAATATTTTTACAAAATAAAAATGCCCACAATGCAATCAGTTATTGAAAAAGATAATTTAGTTCACGAGAAGTATTAAATTCATATTTAGACTAAAAAACACGTTGCATAATGACAAATTGCCTAGTCTCCTATAAGTAAAGTATCTGGATATTTTATGCTAACTAGAAGCAAGGCAATTCGCTCTGAACTGAGTTAAATACGGCGAAATAAAACGTAAACACGGTGAACTAAACTCGTATTTGCCATCAGATGATTTCCAAACCAAAACAATGACCACTTTGTTACTATTTTATGATACAATAATATGAGAATACAGACAATATTATTGGATACAGTAATGTATTAACTTTTTAAAAAGATTCATGGAAAAGATGCAATTCATTGTTTGTATTTCATAAATATACGTAGCTGTAAGCAGCCTGACATTGCTAAATTAGGTATGCCGATGTCGGTCCTAATCTGATGCCCGTTTCATGTCCATTTTTTGTTCTACTGATATATCATAGTCGGAATTCTTTGAACCTCCAAAATTGGCTTATATTAATGAATTACTAAATCATAATGTATATGTAATATACTGTAGGCTAGGCTACTGTATTTGTAAAGTGTTCCCCCGTATTTGCGTTCTCCGGATTCGTGGATTTCTCTCTGGACCATATCTACCCACTATTTGCGGGGGAATCGCCTATTCGCGGAATTTTCCGGCAAAAGTCCCCACCAATTAGTGTTTTTTTTATGTTATTTTCATGACTAAATGCATTTTTATGGTACAAAAAATGATTTACTAATTTTCAAATATTAATACTGTATTAGTAAGTTTAATAAGATTAAATGATATCACATAGTAAAAATTATAAATCTCTCTCTCTCTCCCTCTACTACAGAGATGTATGGTTTTTTTGTATGATAAATAATTGATTTCATATTTTCAAATATTAATATTAATGTAAACGTAAACAGCAATAACATCAATTCATTAAAGAAAATACTAAAGTGAATTAGTAAGATTTCAGTTTATAAATTTGAAAAATTAAGTAAGAATGAAGGAAATCCCAGTCTTCTCTCTCAAAACTCCAGGTACTAAAACTGTCAAACATATCAAGTAATGGGACGAGGGGGAGCAGCTGTTGGGTTGTTGCCACCAAGTGTTCATGAAATTTCTCTCTCTCTCTCATTTACTGAGACTCAAGAATTTTTATAGTACATGTACTATTTGTTTTTAATACTTTAAAATAATAATAATAATAATAATAATAATAATAATATAACTGTAATTACAAAATTCATATTATGTGATAGCATTTTGAAGAAATACAATACAGGCGGCCCGCGGTTAACGGCGCAATCACTCAACGGCGAATCGGTTTTACGGCGGTCGTCAAAATTATTCATTATAAAAATAAGGCATTTTAAAGGTATCTTTACGGCACAAATTTCAGTTAACAGCGCCGCTGTCTAACGAGTTCATACATTTGTAGAAATGCCGTTCATACCATAAAGGTTATGAAAATTATATTAACAAATTTTATGGAGAGTTATTACGTAGGTATTAGGGTAAAATATATGCCTCTGACGCTGTTCTATGCCGAAAATATCGAGTTACATAAGTGCAAATTTAGCTATGGATGTGTCGATTCATAAACGTTTATGCTTTTGTTTAAAATGTGTATGAAAATGTATTACGTGAAAGGTTTATTTTTGTACAGAAATATGATACAAAGGCAGCTTTTGAAACTGCCCTTCACGTTATCAAATACGATATTTTTTCATGTTCTTTCTTGTAAGCCGCCGCCTGCCGCTCTTCCGAAAAAAAATATAGAATTTAAAAAAAAGTGACAATTAGCGATTGATGTGTTGATTTTATAAATGTTTATGCTTTTATGTTTAAAATGTATGAAAAATGTATTACGAATAGGGTATTTTTATTTCTGTACAGAAATATGATACAAAGGCAGCTTTTGAAACTGCCCTTCACGTTATCAAATAAGATATTTTTTCATGTTCTTTCTTGTAAGCCGCCGCCTGCCGCTCTTCCGAAAATATAATTTAAAAAAAGTGCAAATTGGCGATCGATGTGTCGATTTTATAAATGTTTATGCTTTTATGTTTATAATGTGTATGAAAATGTATTACGAATAGGGTATTTTTATTTCTGTGCAGAAATATGATAAAAAGGCAGCTTTTGAAACTCCCCTTCAAGTTATCGACTACGATGTTTTTTTCAAGTTCGTTCTTGTATGCCGCCATCTGCCGCTCTTCCGAAAATATAGTGTTAAAAAAAGAGTGCAAATTTAGCGATCGATGAGTCGATTTTTCAAATGTTTATGCTTTTATGTTTAAAATGTGTATGAAAATATATTACGTAAAGGTATTTTCACAAATTAAGGCAGCCTTTGTAACTACGCTCCACGTTGTCAGGGGATGGTTTTTCATGTTCGTTCTTGTCCGCCAGTTCCGAAAAATGCATTGTGTTATTTTATTAATTATGCATCTTTTCCATAAATCCTTTACAAAGTTATACATTATTTCACTGTATCCAAGAATATTGTATGTATTCTCATATTATTGTATTTTAAAATACTACGGCAAACTTAAGCCCGTATTCCGCGGAGCGGCCAATGTTGTGGTTTGAAATCAGCTGATGAATACAAGTTTGTTTTTTTCACCATAACCGCAATTCTGAGCGAATGCTCTTGCTTCTAGTTAGCATAACGAATATCTATATACTGACTTATATGAGACAAAGTTATTTTTCCTTACAGCGTGTTTTTAGGTGGAAATATTTATTGAATATGTCTCGTTGTGAATGTGAACTACTATTTTTTTTCGTTAACAGATTACGTTGGCGGCATGTTTATTGCGTAAAAAATTACGTGATTCCGTTCGCAATAATCCTTATATCATCGTAATACGAACTGTACGTTATGTATCTTATATCGGCATGAAACCAACAGTAAAATGTGTTCTTTCAAGCACAGTAGTTTTGATTAAAATGATTTTATCCCAATTTTATCTACAGTTGTGTGTGATGGCAGACGTTTACTGCAGTTTTATCCTTGTTGCCGATGTACGATAATAGTCATTAGCAGCTTGAACAGTTTTCTCAGCTTCAGTTATAACTAGGTTTAAATTTAACGGTATATTTCCCGATTGATCATTAATCTTTATTGATCTCTGATCTATAGCGAATAAAGTTATTACATTAAGATATCTCAGTTCTATTCTATACATAAAGCCATTTATAACAAATATGGCAATGTTGCACTGTAGTACGATGATCGAAAAACAAGCCAAACAGATGTTATCCAGTTTTGTTGTACTTGGAAAAAAAGAAAAAAAATGTCGTTTCTCGTTCGGTTGTTCATGGCTGTACACGTTCACGCAACGAGTATAACGTTAAAACCATATTTTCATCATTCTCTTTTGCTGTTATTGAACTTATGTAACTAGAAGATGGATAAAGTTAGGCCATTGTAATTTGATCTCACATAAAATCGGACTATCGTAAGACTAATGATCGTAACCTGAACACTACAGCTACCTGTACACTGTATAAACTTTATTATATCTTTACATACTCTAGACACCCACATGTACTGTACAGTACATTCTATAGTACTATACTGCATAAATATAATTTTCCTTATTGCGCTTGTGGGATTACGGCGCCTTGACTGGTCTAGAGTTTCGAAAGAAGGTGTGCGGCGGCCGTAGGCTTTAAAATCCCTCAGCGTCGAAAATCGCTTGGCGTCGGTGGCCAGGAACGGAACCCCTGCCGCTAACCGAGGGCCGCCTGTAATCTATCCATTTCACTCTTTTAATTAAGGATAACACTCTCTCTCACTCACTCACTCTCTCTTTCTCTTGCCCCACAGAATAATATATATGTCATAGTGGTAATTCACTCCCTCTGTTTCACTGGAAGCGATATAAGTATTTTATGAGAGAACAGAGATATAAACACACACAAACTCTCTTTCTCTCTCTCTCTCTCTCTTTACTGAGATGAAAGAATTTTTATGGTACTAGTGTGTAAAATGTTTATTGATATTTTCTGTTAATAATAATAATAATAATAATAATAATAATAATAATAAAAAACTGTAATTACAAAATTCTTATGTGGTAGTATTTTAAAGAGATAAAAATGACCTTTCCATTTCACATACGTAAGGATACCTCCTCTCTCTTACTGTGAGAAGAGAATTTTTATGGTAGATGCATGTGTTTATTAATATTTTCAAATAATAATAATAATGATACAGTGGTACCTCGAGTTACAAAATTAATTCGTTCCGAGGCAACCTTCGTATCATGAGTTTTTCGTATCTTGAACCACATTTTACATGTTAAATGCCTAATCCGTTCCAAGCCCTACAAAAACACCCCAGGCCTACAACACATGTTCTAGGGTTACGACGCCGATCCGACAGAAGAAATATGACTCCAAAAAGGCAAAATATTGTACATACTTGAGTAATATTCAACTGCATGTAATGTTCAACCCCATTTTTACTGCATATAATAGGACTTTAGCTTATGTCCCTTAGCAATAAGCCTAGCCTATGTTAGCGGTTGCTACTGTATCCTAGTCTATGATTCTGACATCTAAATTTAAGAAGCTAAAAGCTTAGAATATGCCAATGAAATGTATAAATAATCAGTATGTACTCATTTCAAATAATTATTAATTAATCATTAACTATAATACACAAACAAACAAAAACAATACCTTCCAATCGTTTGTTTACATTCAGCTCTTATAAGTACCGAACGAACGCCAAGCAATCACTTTTCCTAGGACACAGTAAGCCATAAATTTTCATTAGTATTTCTCTTCAACTAATGAAACTACCAAACAGTATAACAACCATTCATTTCTATTCTTTATTCTATCTTTATCTAATGGAGATACCGAGTTACTGACAGCTATGATGAAACATATACGTAACGTAATATTAAAACAGAAAAAGAATTCTAAAAATACGTATTTGTTGGCTTCGATGATAGCAGTCTGATTTATTTTATATTTTATATCTAATTCACAATTTTTTTATTAAATGTATTGCATGTACTCATTTCAAATAATTATTAAGTAACCATTAAAAAAAAAAAAAAAAAAAAAAAAAAAAAAAAAAAAAAAAAAAAAAAAAAAACAAAAAAAAAAAAAAAAAAAAAAAAAAAAAAAAAAAAACTTCCAAACTTCTGTTTACATCCAGCACTTACGAGTATCGAACGATCGCCAAGCAATCACTGAAACTACCAAACAGTATAATAACCATTCATTTCTATTCTTTATTCTATCTTTACCTAATGTTTTTTTTTTATTAAATGTATTGCATGAATAAGTTTTCAATTTACAGCATCCTTTTACCTATAGAATACATAAAGCACAAGGGGTAGATGCTGACCAATAGGAGAGCAGGATCTTATGGGGTGACTAGCATCAGGAACCAATGGGAGAGCGGGAGGATGGTGGCGAGTTTACTCAGTTGGCGGCGCGCGAGTTTTAAAATTGTTCTCGGTGGTCCGGGCGAATCTCGGGACTTTACAGCAACAACCTTTCGTAACTTGAGCAATTTTCGTATGTAAAGCCGTAAAATTTTTCGTATTTGCTTTCGTATCTCGAGTTTTTCGTAAGTTGAGCCTTTCGTATTTCGGGGTACCACTGTATAACTAACTTCAAATGAAAATTCTTCCCTTCGTCTTTTTCTGTATCAATTTCCCTACCTTCTCGTAACTCAGTGACGCTCAGAGCTGGGAAGCTGTGTAACAGTGCCATACAATGGTCAACAAATTTAATGGTTTTAATGCAATCTCTCTCTCTCTCTCTCTCTCTCTTACTGAGGGGATTCTTTATATGGTACATGCATGTAATAAGTTTATTATTAATATTTTCCAATAATAATACTATATGTGTAATAATACTATAAATGTAATTACAAAATTCATTTGTGAGTATTTTAAATACAATAATCTTTCCATTTCACTCTTTTAAATACTGTAAGGACAATCTCTCTCTCTCTCTCTCTCTCTCTCTCTCTCTCTCGGCTGCAAGTGTTAGGAGTACGTATGTACGTACGTATATACCTTTAAGGGTACTAATGTTTAGGATTACTTTGAAATTATATTGATACAGTCTCTAAGATAAATACATTAATATGATAATAATTTAAGGTAAATTTGATGTAGGATGTTACATAAGGTTTACATTTGGTGTCTCTCTCTCCTCTCTCTCTCTCTCTCTCAGCAAAATAACTGATATACAAACATAATTGTTCAGTCCTTTCTTTCTCCCTTCTCTGGAATAGATGTGTGTATTTATGGGAGGGGAAATAAGTGTTGAAATAAGTGTTGCCTATAGAAGTTCCTTTCAATTTATTGATATCGTAAAGAGTTCTCTCTCTCAGCAAAAGAACTGATATACAGACAAACATAATTGTTCAGTCCTCTCTTTCTCCCTTCTCTGGAATAGATGTGTGTATTTATGGGAGGGGAAATAAGTGTTGCCAATAGAAGTTCCTTTCAATTTATTGATATCGTAAGGAGTTCTCTCTCTCTCTCTCTCTCTGATATTGGCTGTTTATATATTTTTCTAATGGTAAAATGTTTAAGATGACTTTGGAATTATATTAATAATACCAATTCAATGGTATCTTTGATGTAGGATGATACTTTGTATACATTTGGTATTTGAACTTTCAAGATAGGCAGATATGGGCCCTTTTAGAGGGAAGTTCTAACTATTTGCGGGTTTGTGCTATTTGCGGAGGTCCCTGGTACACATCCCCCGTGAATACAGGGGGAACACTGTATATACGATATATGTACCATGATAACATCATCGTATACACAAGGCTAACTTGTTAAATGTTATTCAATTTCTCTTTGTACTAAATTATCATAAGCCAATGTCCATTAAACCTAGAGATTTATCTGAAATTTATAATTACTAAGCCATATATGTATAAGTATGCTGTGTAGTATAGGCTAAGTTACCCTGTATGTAAAGATGGCACTGATTAGCCTAGTGTAGGCTACGCTAGTATAATATTCTTACGGTAAATTAACGTGGGCTGACTTAGGTCCAAATCGATTTACGACCGATTGGTCGTATCCAATTGTAGTCATAAGTCGACAATTACCTGTACTGTATACGTAGTGCAGAGTATACTGTAGGCTAGGCTACTGTATTCATATGTATATGATACCCCATGGCATAATCATTATCATCATCATCGTATACTACGGTAGGTTACCCTGTTAATGTTATTCAATTTCTCTTTGTACTGAATTATCATAAGCCAATATGCACTAAACCTACAGAATTAGGTGAAATTAATCATTACTATGCTGTATATGTATAAAATATACTGTGTAGTGTAGGCTAGGCTACTCTATACTATGTAAAGATGGTTCTGATTACCCTAGTGTAGCTAGGCTATATTCAAGATACAATTTTTCCAACAAACGATGGGTTTCTGGAACCTAACCCCATCATAAGTAGGAGAATACCTGTACAGTAATACCTCAAACTCACACGATGCTAAGATCCAGAACCCCTCTTGAAAGGTAAAGATATACATAACTTTGGTACAAAGGTAAAGATATGCATAACTTTGGTACAATCACTCAAAGAGCTAATACATACAGTAAATGCTTATTTCTAGAGTTAAACCCTAAATAAGACATTTATGCTCCCGAAGCACATTAATTCACCTAAAAGTCAGCTTAATACATAACTGTAATTCATATTTCATTACAATACCGATTAAATATCAAGAGTGAAATTATTCAGGAATTATTATGGAGACAGAATAATGTGAGAGAGCACAAGTAAAAAATAAAAAGGCTAGAGAGAGAGAGAGAGAGAGCGAGAGAGAGATGAGAGAGAGATGAGAGAAATGAGAGAGCGAGAGAGAGAGAGTAGAGAGAGAGAGAGAGAGAGAGAGAGAGAGAGAGAGAGAGAGAGAGAGAATGGTGGAGGGGTTTTCCTTATGCTAAATATCAACTGTCAAATTACCGTATATTTCCGCTTATAAAACGACCTTTAGGCAAGATGAAGTAAAAAAAATTTTGGCAATTTTTCATTAACCCTCTTACGCTGGAGCGGTAAATAAAAAATTGTCTCCCGTGTGCCGGAGGGGTTTCGGAGTGAGAGCGAAAGCGGAAAAAATATTTTTTTCAAAAAATCACAGCGCGCTTAGTTTTCAAGATTAAGAGTTCATTTTTGGCTCCTTTTTTTGTCATTGCCTGAAGTTTAGTATGCAACCATCAGAAATGAAAAAAATTATCATCATCATATATAAACAATGCGATATGTGATAGCACAAAAACGAAATTTCATATATAATTGTATTCAAATCGCGCTGTGCGCAAAACAGTTAAAGGTAACAAGTTACTTTTTTTTTCGTTGTAATGTACACTAAATTGCGATAATTTTGGTATATAACATATTGTAAAACGATAAAAGCAACACAGAGAAAATACTATCACAAAATAATGCATGAATTCGTAACACGCGGACGTAAACAAATATTTTTTTCAAAAATTCACCATAAATCTAAATATTGTCCTAGAGACTTCCAATTTCTTTCAAAATGAAGACAAATGATTGAATATTACTATACTGTAAGAGTATTAGCTTACAATTGCAGTTTTCGACCATATCTGACGAGTTAAATTTGACCGAATGTCGAATTTTTTTATATATATATTTTTTATATGCAATTATTTCGGAAATAAGAAAAGCTACAACCTTCAAATATTTTCCGTTTTATTTTACATGAAATTGCGCACATTTTCATATATAAAACTCTATGAAATGCCTAATATGAAACGGAGCAAATATTCCGAGAATGGGACGTACGTATTTCGGAGATTTGTGGCGGAGAATCCGTGCGCGGAGGAGAGGAAAGATTTTTTTTAAATTCACCATAAATCTAAATATTTTGCTAGAGACTTCGAATTTGTTTCAAGATGAATATAAATGACTGAATATATTATGAAATTTTGAGTAGGAGGACTAGACTGTAAGAGTTTTAGCTTACAATTGTGTTTTTCGACCATTTCGGTAGAGTCAAAGTTGACCGAACACGGTTTTTTTTCTATTTATCGTGATTTATATGCAAATATTTCAAAAATGAGAAAAGCTACAAGCTTCAAATATTTATTGTTGTATTCTACATGAAATTACACACATTTTCATATAAAAAACTTTATGTAACGGCTAATTTAAAATGGTGCAAACATTACCACAATCGCACGTATGATTTTTTCGGAAGAGTTACCGCGCGGATGTAAAGAAAGTTATTTTTTTCATAAATTCACCATAAATCGAAATATTGTGCTAGAGACTTCCAATTTGTTGCAAAATGAAGGTAAATGCTTGAATATTACTAGAATATAAGCGTTTTAGCTTACAATTGTGTTTTTCGACCATTTCGGTAGAGTCAAAGTTGACCGATTGACCGAAGGTTGAAATTTTGGCAATTATCGTTATTTATATGAAAATATCTCAAAACTGATAAAAGCTACAATCATGAGTATTTAATTGTTGTATTCTACATAAAAATGCGCACATTTTCATATATAATACTTCATGTAACGGCTAATTTACAATGGTACAAAATTATGTCAAAGTGACGAAATAATTTCCGAGATGTGTCACAGATACTTTTTAGTGCGGCAAGAAAGAAATTCGCGCTTGCGCGCCTGCGTAACGATTGTAAACAAAATAACACCTTGATCCGTGAACTCCAAGCATCCCCCAAGGCGCGTGATTCAAAAGTTTTAGGCTGGTAGGCCTATAAGTATCTTTCCGCGAATTTAAAAAAAACTTTTGTAAGTCGACGTAAAATACGTCCAGTCGGCACACGGGAGACTAAAAATGTCGACGTAAAATACGTCCAGTCGGCGTAAGAGGGTTAATTTATCGCATATCTGTAGTATAGGATGACTTCTAAATTACCAAACCAAAATGTTTTTCAGAGAAAATTGATTATTTGCATAAATTAAATATTAAAACTACATTTATAATAATGATGACTTAACTAAACGTTGTGTGTTTGTTGCTTGTTGTATCAATTACAGTATATTACTATTATCATATTGTTACTGTATTACAGATAAACATCGTCATGTATATCATTTGCATTTGATATTGTTTTTCTCAAAATCTTGGCTGATTTGAGTATTATCGGTATCTTCATTGCCATTATTTGTCAGAAGAGATATAATCAGGAGATATCTTTTATCGTAAATTAATGAAGTTTGGTTGAAAACATGCACATATTACTTCATTGTACGTATGCATTTTCTCCAGTTGCAAACATCACTTAACCGCCTGGCTGTAATTAGTTTTATTGTTCCTTGGCTATATCCTGAAGCTTTAATTTGCTAGTATTCTTTCTTGAGATCTCTACTGCATGAGGGATGAACAGAAATGTCGAGTGGCGAATCCCTTAGTCGCGGACCAGTTAGCCACAGGTTTTTCTTTGGACCACTTCATAGTCTATATCACTGGTATGAATCGCAGCATTGTGGGTTTGTCCGTGTTAGGTACTACATGTCTATCAGGCTAAGCCTCAGCTGTGGTCCGATAACCACCAACATTCATGGACATTATGATATTAACTGACACTAAAGGTAATAAAACCATTCTCACCTATTGGACGTCGACTAAAATTGTCTGTCGGGTGACAATTGGACGTACGGTACGTCGACTACAAAAAGTTTTTAAATATATGTGGAAAAACAGTTATAGGCCCAGTTTGCGAAAGATTTTAAATCATGCGCCTTGAGGGAAGCTGGGAGTTCACGGATCACACTGTTTTGTTTACAAGCGTTACCCAGCCGCGCATGCGCGAATTTCTTCTCTCACTACAAAGCATCAGCGAAGCATTATCGGAGAGCGATTTTTTGATGCATTCATGTTTTGCAGAACTTTTGCGAGTGACTGCTGAAACCCTTACACTCTAGTAACATTCAATCATTTACCTTTGTTTCGCAACAAACGGGAAGTCTCTAGCACAATATTTCGATTTATGGTGAACTTAAAAAAAAAAAAAAAAATTTCCTTCCCTCCACACACGGTAACTACTGAAAATCTCAGAATTTCTTTAGTCATCCTTGTCATAATTTTTGCACAGTTTTCTATTAGGCCTTATAAAGTATTATACATAAAAATGTGCGCAATTTCAAGTAGAATACAAAAAAAAAATAACTCATGGTTGTATATTTTATCAGTTTTGAAATATTTTCATATAAACCATATAAATCACGACATGTGCCAAAATCTAAACCTGCGGTCAACTTTGACTCGATCGAAATGGTCCAAAAATGCAATTGTAAGCTAAACCCCTTACATTCTAGTAACATTCAATCATTTACCTTCATTTGGCAACAAACGGGAAGTCTCTAGCACAATATTTCGATTTATGGTTAATTTTTAAAAAAACTTTTTCCTCCCCTCCACGCACAGTAACTGCTGAAAATCTCAGAATTTCTTTAGTCACCTTGTCATAATTTTCACCACTGTTTTATATCAGGCCTTACATAGTGTTATACATGAAAATTTGTGCAATTTCATGTAGAATACAACAAAAAATAACTCATGCTTGTATCTTTTATCAGTTTTGAAATATTTTCACATAAATCACAATAAATAGAAAAAATTAGACCTTTGGTCAACTTTAACTCGACCAAAATGGTCGAAAACTGCAATTGTAAGCTACAACACTTACAGTCTAGTAATATTCAATCAATTACCTTCATTTTGCAATAAACGGGAAGTCTCTAGTACAATATTTCGACTTATGGTGAATTTTAGAAAAAAACTGTTTACGTCCGCGCGGTACAAATTCATGCATCATTTTGTGATAATATTTTCTCTAAGTTGCTTTGATCGTTTTACAATTTGTTATATACCAAAATCATCGCAATTTAGTGTACAATACAACGGGGGGGGGGGGGGGGGGGGGGGGGGGGGGGGGGGGGGGGGTGAGAGAGAGAGAGAGAGAGAGAGAGCTCACTAGCTTGAACAGTATTGCCCACAGTGCATTTGTATACAATTATATATATATATATATATATAGATTATAGAAATTTTGCGGTCATTTATCTAATATATATATATATATATATATATATATGTATATTCTATATATATTATAAATATAATTATTTCATGATGTTGCATACTAAACTTCAGGCAATGACAAAAAAAAAGAAGCCAAAAATGAACTCTAATCTTAAAAACTAAGCATGCTGTGATTTTTTTCCACTTCAGCGGAAACTCCCGAACGCCGCCAGCACACAACAGACACTTTTGTAAACAAAGGCTCTGCATTTAAGGGTTAATAGCCTATTCGTGGAACAATTCCACATCATTGACACTAAAATATATGTCGAGTGGCCAGCAACAAAATGTAAACATACGGAGTTACATTGTATTAACAGTCACCTTCATCATTCCGTAACCTTTTAGAAATGTTAATAGCAGTAGTGTAATTATGGTAGTAATAACATTTAGGAAAATACTAATTTTCAATTTTTAACTTCATTATTGCTTTGGTAGTGCGAAATTATCTTCTCCGAACAATGCAGTCATACAAATGATAATTGTCATAGATTATCATATTGTTGTTTGCCATCAACGATGAAGCGTAAATGTAATAAAACCAGTTTTTACCTTATATACTATATATATTCTTGGGGGAAGCATTTTCCAAAAGACAAAAATACACTTTACACGTTTATGCATTCATTACTTTATTTTGAGGTAGTTATTGTTTGTTTGTTGCTTTTAAATTGCATGGAACCAGTGGTTATTCAGCAACAGGACCAACGGCTTTACGTTCCTTCCGAACCACGTCGAAAGTGAACTTATATCACCAGAAATACACATCTCTCACTCCTCAATGGAATGGCCGAGAATCGAACACGAGACCACAGAGGTGGGACACTAATACCATACCAACCACGCCACTGAGACGGTTTGATGTAGTTACATTAATATTACAATATGGTACTGTAATCAGTACAGTAACTAATTTTTTTATCATAAATGTATATTCATTCACAAAAGAAAATACATATGATCACTGTGACGTCACCAAACCTACAGTCCCGTTCGTACGTATGTACTATTTTTACACAATGTGATAATGGTATCACTGTTCTACAAACTACCCACATCTTTAACATACATATGTGCTTAACTCTATCATAATACCCTTTAGTTACTTTTTTTTGTAGAGCCCAAATAGTATATCCTGGAAAATTAACAAAATCGTGAATTTTTTCATAGAGCAAGATTCACTAATTACTGTATTATCATCTTATTTTCATGAGTACATGTATTTTTATGACAAAAATGATTTACTAATTTTCAAATACTAATATGAATGTAAATAACAAAATATTGATAAAATGGTAAATTAAACTCACAAAATCACAAACCCTCTCTCTCTCTCTAAGTATACTTACCTCTTAATGAAATAAAACAGCAAATTTTCAAAAAAAGCTTATTTCACTTACAGAATAAACTGTAATACTGATCTATTATTGTAATAAAAGAACAGATGGTCCCCGACATTTGTAGCTATGTACGTGTTGCCATATTTCTATTCTTTCTGTGATTTACTAAACTGTGATTCAATGCAACTTTTATAGTTGACTCAATTATTATCCCACACATTATAACATTACACCAGAGAATATTTTATCACTATCGATGTTTCATTTCTTATCACCGAAAAAATATAAAATACGAATTTCATATTTAAACAACAGTTGCTCTCATCCTAAGCTGCTCTCTCTCTCTCAATAAAATATGAATTACTATATCACAACCTTAAAAACTTTTATGTACAAAGTTGAAAATAATAATAATTCCGATAATAAATTTGTTTCTTTTAGCAACCAAATTGTTTTCCAAAATAATTCTTTCGGTAATCAACGTCCATCAGCCGATTCTCAGTGTAAAATTAGGTTTTTATTATTGTATTTTGCTGTTTATGCATTAATATTAACGTTGGGTGCTTGTAATCATTACAGTAAACAATGTTTTTAATCATAAATGTGTTCATTCACGAAATAGATATATGTACTTTACGTTTTGTGCAGCAGCCAAATCATGAAAATAAAGAGGAATTGTTCACTAATATACTTTTGTTTGCAGATCTGATGAAGGGGAAATTGAAGATAGGAAAGAATCTATATAAGATTTATGACATTATAGACATACAAACACACAAACGAACAAAGGAGGCATAAAATAAACAAGGTAATCGTTTCGAGGACAATTCTTTTCTATTACTACTAATAGGAGCAGCCACTGAGTTTTAAACTTCTAAGTTGCAGTAAGTACATGTGTATCTTCAAGCTACATAGGATTTTCATATGATAGTTTAAGGTATATTAGGTGTTTAAATTAGTATTAAAATAGGCAGTTAGCCATCGAGAGTTTTTATAGATAGGACATTTTTGGTGTTTCAAGTACTGAAGTAAACAGTTGGGGTGGGTATAGCCAGGGTTTTGTGAGGGGTGTGATAAGGCAGACATTTGCTTAACGCTGGTGGTTGTGGCCCAAAACCCCTGCGATTATCGAGGGCCCACTTTAATTTATTTCTACTTATGGAAGCCCCCCTTTGAGAATCGGTAGGGTTTAACAACTTGACAATTTTAACGCTCTTAAAAATGCTCAATAGTTATGGTAAATGACGTTAGCAATCAGCTATTTCTCAATTCGGTTGTTTATGCCATACGTTTACAATAATTCACTTAATACGGAATTCTAAAAACTTTTTTTTTTCCTGGAGTATCATTAGTATTACAGTGGATGAGAGAGAGAGAGAGAGGGAGAGAGAGAGAGAGAGAGAGAGAACCATGACAAAGCGCTGTAGGCCTAACTCACTGCAAACTTAGCGGGTAAGCACAGAAATTGTTGCTAATAAAAAAAAATTGAAAAACAAGCATAAATATTACAGTAAATTGTTTTACTGGAATAAAGCATGAAATTCTATGTAAATTTACACTCGATTTTAAAGGACTAAATGAAATTTACCGTAAATAAACCACATTTATGTGTTTATATCCACTCACTGAAAATGGTTGACAAGCTAACTGTCAACGTACCATAAGCAATTTTTTGTAAGATAGTGATAATAAACTGATAATTCCACTTGTTTTCAATATTTATTATAAATAATCTTACAAATTAATTTTATTTATAATAAATACTAGAATACAGTATGAAATCATATGTAAATTTACACAAACCTTTGAAGGAAACTAAAAAAACTTACCATATGTAATATGTCTGCATAATATGTAGTGTAGTTTTTTGGTACATTTAAAAATAAAAAGTGTCTAATACGCCATCAAATACGGTAATTAAAACATACTTAAATGTGAATTTATATTTCATATATACATAATTCTTATAGGGGATGAAATTTAAAGATGTAAGTTTTTATCTGATTAAGGAATTTTCTTTTATCTACAACACTCCTGGAGATAATTAGCATTTGAGTAACGTCAGGGATGGGTGGTGCCAGCCCACCATTTCCGTTTCCAGCAAGACTTCGCTTCACTTGTAAATAATGTAAACATTTATGTTATTTCACTTACAAAACCAATTTATTCTGCTTTAATCATCTTGATCTATTATCATCATATGTATAAATTAAACAGATCGTCCCGACATTTGTCATGTTTACATTCTGAGAATCAGCCGATTGAGGCTCGCTACTACTGAAAGAATTAGGAAAATAATCTTTTATTTGCTAACAGAAACAAATTTACAAATAAAATTATCTCTAATTTTGTACATAGAGTTTATGATAAAGTAATTCATATTTCATTGAGACAGAGACAGAGAGAGAACTGGTGTTTACTACAAATGAAGTCTTAGCACTGAAACATCCCCATAAGCTGGATGTTTTACAGTTTTGACTGTATACTTTGTTGAAAAGTGGGTTGATCCTAGGGGTCTTCATACCTGCTGGCCAGCAATATGAATGTGAAAACATGACTCTTAACTAAATAGAACTTGTTCACAATCCTTTTTGTCCAGTGCCATTTGCCTTACAAAATTTCTTTCACTTATTCCTCATGGTATCTAAAAGGAGAGGCTTCTTTGCAGCAATGCAAGATGGGAGACGTCAGTCTTTCTGTAAATGATGTTGTATAGTTCTTTCTGAGACATTTCAAAGCACCTTCAGGACCTTTGCTGGCACTGATGAATATTTCATAACAATCCTTTTTATAAGGTTATCAGTCTTTTCATTGTCTTCTTTTTACTCCAGAGCCTTTTTTTTATAATTAGTAATGCAGTTTCTAAGTCGGTTTCCATAGCTAGCTGGTATTGCATTGCTATCGTGCTTTTGAGACACCCATCTCTCTTGCTATGACTATCAAAGACTTAACCCTTCTCTGCAATGTAACAATTTCAATCTTCTTCACAAGTTATAGCTTTTTAAAGTTATTTCTTATCATGAAGTGAGCAGGAGCACGAAAAACCACACGTGAAAATTACATGGGCCAAGAGCAAATACACTGACATCTGCTCCCTCTGACTGCTTATCAATCACTGCCTATCTATACACACACACACATACAGAGAGAGAGAGAGAGAGAGAGAGAGAGAGAGAGAGAGAGAGAGAGAGAGAGAGAGAGAGAGAGAGAATTTCACCATAATATATATATATATATATATATATATATATATATATATATATATATATATATATATATATATATATATATATATATATATATATATATATATATATATATATATATATATATATATATCTATATATATATATATAATATATATTATTATATATATATATATATATATATATATACCTATAAAAATAGCATGTGTTGAAAGGAGCTAAATGAAAATTAGCACTTATAGCTACTGAGAGAGAGAGACCTTACAGACCTTACATCTTGTTCGGGTTGCCCCAGGTCCCTCACAGAGAGAGAGAGAGAGAGAGAGAGAGAGAGAGAGAGAGAGAGAGAGAGAGAGAGAGAGAGAGAGAGAGAGAGAGAGAGAGAGAGTCCCCCTTTTACAAATGATTTGATTGAACAGCAACACAAGTTGAGACCTCTCCCTTAAGCTAGTTTACAGTAGTTTCAAGTTAACTGAACCTTGATATGAAAGATAGTCCCAGGCAGACCAACCAAATACAGTCAAAACCCCCCCAGGGTTTGTGGATGGGGGGGGGGGGGGGGGGGGTGAGAGGAGGAGGAGGAATAGGGAATACAAACACCCCAAAACTTGACAACTTTGCCCCAGTTTTATTGTTCAAACACTAAAGACCACCTCTAAAAATGTTTGTAACTACAGTAGGGCCTCGATTATCGCGGGGATAGGGCCCAGAGCCCCCTGTGATAAGTAAATCTCGTGTTATCCTGGTACCCACCTCAAAAATTGATAAAAACTGCCTACTTTAATAGTTAACCCACCCAAGACCACTATTCTAATGTTTATAACTGCCTACTTTAGTTCAAACACCAAATATGTCTTCAACTATCACCTTAAACTAAATTCAAGACAGTTTCAAAGTTATTTTACAACATTAGCCTTAAAAATATAAGTAGTATATGTACTACAGTACATATGTAGCCTACTAGCCTATGGATTACAGCTAGAGGCCTACATACACATGTGCTATTACATACTCACGTGGGCCTCTTTTATACGGATAGAGAGAGAGAGGGAGGTAAGAGAAATATCAAAATTATGTAAATCATATGGGTAATCATCAATGATCCATGTTGATAAATATGGCGACGATTTTGCAGTGCAATCAGATGAATAAAAATAGTAAAGTTCACATCATACACAACAATGCCACCCAGCCAATTTCAACTGATTGCTCTCTTTTTCAATTTAAACATGTTTCTATTCTGTCCAATTCCTGAAAATGGTTTTGCAAGATTTTGTCCTTTTTCTTACATGATATATCAAACATAGTAGAATAAAAGAAATATTCAACTTAACATTAAAAAGTTTTGATGTCCAAATACATATGCTCAATGTATTTGAGAACAAATGCAAGTTTTCCTGCCAGATGCTTAGGTTGAAAATTTTCTTGCTAATAACCTTAAGAAAATGAAAGCTAGCATTAACAATGCAAAATTGGTAACACTGAACTCAACAGATCTGTGTTAGTAGTACAAATGATAGTTATTGTATCACTAAAAATATCAAAATAAATGAATTCGCAAAGCCGATTCTATTCATGTTTTTCCTAAACACTAGCCTAAAAGGAAAATGTTATTTTGTTTGTTTCATTGCTGCCACAAACCCCTGACAACGCAGAGTACGTATGATCATTCTAAACTATTATTTACTACCATAATAATTCGGTAAATACATATCTCGACACTGCAAACTTCTCATATTGCCAATTGCCAACGCGCCAACAGCTCTAGCTGAGAGGGCCAGACCCCACGATATCTTGCATCGCGCAGACTGAAGAGCAAACTCATCTGCACTGGTAAAGGCTTGTCTTGCTATCCAAGCTCTCATGATAGCGAGTGATTGGTAAGCACTAGAATTCGCAAAAATTCCCAAGCTCGGCAAGAACACCCCACTCTTGTAAGACAATAATCGAGCAAGCCTTGTCCTGCCCTGGTACTCTGCAATATGATGAAGCCGAGCACTCAACAAGTGCCCATGTAACCAAGGGATCCAGGCGCTCGGCGAGACTCCCAATTACAGGCGGTCCCCGGCTTACGACGTTCCGAGGTTACGACGCTTTTTCTTAAATATTCATTGAAAAATCCGCCCTGGGTTACGACGCTTGTTCCGAGGTTACGACGCTGACGCTTCCGACGCTCCGAGTTTACGACGCTTTTAAAAAAACGCATACTATGATAAGAATCCTTTATAGTTTAGCACAGTTTCTCTCTCTCTCTCTCTCTCTCTTTGTATTTTCCGACGAAAATAATCACTAATTTGTGTAATTTGATGTTTATTTTCATGACTAAATACATTTCATAAAATATAAAATAAATCGGACTGCATGAAGCCAACAAATATGTATGTATTTTTTAGAATTCTTCTTCCGTTTTAATATTACGTTATGTAATGTTTCATTATAGCTGTCAGTAACTCGTATCTCCATAAAAATAATAATTCTCTCTCTCTCTCTCTCTCCTACAAAGATGTATGTTTTTTTGTATGATAAATAAATGATTTACTATTTTCAAATATTAATATTAATTTATACAGCAATAATATCAATTCATTAAAGAAAAAATACCATAGTGAATTAGTAAGATTTTAGCTTATATTTAAAAAATTATGGAAGAATGAAGGAAATCCCAGTCTTCTCTGTAACCTTTTCCTCAAGATCCAGGTACTTTTAAAACTGTCAGATATATCAATCTCTCTCTCTCTCTCTCTCTCTCTCTCAAGATACCTGTCATACATTTGGTGTTTCTATTTCTTCCTTTTATCTCTCTCACTCTCAGCAAAAGAATTGATAGACAGACAAAACATAGTTGCACAGTCCTCCTCTCTCTCTTCTCTGGAGAAATATATGTATTTATGGGAGGTCCTCTCTCTCTCTCTCTCTCTCTCTCTCTCTGTATTTTAATGAAAATACAGTAATTTGTGAATACACAGTGTTGCACATGAAAAAAGTAAATTAGTGATAATTTTAGAGATACGGCCCTAAGAAAAATTGCAAATTAGTAGTGAAATTTTCCCTGTGGACATGTTTTCAAGAGCATCGTTCCGGCTTACGACGATTTTCGGGTTACAACGCGTCTTAAGAACGGAACCCCCGTCGTAACCCGGGGACCGGCTGTATTGTAATAATTATTGGGAATGTCCGTTGCCGGAGTGTTTGAAAATCACAGAAAACTCAGAATATGCACTCGAGGCTCCTAAAACACAAGAACCCATAGGGGACCACAGATTGAAATTTGTCCAAAAGATAGAGAGAGCCAGGAAGAGCAAAGTCTTTCTCCAGATTTAAGAGAAGATCCTTCCTCAATGATGTAAATGTACATTAGGTGGGGCCCTAAGATCTTCTCAGGAATGTAGTCCCCCAACAATGAATTCTATGGAGAGCACTCTGCAGGACCCCTCCTATTCACCTTGCCCATCCCTTTGTAGCCATAGGAAGTACAGTGGGGAATCACTTAGTTGCAGATCAGCAGTTGAGGGATCAGTTAGTCACAGGTTTTTCCTTGGACCACTTCTCAGTCTATATCACTGGTATGAATCACAGCATCGCTGGCTTGTCCGTGTTGCGTATATGTTTATCAGTAGGGTAAGCCTAGGCCACCATCCAATAACCACCAACATATATGAAAAGACTCCTATTATGACATGTACTGACAATAAAGGTAATACAACCATTCTCACCTTATATATAAATAGCCTATTCAAGGTATATGTATGATGTTTATAGTAGGCTACACCTGGTCGTCTTGTGATAACCACCAACAAAGACAAACAGATTCACATTATGATATTAACTGACAATAAAGGTAATAAAACCATTCTCACCTCATAAAATTATTGGCATACCTTCATAATAAATAACCTATTCAAGGAATAGTTCCACGTCACTGAAATCAACTTATGCTCAGAGTGGCCAACAACAAAATGTAAACATATGTGGTTACGTTGCATTGCGCTCACAGCGACCTTATCGTTCAGTATCCTTTTAGAATGACAATTTCTAATTAGAACTTCATTATTAATTTGGTAGTACGTACAGTCCGGTCCCGAAATATGTGTTCGAATGGTGCGATTCCCCATTTAAGTAGTTGCTAGTTCTCAAAAATAGATTTTCTGTATCTATGAAGCCGTTCAAAGTCTGCGAGCCATGCACTGCAAATGTATCAAATCTATGTCTTTTCAAGTATTTTAGGTGGGGTGGGGTTCCTTGGTATCTGAGAGAAGGGGTGGGGGGAATGTGAGAGAAAGATTTCCAGCTCAGCCATTAGTTAAGACGGATGTCATAGTGTAGTGTGTATGAATGATCGGTATCATCAGCATCGCCATACATATAATTCAGATCTGCAAAGTGTATTCAGAAGGCTTTTGCTCAACCATTAGCTAAGACGGGAGAGGCTCATCCTCACACATTTTTGATGTCATAGTACAGTGTGTATGAATGGTCTGTATCATCATCATCACCATACGTATTATTCAGATCTGCAAAAGGTATTCTGATCATCCACATCATGTATGGATCTGCCTAAGAGTCAAAGAGGAAGACCTATTTTCTCGAAACTAAAAAGCTTGTCCTTAAGTTAAAGACGAAGGGAAGAGCAACTTCCATTTTGGCAGCAGTTGCCAACTTGAATCTGTCATGGTGAACATGAAGTAAGAATTTTTTTTGTCTAGGTAACTTGTTATGACTGACTTTTGGCATTTGATCATTTATTTTTTTCTATTGTTGAAATAGATTTTGATGAAAATGATTAGTGATGAGAGAGAGAGAGAGAGAAGATGAGAGAGAGAGAGAGAGAGAGAGAGAGAGAGAGAGAGAGAGAGAGAGAGAATCATTCACTCTAAACTTGTCATTTTATGACCTTATAAAATTATTGGCATACCTTCATAATAAATAACCTATTCAAGGAATAGTTCCACGTCACTGAAATCAACTTATGCTCAGAGTGGCCAACAACAAAATGTAAACATATGTGGTTACGTTGCATTGCGCTCACAGCGACCTTATCGTTCAGTATCCTTTTAGAATGACAATTTCTAATTAGAACTTCATTATTAATTTGGTAGTACGTACAGTCCGGTCCCGAAATATGTGTTTGAATGGTGCGATTCCCCATTTAAGTTAGTTGCTAGTTCTCAAAAATATCATTTTCTGTATCTATGAAGCCGTTTCAAAGTCTCCAAGCCATGCACTGCAAATGTATCAAATCTATGTCTTTTCAAGTATTTTAGGTGGGGTGGGGTTCCTTGGTATCTGAGAGAAGGGGTGGGGGGAATGTGAGAGAAAGATTTCCAGCTCAGCCATTAGTTAAGACAGAAGGCTCCGTTTCATGCATTTGTGATGTCATAGTGTAGTGTGTATGAATGATCGGTATCATCAGCATCGCCATACATATAATTCAGATCTGCAAAGTGTATTCTGATCATCGCCTATACGTATATCCAGATCTGCAAAGTGTATTCAGAAGGCTTTTGCTCAACCATTAGCTAAGACGGGAGAGGCTCATCCTCAACACATTTTTGATGTCATAGTACAGTGTGTGAATGGTCTGTATCATCATCATCACCATACGTATTATTCAGATCTGCAAAAGGTATTCTGATCATCCACATCATGTATGGATCTGCCTAAGAGTCAAAGAGGAAGACCTATTTTCTCGAAACTAAAAAGCTTGTCCTTAAGTTAAAGACGAAGGGAAGAGCAACTTCCATTTTGGCAGCAGTTGCCAACTTGAAATCTGTCATTGGTGAACATGAAGTAAGAATTTTTTTTTGTCTAGGTTAACTTGTTATGACTGACTTTTGGCATTTGATCATTTATTTTTTTCTATTGTTGAAATAGATTTTGATGAAAATGATTAGTAGAGAGAGAGAGAGAGAGAGGAGAGAGAGAGAGAGAGAGAGAAGAGAGAGAGAGAGAGAGAGAGAGAGAGAGTCATTCACTCTAAACTTGTCATTTTATGACCTTATAAAATTATTGGCATACCTTCATAATAAATAACCTATTCAAGGAATAGTTCCACGTCACTGAAATCAACTTATGCTCAGAGTGGCCAACAACAAAATGTAAACATATGTGGTTACGTTGCATTGCGCTCACAGCGACCTTATCGTTCAGTATCCTTTTAGAATGACAATTTCTAATTAGAACTTCATTATTAATTTGGTAGTACGTACAGTCCGGTCCCGAAATATGTGTTCGAATGGTGCGATTCCCCATTTAAGTAGTTGCTATTTTCTCAAAAATACATTTTCTGTATCTATGAAGCCGTTCAAAGTCTGCAAAGCCATGCACTGCAAATGTATCAAAATCTATGTCTTTTCAAGTATTTTAGGTGGGGTGGGGTTCCTTGGTATCTGAGAGAAGGGGTGGGGGGAATGTGAGAGAAAGATTTCCAGCTCACCATTAGTTAAGACAGAAGGCTCCGTTTCATGCATTTGTGATGTCATAGTGTAGTGTGTATGAATGATCGGTATCATCAGCATCGCCATACATATAATTCAGATCTGCAAAGTGTATTCTGATCATCGCCATACGTATTATCCAGATCTGCAAAGTGTATTCAGAAGGCTTTTGCTCAACCATTAGCTAAGACGGGAGAGGCTCATCCTCACACATTTTTGATGTCATAGTACAGTGTGTATGAATGGTCTGTATCATCATCATCACCATACGTATTATTCAGATCTGCAAAAGGTATTCTGATCATCCACATCATGTATGGATCTGCCTATAGTCAAAGAGGAAGACCTATTTTCTCGAAACTAAAAAGCTTGTCCTTAAGTTAAAGACGAAGGGAAGAGCAACTTCCATTTTGGCAGCAGTTGCCAACTTGAAATCTGTCATTGGTGAACATGAAGTAAGAATTTTTTTTGTCTAGGTTAACTTGTTATGACTGACTTTTGGCATTTGATCATTTATTTTTTTCTATTGTTGAAATAGATTTTGATGAAAATGATTAGTGAGAGAGAGAGAGAGAGAGAGAGAGAGAGAGAGAGAGAGAGAGAGAGAGAGAGAGAGAGAGAGAGAGAGAGAGAGAGAGAGAGAGAGTCATTCACTCTAAACTTGTCATTTTATGACCTTATAAATTATTGGCATACCTTCATAATAATAAACCTATTCAAGGAATAGTTCCACGTTCACTGAAATCAACTTATGCTCAGAGTGGCCAACAACAAAATGTAAACATATGTGGTTACGTTGCATTGCGCTCACAGCGACCTTATACGTTTTCAGTATCCTTTTAGAATGACAATTTCTAATTAGAACTTCATTATTAATTTGGTAGTACGTACAGTCCGGTCCCGAAATATGTGTTCGAATGGTGCGATTCCCCCCATTTAAAGTAGTTGCTAGTTCTCAAAAATAGATTTTCTGTATCTATGAAGCCGTTCAAAGTCTGCGAGCCATGCACTGCAAATGTATCAAATCTATGTCTTTTCAAGTATTTTAGGTGGGGTGGGGTTCCTTGGTATCTGAGAGAAGGGGTGGGGGGAATGTGAGAGAAAGATTTCCAGCTCAGCCATTAGTTAAGACAGAAGGCTCCGTTTCATGCATTTGTGATGTCATAGTGTAGTGTGTATGAATGATCGGTATCATCAGCATCGCCATACATATAATTCAGATCTGCAAAGTGTATTCTGATCATCGCCATACGTATTATCCAGATCTGCAAAGTGTATTCAGAAGGCTTTTGCTCAAACCATTAGCTAAGACGGGAGAGGCTCATCCTCACATTTTGATGTCATAGTACAGTAGTGTATGAATGGTCTGTATCATCATCATCACCATACGTATTATTCAGATCTGCAAAAGGTATTCTGATCATCCACATCATGTATGGATCTGCCTAAGAGTCAAAGAGGAAGACCTATTTTCTCGAAACTAAAACAAAAAGCTTGTCCTTAAGTTAAAGACGAAGGGAAGAGCAACTTCCATTTTGGCAGCAGTTGCCAACTTGAAATCTGTCATTGGTGAACATGAAGTAAGAATTTTTTTTTGTCTAGGTTAACTTGTTATGACTGATTTTGGCATTGATCATTTATTTTTTTCTATTGTTGAAATAGATTTTGATGAAAATGATTAGTAAGAGAGGAGAGAGAGAGAGGAGAGAGAGAGAGGAGAGAGGAGAGAGAGAGACTGAGAGAGAGAGAGAGAGAGAGAGAGAGAGAGAGAGAGAGAATTGTTCACTCTAAACTTGTCATTTTATGATGAATTTTGAGATTTCATCATTTCTTTTTAAGAAATTGTAATTTCATATCAAATTTTGAATTTTAATCATTCTTTATCGTAGAATAAATAAATTTAGATGAAAATTACTACAGTGGGACCCCTGTATTCGCAGATTTCTCTCTGGAACATTCCCCGCATTATTCACGGAAAACTTTGTTTAGTCGCGGAAAAATTCCACCCCTATTCTACGAATAATAGAGGTATATGTTCTAGAGAGAAATCTGTGAATATGAGTCCGTGAATCTGGAGTCCGCGAATATGTGGGGGTTCACTGTATTACTTAATCTTAATATTTAAAAATTAGTAATAATTTTTTATCATAAAAACAATGTATTTATTCATGAAAATAATTATAGTTGGTCCCCCCGTATTCACGGGAGATGCGTACCAGACCCCCTTTGTGAATAGCTAGAACCCCGCGAATAGTTGGAAGGAACCCCTATAAAAAATGCTAATTACAGCCTATTTTCTTAATTAAAACTCAAGAAAAACCCACTAAAAAACTTTTTAAACTTGGTTTTTAATAGTTTTATCACAAAAAATAAAGTGATTTTATGATGACATTGAAAAAAAAAAAAAAAAAAAAAAAAAAAAAAAGGAATTTTGTGGATATTTCTCATAAAAAAATACCGCGAATGTGCGAATTTTCCATGAATAATGCGGGGAAATATTCCCGAGAGAAATCTGCAAATGTGTGAGTCCGTGAACCTGGAGAACGCAAATACGGGGGTCCACTGTAGTTAACATTGCTCTATAAAAAAATCTGTGCATTGCTGCATTTTTCAAGATTTACAGTAAAATACGTTCCACATAGATCCGCGAATAGGTGAAGCCATGAGTCCTGAACCATGAATAAGTGGAGTCGACTGTGCCCTGTCCCTCCCTCGTGTGAATAAGAGCACACAAGTACTCTAGGTAAGCAGACTACGTGGGGCAGCAGAGTACATACGGGAATGCATGTTAGGTGATGGCATAAGTATACAGTAATATTCCGAGCTTACGTGAGGTTAGGTTCCAGACCAACCTCACACAAGGGGAAGTTTTGCGGCACAAGGGGAAGTTTTGCGGAAGTTTGGCACGGTCTCTAAAAATGCTAATAAATGCTTGCTTCTAGAGTTTGAAAACTAAATATGATCCTAATCATGCTTACTAAGTATTAAGCTAACTTTTAAACGAAGTTAAAGTTACTGTAATTTGATATAAAATGACAAATTTTCTACCAAATTGTATTTTTCATAACTAACAAGCCTGAGATCTTAACATTAGGATAATACTAGCGACAAGCTGGAAACCAGTAGAATTAAAATTAAACTTGTGAGATCCAGGGACTATTGGCATCTATACCAGGTCAACAGGGTCATGTAGTACCCAGAATGACCCTCGGCGTCCCGTGACCAGCCAGTTACTCTTCCAAACCCAGTTTAGACTGCTAGAGGGGTGGTTGAGAGGTGGGCCTTTATCTGTTAAGACCTCAGGTTTTGTTAGTTATGAAAAATAAAAATTGGTTAAAAATTTGTCATTTGTTCATATACGGAACAAACCTTTGGTCTTAACATAACATTATGATAGACTTACTTATTGGTGGGATGTAAGTCTCTATAACTGACTGGGAGTTGGCCACCTTTATCCATTTTCTAATAGTAGATGTATTCTAAGACAATGGACTATTAACCCTTGAACCAAAGATATATGAGAATCTATTGGTTTTCCCTCTCTGGGTGTTCCTACGATGCCATGGTTATTACATTACGGAAGATGGAGAACTCTCCATTCTCATAAACCAACTCCTGTCCTTGTATCTGGATCTATTATCCACCCCTCTCTCTCCCTATTATCGAGAGGAGTGTGCTTACTACTGAAAAAGTATACTATAATCTAGATTATCTTTACAGCACGGCTAGTTCCACGCTGGACGGGAGGAGGTTTTCGCGCTTGGCTGCCATCCGGTGGTACGAAGTTCGAATCCCGGCTTGGCCAACGCGGAATCAGAGGAATTTATTTCTGATGATAGAAATTCATTTCTCGCTATAGTGTTGGTTTGGGATCCCACAATAAGCTGTAGGTGACCAATTGGTTCCTAGCCACGCAAAAATATCTAATCCTTCGGGCCAGCCCTAGGAGGGCTGTTAATCAGCTCAGTGGTCTGGTAAAACTAAGATATACTTAACTTTTACAGCATGGCTGACCACCTCATCTGTTCCAGCTCATGATGGTACTCTCCTTCATACTGCCAGTAGGTAAAGGAGTAGAAAGAAAGTAGTAAAGAAGAAAGACCAGTCATCTCAATCATTCTACTTTCATACCTTCATCTTAGACTAGACACAACTGACCCCTCAGGGGTACCGATGAGCTATACCAATTGCTGGCCGCCACCACTGGACCCAAGGAAAGAGTGTCCAAGGAGCTATGGGCAACGTCTTTTAACCTTTAAACGCCTATTGGACGTATTAAATGTTGGCAAAAATTGTCTGTTGGGTGCTTAATAAGACGTATGATACATGGATGCAAAAAACTTTTTTTTTTTTAAATTCGTGAAAAATAGTTATAGGCCTACTTGGCGACAAGTTTTGAATCACACACCTTGAGGAATGCTGGGAGTTCACGGATCAAGCTGTTGTTTTGTTTACAAGTGCTACCCAGGCACGCATGCGCGAATTTCTTTCTTCTCGCACTAAAAAAGCATTAGGGACACATCTCAGAAATTTAGTCACTTTGACATTATTTTTTTGCACCATTTTATATTAGTCGTTACACAAAGTTTTATATATAAAAATGTGCGGAATTTCATGTAGAATACAACAAAAGACAATGCATGGTTGTAGCTTTTATCAGTTTTTAAATATTTTCATATAAATAACGATAAGTGCCAAAATTTCAATCTTTGGTCAAATTTGACTAGACCGAAATGGTCGAAAAACGCAATTGTAAGCTAAAACTCGTACATTCCAGTAATATTCAATCATTTCCCTTCATTTTGCAACAAATTGGAAGTCTTTAGCACAATATTTCAATTTATGGTGAATTTTTGAAAAAAAATTTTCCTTACATCCGCGTGGTAACTGCCGAAAAAAATCAGAAATTCTTTCGTCCGATTGTCGTATGTTTGCACCATATTATTA
>NC_087201.1:114809068-114934068 GCF_015104395.2 Macrobrachium nipponense
TCAAGCTTCCCTTGAAAACAAAATCCTCTCATTCATATTTACTTCTGGTCAGTTCTGCACGCAGACAGACTCAGAGTGAATAGGTTTTTCAGGTCCAATATTTATAATAGATTCCGATAAAATCTCTACTCTCTTAGAAAAACCTTCCGACACATGCTGAAAGAAGAACGTGACCTCTGTGAATCCAACCTTTTTATTGCCAAAATGATGCATTCATCTTCTTCCTTTGACGCCCATTTCTTTATTTTAATAGTGTTAAGAATATTATAACTAGGGGAAAAAAGACTAAAGTTTATTCCCCTATTTAACTAAAGATGGCGTATTTTGCTACCTCTCGTTTCGAGGAAAAGGAAGCAATCTATAAGAAGCTCGTTCATCTTCTGCCTTGCGAAGAGATCTGTGAATACTTTCCGCAGGGTCTGACAACTCTTTCCAATAAATGTTTAAATAGTGCTCTGCCGAATTAAAATCCTTTATAATCCCGTCACATTGTGGTAAACAGCATTCATCTAGGAAACTCTTGTAAGGATAGTAGGAACGCTGTAATTAACCACGTGTGTGCATAAGGCTTAAACCGTATCGTTATCTTAAGGTGAATTTCCTACTACATTCTTACCTCGCCGAGGCAGAGAGATATCCTTAGCAAAACGAATACGATGTTATTCATGTTTGCCTAAAAAAAATCCCCTCAATTCGTGGTTAAGTCCCTGATTGTATGGGAAATCTACGGTGAAGCATTCGATCCCTTAGGAGAGAAAGATGTAACCAACCGTTCACGACCGAGAACCGGATGGTACTAGATTGGCTCACAATTACAGCCGTCTCGTTCACTGCCTGGCTGCATTCATTCTGAGTTGCCAGTTACTCCCTTCAATGAATGGATATAATAAAATTATTCTCGAGTCAATAAAGCTCTCCAATAATGCAAATTTAAGCCAAACAACCTTTGTTAAATACCGAAGCTGAGTAGGTATTGTCGTAACAACCTTTTAAGCGAAGGTCCTTACTAGGAAAAACCTGTAAGGATATAGATAATTCGTAGCGAACCAGAAAGGCAACTATGGTATGCGTATATGACTTGTCATTCAGTAGTCGTATACAGCAAGCCTTCTACGACACTCTTTCCTTTCCGACTGCAGAGAAGAATGGAAATCTTACTCTCTTCGTTCATTTCGTCACTAATCCCGAATGAGTATTAGTCGAAAGAGATCGCAAATGGCAACCGAGGATCGAAGAGAATCTCTCCAGCTTTTATTATCTTGGAGATAAGTCCGTATTTTACGCCTTTCTTATCTGGAAGAGTCTCTAATCAATGAATGAGAGCTCGTACGAATCTTGTTCAACTTCCAACGATTGCCCTCTTTCTGTAAATGGTTGGTTGCATTATTTTTTAGAAGGAGATGATTTTAATATCCTCTTACTAATACTGAACTAATTCTCACAATTCTGCTCTATCTTCCATTCCTCAAGTTGGGACAAGATTGAGCAACCGGAGGAGAGCGCTTCCTTTCGAAAGGTGAAGGGCTTTTAGCAGTACCGACTCTAACCTGACAAGGGCTACGGCAGCCTGTGCTACATCTTGAGTCCCTGCCTGGAAAAAGCCGAACTTGCTCTTGCCTTTATTGCATTAAGACGATCCTGACAAGGGCAACGGCCGCCTGTGCGACCACTCCCGTCCCTATCAGGAGAAGCCTCGAATGTCTTTCACCTTTCGCCTGGAGGACTCTTTGGCGGTTGTCAGGCTTCTTCTTGTAGGAGAAAGTGCCTGGCGCTAAGCAGGAGTATCTTGCCTAGAATACTCCTGGCGCCTGGGAGGAGTATCGCGATCGAATACTCCTGTCCTCGGAATACTCCTGGCGCCTGGCAGGAGTATCGCGCTCCGAATACTCCTGGCGCCTGGGAGGAGTATCGCGATCGGAATACTCCTCGTCCTCGGAATACTCCTGGCGCCTGGCAGGAGTATCGCGCTCCGAATACTCCTGGCGCCTGGGAGGAGTATCGTGCTCGAAATACTCCTGGCGCCTGGCAGAAGTATCGCTGCTTTCCCTAGGAGGAGCAACGTGATCGGAATACTCCTGGCGCCTGGTAGGAGTATCACGTTCCGAATACTCCTGGCGCCTGGGAGGAGTATCGTGCTCGTCGGAATACTTCCTGGTGCTTGGCAGGAGTATCGCGTTCCGAATACTCCTGGCGCCTGGGAGGAGTATCGTGATCGGAAACACCCTCTGGCACCTGGCAGGAGTATCACGTTCCGATCACGATACTCCTGGCGCCTAGGAGGAGTATCGTGATCAGAATACTCCTGGATCCTAGCAGACGTATCGCCCTTGGAAAGTTTTCTTGTTGGAAAGTTCCGAGCATCTGAAAGGCGATCCTCGCCTGGAAAGTTCTGTACGTCTGGAAGGTTATTCGAATCTGGAATCTTCCGCCTTCTGGAAGGTTCCGCTTGTGCGGAAGGTTCTGTGTGCGGAAGGTTCCGATCTCTTGTACATTTGTTCTTGCTTAGAATTCGACAATACTTCCCATTTTCGACATAGCCCTGCCCTCCCTTTCTTCTGAATGAGAAGGACTTCCATTTCCGATGAAGATCCTGGTTCATAGTGCTTCAGGCGCTTTGCGCCTATATTCAGGCCCTTCAGGTGCTTTGCGCCTCGTTTCAGGCGCTTTGCGCCTTATTTCAGACGCTTTAGGCGCATTGAGCCTCGTTACCGGAGCTTCATGCCCAAGGAGCTAGAAGCTTAAAAGTTATATATATATGTGTACTCACTAAACGAGATCCATATAATTCATTCGATCAACAAATATTCTTTAATATCTAATTCGTTCTTCTCAGAATAGATATATTTTTTCATATACATGTACGATGAGAAATTTATTGAAATAACTATTTCAAACCCCCATGGGATAGAGCCCCCCCCCCCCCCCCCCCGTCCAACCGTACCGTACGGGGGGACGAACCCGGATAGGGCAATGCCTCTACCGCAACTGTTATCGAATGATGTCTTCCTTTCTCCGTCTCTTCTGAGGTTCCGATAGCCAGACGAGATTATCTTGCATCTTCATTTACTCTACGCCGTTGAATGTTTCTTCTCCTTATTCGTCAAGACGATAATAATAAGGGGAACACATTGAATTAGGATGCCTTTCCAATGGCTATCCCTGGCAGTCTGGGACGTCCTACAGAACCTGCCGAGGGGACGCCTGATCGTGGGTTTCTCCATAACCTCCGTACGGCTTTCGACTTTCCTTCTCCTCCGGGCCAGGGAGCTTGGAAGAGGTCTAGGCCTGGGAGCGAGACAGAGCCGATCAGACGCACCCTCTATTGCAATGGGGAACACTATAATCACTTCTTACCTTATAATAGCTCGTATCTTGAGCTACATTCCTTTTATCTTCAAATTGCAAATGAATTTGTAGTTTTCTGTGAAGTAAGGAAGGTGATGAGAAACAACACTATATAGTCTGTTAATATTCTAACTGCTTGTCAGAACGAGGGCTTATTAAAGCTTCTAAAGAAAGCATATCTAGTTCTATGTTTTCTGACTTCCTCAAATAGGAAGTTACCTTATTTTTCCTCAATCAAATTCTAACATTTATTACACTTTATCAATGAATAAATATTTATATTTCCCTTTCTTGCAAACTATGTAATTGTCTACCGAAAACTTCGGTAGTTACACATCCTCTATTCTTTGAAAACTTCGAAGTTAATTCATTAAAAGTTATTAATAACGTATGCCAAACCACCGATCCAGTACTTCCCTGTAAAAGTCGGCCCAGAAGATCGATGGCGATGAAACACGAAAATCAAATCAGGAGGGAAAGTAAACATATGTTTACCTTCCCAGCGACAAGAGAGAATCTGATTAGAAAACGGGGATGGTTCCTAGTCCTGCCACCCAGCGGCAGGCCGTAGATCACCTGACCTACCCTTAGTAAACGTGTGCCGCGAAATTCGAATTTCTGTCGGGGACGACGGAGTCGATAGCTATGTATATATCTGACAGGTAGTTGAATGTATGAAAATCAAAATTATGTAAATCATATGGGTAATCACCAATGATCCATGTTGATAAATATGGCGACGATTTTGCAGTGCAATCAGATGAATAAAAATAGAGATAATGCTACCAGCAGCATTGAGTAAAACATCTCTTCCCTTCTTCATAACACGTTAATATTATTACATGTAATAACCTTCATCTGACGTTTCGGCTTTTTTCCCATGAGTGAAAGAATCGGGGCTTTTGGATGCCACATAATTAACTCATTTATATGGGTACAATTTAAAGGCGGCGGCGAACCCGACTTCAATAACATAAACCATGGGCAGGCCAGTGTTGCCACATGGGAATGGCAATTTCTTGCTAGATTTTGCTCTGTAAAGTTCACATCATACACAACAATGCCACCCAGCCAATTTCAACTGATTGCTCTCTTTTTCAATTTAAACATGTTTCTATTCTGTCCAATTCCTGAAAATGGTTTTGCAAGATTTTGTCCTTTTTCTTACATGATATATCAAACATAGTAGAATAAAAGAAATATTCAACTTGACATTAAAAAGTTTTGATGTCCAAATACATATGCTCAATGTATTTGAGAACAAATGCAAGTTTTCCTGCCAGATGCTTAGGTTGAAAATTTTCTTGCTAATAACCTTAAGAAAATGAAAGCTAGCATTAACAATGCAAAATTGGTAACACTGAACTCAACAGATCTGTGTTAGTAGTACAAATGATAGTTATTGTATCACTAAAAATATCAAAATAAACGAATTCGCAAAGCCGATTCTATTCATGTTTTTCCTAAACACTAGCCTAAAAGGAAAATGTTATTTTGTTTGTTTCATTGCTGCCACAAACCCCAGACAACGCAGAGTACGTATGATCATTCTAAACTATTATTTACTACCATAATAATTCGGTAAATACATATCTCGACACTGCAAACTTCTCATATTGCCAATTGCCAACGCGCCAACAGCTCTAGCTGAGAGGGCCAGACCCCACGATATCTTGCATCGCGCGGACTGAAGAGCAAACTCATCTGCACTGGTAAAGGCTTGTCTTGCTATCCAAGCTCTCATGATAGCGAGTGATTGGTAAGCACTAGAATTCGCAAAAATTCCCAAGCTCGGCAAGAACACCCCACTCTTGTAAGACAATAATCGAGCAAGCCTTGTCCTGCCCTGGTACTCTGCAATATGATGAAGCCGAGCACTCAACAAGTGCCCATGTAACCAAGGGATCCAGGCGCTCGGCAAGACTCCCAATTACAGGCGGTCCCCGGCTTACGACGTTCCGAGGTTTACGACGCCTTTTTCTTAAATATTCATTGAAAAATCCGCCCTGGGTTACGACGCCTTGTTCCGAGGGTACGACGCAGACGCTTCCTTTTTCCGACGCTCCGAGGTTGACGACGCTTTTTTTTTCCTTTTAAAAAACGCATACTATGATAAGAATCCTTTATAGTTTAGCACAGTCTCTCTCTCTCTCTGTATTTTCCGACGAAAATAATCACTAATTTGTGTATTTTGATGTTTATTTTCATGACTAAATACATTCATAAAATATAAAATAAATCGGACTGCATGAAGCCAATAAATATGTATTATTTTTTTAGAATTCTTCTTCGTTTTTGAATATTACGTTATGTAATGTTTCATATAGCTGTCAGTAACTCGTATCTCCATAAAAATAATAATTCTCTCTCTCTCTCTCTCTCCTACAAAGATGTATGTTTTTTTGTATGATAAATAAATGATTTACTATTTTCATATTAATATTAATTTATACAGCAATAATATCAATCCATTAAAGAAAATACCATAGTGAATTAGTAAGATTTTAGCTTATATTTAAAAAATTATGGAAGAATGAAGGAAATCCCAGTCTTCTCTGTAACCTTTTCCTCAAGATCCAGGTACTTTTAAAACTGTCAGATATATCAAGTTCTGTAAGGACAACTCTCTCTCTCTCTCTCCTCTCTCTCGTCTCTCTCTCCTCTCTCTCTCTCTTCTCTCTCTCTCTCTCTCTCTCTCTCTCCACAAGATACTTGTCATACATTTGGTGTTTCTATTTCTTCCTTTTATCTCTCTCACTCTCAGCAAAAGAATTGATAGACAGACAAACATAGTTGCACAGTCCTCTCTTTCTCTCTTCTCTGGAGAAATATATGTATTTATGGGAGGTCTCTCTCTCTCTCTCTCTTTTCTCTCTCGTCTCTCTCTCTCTCTCCCCCCCCCTTGTATTTTAATGAAAATATACAGTAATTTGTGAATACACAGTGTTGCACATGAAAAAGTAAATTAGTGATAATTTTAGAGATACGGCCCTAAGAAAAATTACAAAATTAGTAGTGAAATTTTCCCTGTGGACATGTTTTCAAGAGCATCGTTCCGGCTTACGACGATTTTTGGGTTACAACGCGTCTTAACGGAATCCCCGTCGTAACCCGGGGACCGCCTGTATTGTAATAATTATTGGGAATGTCCGTTGCCGGAGTGTTTGAAAATCACAGAAAACTCAGAATATGCACTCGAGGCTCCTAAAACACAAGAACCCATAGGGGACCACAGATTGAAATTTGTCCCAAAGATAGAGAGAGCCAGGAAGAGCAGTCTTTCTCCAGATTTAAGAGAAGATCCTTCCTCAATGATGTAAATGTACATTAGGTGGGGCCCTAAGATCTTCTCAGGAATGTAGTCCCCCAACAATGAATTCTATGGAGAGCACTCTGCAGGACCCCTCCTGTTCACCTTGCCCATCCCGTTGTAGCCATAGGAAGTACAGTGGGGAATCACTTAGTTGCAGATCAGCAGTTGAGGGATCAGTTAGTCACAGGTTTTTCCTTGGACCACTTCTCAGTCTATATCACTGGTATGAATCACAGCATCGCTGGCTTGTCCGTGTTGCGTATATGTTTATCAGTAGGGTAAGCCTAGGCCACCATCCAATAACCACCAACATATATGAAAAGACTCATATTATGACATGTACTGACAATAAAGGTAATACAACCATTCTCACCTTATATATAAATAGCCTATTCAAGGTATATGTATGATGTTTATAGTAGGCTACACCTGGTCGTCTTGTGATAACCACCAACAAAGACGAACAGATTCACATTATGATATTTACTGACAATAAAGGTAATAAAACCATTCTCACCTTATAAAATTATTGGCATACCTTCATAATAAATAACCTATTTAAGGAATAGTTCCACGTCACTGAAATCAACTTATGCTCAGAGTGGCCAACAACAAAATGTAAACATATGTGGTTACGTTGCATTGCGCTCACAGCGACCTTATCGTTCAGTATCCTTTTAGAATGACAATTTCTAATTAGAACTTCATTATTAATTTGGTAGTACGTACAGTCCGGTCCCGAAATATGTGTTCGAATGGTGCGATTCCCCATTTATGTAGTTGCTAGTTCTCAAAAATAGATTTTCTGTATCTATGAAGCCGTTCAAAGTCTGCGAGTCATGCACTGCAAATGTATCAAATCTATGTCTTTTCAAGTATTTTAGGTGGGGTGGGGTTCCTTGGTATCTGAGAGAAGGGGTGGGGGGAATGTGAGAGAAAGATTTCCAGCTCAGCCATTAGTTAAGACGGAAGGCTCCGTTTCATGCATTTGTGATGTCATAGTGTAGTGTGTATGAATGATCCTGGTTAATCAATCAGCATCGACCGTCATACATTAATAATTCAGATCTGCCAAAGTTGTATTCTGATCATCGCCATACGTATTATCAGATCTGCAAAGTGTATTCAGAAGGCTTTTGCTCAACCATTAGCTAAGACGGGAGAGGCTCATCCTCACACATTTTTGATGTCATAGTACAGTGTGTATGAATGTTCCTGTATCATCATCATCACCATACGTATTATTCAGATCTTGCAAAAGGTATTCTGATCATCCACATCATGTATGGATCTGCTAAGATCCAAAGAGGAAGACCTATTTTCTCGAAACTAAAAAGCTTGTCCTTAAGTTAAAGACGAAGGGAAGAGCAACTTCCATTTTGGCAGCAGTTGCCAACTTGAAATCTGTCATTGGTGAACATGAAGTAAGAATTTTTTTTGTCTAGGTTAACTTGTTATGACTGACTTTTGGCATTTGATCATTTATTTTTTTCTATTGTTGAAATAGATTTTGATGAAAATGATTAGTAAGAGAGAGAGAGAGAGAGAGAGAGAGAGAGAGAGAGAGAGAGAGAGAGAGAGAGAGAGAGAATCATTCACTCTAAACTTGTCATTTTATGATGAATTTTGAGATTTCATCATTTCTTTTTAAGAAATTGTAATTTCATATCAAATTTTGAATTTTAATCATTCTTTATCGTAGAATAAATAAATTTAGATGAAAATTACTACAGTGGGACCCCTGTATTCGCAGATTTCTCTCTGGAACATTCCCCGCATTATTCACGGAAAATTTGTTTAGTCGCGGAAAATTCCCCTATTCTACGAATAATAGAGGTATATGTTCTAGAGAGAAATCTGTGAATATGAGTCCGTGAATCTGGAGTCCGCGAATATGGGGGTTCACTGTATTACTTAATCTTAATATTTAAAAATTAGTAATAATTTTTTATCATAAAAACAATGTATTTATTCATGAAAATAATTATAGTGGTCCCCCCGTATTCACGGGAGATGCGTACCAGACCCCCTTTGTGAATAGCTAGAACCCCGCGAATAGTTGGAACCCCTATAAAAATGCTAAATACAGCCTATTTTCTTAATTAAAACTCAAGAAAAACCCACTAAAAACTTTTAAACTTGGTTTTTTAATAGTTTTATCACAAAAAGTGCATTTTATGATGAAATTGAAAAAAAAAAAAAAAAAAAAAAAAAAAAAAAAAAAAAGGAATTTGTGGATATTTCTCATAGAAAAATACCGCGAATGTGCGAATTTTCCATGAATAATGCGGGGAAATATTCCCGAGAGAAATCTGCAAATGTGTGAGTCCGTGAATCTGGAGAACGCAAATACGGGGGTCCACTGTAGTTAACATTGCTCTATAAAAAAATCTGTGCATTGCTGCATTTTTCAAGATTTACAGTAAAATACGTTCCACATAGATCCGCGAATAGGTGAAGCCATGAGTCCTGAACCATGAATAAGTGGAGTCGACTGTGCCCTGTCCCTCCCTCGTGTGAATAAGAGCACACAAGTACTCTAGGTAAGCAGACTACGTGGGGCAGCAGAGTACATACGGGAATGCATGTTAGGTGATGGCATAAGTATACAGTAATATTCCGAGCTTACGTGAGGTTAGGTTCCAGACCACCTCACACAAGGGGAAGTTTTGCGGCACAAGGGGAAGTTTTGCGGAAGTTTGGCACGGTCTCTAAAAATGCTAATAAATGCTTGCTTCTAGAGTTTGAAAACTAAATATGATCCTAATCATGCTTACTAAGTATTAAGCTAACTTTTAAACGAAGTTAAAGTTACTGTAATTTGATATAAAATGACACATTTTCTACCAAATTGTATTTTTCATAACTAACAAACCTGAGGTCTTAACATTAGGATAATACTAGCGACAAGCTGGAAATCAGTAGAATTAAAATTAAACTTGTGAGATCCAGGGACTATTGGCATCTATACCAGGTCACAGGGCATGTAGTACCCAGAATGCCCTCGGCGTCCTGTGACCAGCCAGTTACTCTTCCAACCCAGTTTAGACTGCTAGAGGGGTGGTTAGAGGTGGGCCTTTATCTGTTAAGACCTCAGGTTTGTTAGTTATGAAAAATAAAAATTGGTTAAAAATTTGTCATTTGTTCATATACGGAACAAACCTTTGGTCTTAACATAACATTATGATAGACTTACTTATTGGTGGGATGTAAGTCTCTATAACTGACTGGGAGTTGGCCACCTTTATCCATTTTCTAATAGTTAGATGTATTCTAAGACAATGGACTATTAACCCTTGAACCAAAGATATATGAGAATATGAAATTTTCATTATTAAAATGAAGTTTTATTGTATACTTACCGAACAATTATAGAGCCGTGATTTCCACGAGCGGCAGGATACTAAATTCAAATTTAGCGCGTCGGCGTCGCCAACACTGGTGGTGATGACGTCATCTCCCTCCACTCGCGGGAGAACCAGGTACAACTGCCCAGGTGAATCCAATTCTTTCTGCCCGTCCGTCCACCTAAGGGGAGGAGGGTGGGTATAATCATAATTGTTCGGTAAGTATACAATAAAACTTCATTTTAATAATGAAAATTTCATTTTTATTGTAGTGTCTTACCGAACAATTATAGAGCTGATTACACATTTATGGGAAGATGGGATTCAGTGGACCACTAGTATTTTCAAATGGTTTTTTTTTTTACATTTTTATTGCAATACCAGTAAACACTCAAGGTGTCTGTTGTACCTTACCTGTAAGAGAGCTACAGCAGACTGTTACTGCCTCTGGTCGGTGCTCTTCTTACTATTGTAGAGGAATTGGAATTTGACCAAAGTTAGCCTCTACAGGATGGAATCCTTCCGTAGTTTCAAGCGAGTCAAGGCTGACTGACGGAGGATAGTAACAACAAAGATTGCCCTTGCCCTGTGGGGCTAAGACCAGAAATTCCAATCATACAAAACATTTTGTCACCAAACACCAGATTTAAAAACATATATACCCACAACCATTGTAAAATCTGACCTAACAGACTGGTGAGTATCCCAGGTACTCAGTACCCCAGCTTCCCTTGAACTCGACAACCTATTCAAGGTGAAAAGTTAGCATAGAGGTGACGACCCCTGTGCCGTTTCTCCCAACACCATGCCAGAAACCGCCACCGGACCTAACGTTTTTTACAATTCTCGAAAACCGTTTCTATCTCTTTGAGATAATGACTCGCAAAAACCGAATTCGATCTCCAGAAACGTGCTCTGAAGAATCGAAGCTAAAGATAAATTCTTTCTGAATGCTAAAGAAGTTGCCACTGCTCTAACCTCGTGAGCTTTAACTCTAGAACGGAAAGATTGTCGTTCTCGACTGCGAGTGAGCTTCCCTGATAAGCTCTCTAATAAAGAACGATATAGCATTCTTAGAAAGAGGACGAGAGGGATTTTGAACCCCGAGGTCCAGAGCTTAGAAGATTGTCCTCTAATACCCTTAGTGGCAAACAGATACTGCTTAATAGCCTGACTGGACATAAGAGCCTTTCTTCCTCCTCATGTCCAACCAAATCAGATAAGTTCCTTACCACAAAACTCCTCGGCCAAGGATTAGAAGGATTCTCATTTTTGGCTAGAAAGGTCAAAGATACCGAAAATACAGCATTGCCTTGAGAGAAACCGACTCTTTTGTCTATAGTGTGCAATTCGCTGACACGCTTAGCAAAGAAGCTAGTGCAATAAGAAAAGTGCCTTCTTAGTCAAGTTCCTGAGTGAAGCCAACTTCAAAGGCTCAAACGGTGGCCCCATGAGGAACTTAAGCACCACATCTAAGTTCCAAGCCACTGTATCTTGCGGGAGCTTAGTGGTTTCGAAAGACCTAATGAGGTCCGACAGATCTGAATTGGAGGAAATATCCAAACCTCGATGTCGAAAAACCGAAGAGCATGGCTCTATATCCTCTGATCGTCGAAGGAGCCAGTTTCTTAGAGTTCCTAAGAAATAGAAGAAAATCTTGCTATTTCTGTTAAAGAGTCGCAGAAGTAGAGACTTTAGCACTTCTACACCACTCTCTGAAGATTCTCCACTTCCCTTGATAGAGTTTGTTAAAAGACTCTCTCCTACAATGAGCGATAGCTTCTGCAGCTCTTCTTGAAAATCCTTTCGCTCTGACAAGATTCCCGGACAGTCTGAACCCTGGGGTCAGAGCTAGAGTGGACAAGTTTTGGTGGAACCTCTTGAAGTGAGGTTGTTTGAGAAGCCACTTCTCTGGAGGAAGAAGTCTGGGGAAGTCTACTAACAACTGGAGAAGGTCCGGGAACCACTCTTTCCTGGGCCAAAAGGGAGCGATTAACGTTAGTGTTACATTGCTGTGCGAAATGAACTTGTTCAGCACCTCTCTTATTAGACCGAACGGAGGGAATGCATAAGCTTCCAGACCCGACCAATCCAACAGCATGCGTCCACCGACCAAGCTAGAGGATCTGGGACTGGAGAACAAAAGAGAGGAAGACGGTTGTTCCTTGATGTCGCGAACAGGTCTATTGACGGTCGTCCCCAAAGGCGCCAAAGTTTCTGACAAAATCTTGTTGTCCAAAGTCCACTCCAGAGGTAACACTTGCTGTTGACGACTTAACTCGTCCGCCAGGACGTTCATCTTTCCCGGAAACAAATCTCGGGACTAGCTGAACCTTCGCTTCGTTTGACCACAGGAGGAGATCCTTGGCTACTTCGTACAGAGAGAAAGACTGAGTCCCCCCCTGTTTCCGCACGTACGAGAGAGCCGTGGAGTTGTCGGAATGCACTGCCACTACTCGACCTTCTACTAAGCTCCGAAACTGTCTGAGCCCCAAGAAAATTGCTAACAGTTTTTTTTTTTCCTTTACATTTATGTGGAACTTCTTCTCCTTCTCCGACCAAGCTCCTGAAGTCCGTTGATTTCCCAGTAGGGCTCCCCAACCTGTGTCCGATGCGTCGGAAAAGAACTGTAGGTTCGGGAGGATGGGTCGTAAATCTAACCCTTCTTCCAATCTTGCTCGAGAGAGCCACCACCTTAGGTCCTCTTTTATTTGATCTGTGACAGCAAAGGTAATCGAGTCTGGTTGTGTCTTCCTGCACCAAGAGGCTCTCAGGAAAAACTGCAGAGGTCTCATGTGCAGTCTTCCCAACGTCGCAAATTTCTCCACTGACTGTCGGCAATTTGCCCCAGGAGCCTCATCCACTGATTGCAGAACTTACCTTTTTGTCCAAGAACTCCTGAACTGTCTCCAGACAGCCTTGAACCTCTTCGGGGACAGAAAAGCCCGAAAAACTTGAGCATTCAGAATCATCCCCAAATAAAGGATGCTCTGAGATGGAACCAACTGGGACTTCTGTTTGTTGACCAGAATTCCTAACTTTCTGGCAAGATCCAGAGTTGTTTCCAAGGTCCTTCATGCACAGACTCTCTGATTCCGACCGGAGAAGCCAATCGTCCAGATAGAGGGAGATTCTTACTCCTAATATGTGCAGCCAGCTTCCTATCGGGATAGAACCCTGGTGAAAACTTGAGGAGCGGTCGCTAGTCCGAAGCAAAGCGCCGGAAACTGAAACACCTTGCCTCGAACATGAACCTCAGGTACTTCCGAGATTTCGCGATGTATCGGAATGTGAAAATAAGCGTCTTGCATGTCCAGAGAGACCATCCAGAACCGACCGAGTGGTCTCCATATGAAATTTTGTTTTCTGGACATGCAAGTTCAGGGTGCCCGCTCACATCCAAAACCGGCCTCCAGCCCCCTGATGACTTGGGAACTACAAAAAGGCGATTGTAAAGCCTGGAGGAAAATCCCCTTCTATCTGTTCTATCGCTTCTTTGAGAACAAGCGCTTCCACTTCTGCGGCTAGCGCCAGAAATTTGTCTGAGCCCGGAGAGTATGTCTGGAATGGAATTGGAATTGGGCCACAGGTGAGAGCGAGGGAGGTGAAACGAGAGGAATACGATAGCCGAACTTGAGTACTTGCACTACCCAGGCTTCTGCTCCTCTGTTTTCCCATTCCTCCCAAAACAGAGCCAGCCTGGCTCCCACTGGTGCATGAAGAACCGAGCTTTCATTTGGAAGGTTTGTTAACCTTGGCCGAGGCCTTAGACTGAGGTCGCAAATTCGACTTCGGCCGAAAGAAGCGCTTGGGTTTCTCCCTCGAAAAGGCACTTGGGCCAGCGGAGAAACCGAAGGAACAGTCTCCACAGGAGCTTTAGGTCTCTTAGTAGACTGTGCCAGTAAATCCGAAGTAGATTTCTTATCTAGCGCAGACGAAATTGACAACACTACATCGTCTGAAAAGAGGTTATCTTTCACAAAAGGAGCAAACAAGAGAGCAGACTTCTGTTGGGAAGTAACCCTTTTAGAAGCAAAGGAGGCACCAAAGTTGCCTTTTCTTAAGGGTACCTAAGGCGATGAGCGAAGCTAACTCATCACATCCATCCCTAATGGATTTGTCCGCACAGGACCAGAACACCAATCCAATCCTCCGCTAACTCCTGAGAAAGAGAAGGACAGTCCTTCGATCTTGGCCGCTAAAGCGCCAATAGTCCAATCAAGGAAGCTAAAGACTTCCAAAAGTTTAAATTGATTCTTTACAACATGGTCCAACTCAGGCGCTGTAAAGAAAACTTTCGCTGCGGCAAAAGCCGATCTTCTAGAGGAGTCGATTAAACTGGAGAAGTCTCCCTGGGAGGAGGCAGAAACTCCCAGAGAAGGAGCTTCCCCAGTTACATAAAACCTATCCCTCTTACGAAGCAACTTAGAGGGAGGGTAAGCAAAAAGAGCCTTCCTAAGTCTCTTTTCATAGACATCCATTTCTCAGTCTCTTTCAACGAATGTCTAACAGCTTTAGATAGAACAAGTTTTGGGAGGAGAGGGTCTGAAGTTTTCATCCTCATCAAAAAAGTCGAAGTTGGCGAGCGCGGAGCCGCTTTCTCAAAATAATCTGGAATAAGATACCAGAAGAAATCTAAGGAGACGTGAATAACACGAGAGGTGATGTGAATCCTCCTCCTCTACTACTTCTCCATTCTCCGATACCGCCGAAGAAGTAGACGGAACTACAACCGGATCTGAAGCTTTCGAACCACCCTTGGACTCATTCATCCTTTAGTTGGTTTTTAACATCTCTAAAAACTGCTTGCGCAAAGGCGCCAGAGACGAATCAAAAAACAGTTAACGTAGGCTTGGAAGAGCCTAAATGTTCAGCAGGAGGCGGAAAAACTACTTGCGCCTCGCTCGGAGCCGCCGAAATTCGAGGCGAAACAGGCGTAACAGACGAAAAAGCGCCTAAAGAAACACCCTTAGAGCTGCTAGCTACAGCGCTAAAACCACAATCTCTACTAGTAGATGGAGCCGAAAAAGGCACAGATTGAGGCGACGAATGAGCCGCTAACGGCCGCGGCGCAACCCTTCTCTCAGGCTCCTTATACCGCTTGACTGGAGGAGGCGAAGAATCGGCGCCTGAACGCCTCTTTAAGGGACGCGAAACTGCGAATCTCGCCAAGAGCGCCGCGCGACCGGAGATGAATCGCTTGAATCATTCGAAAGGCGTCTGACCGCAACACCTTTCCAACGCTTAACCGAGCCCTGTTGAGGCGCAACAGGCTCAACAAGAGAGGCGCCTGTCTGTGGGCAAATCCCGATCGACTCCCTTGGACTTCCGGTATGTCTTCTCCCCGGTGCGGGGGAGCTGGACAGTGACCTTTGTTCTTACCTGAAGCCGCTTTCTCCAAAAACGTCGTAACTGAATTACCAAGTTGCAAAACCGTATTCGCTAGTACCGAAAATTTCTGATCTAACCTCGATTCCAGACTGGCAATGGTGTCGGAAGAAACTACACGGGAAGCCGGAGAAGTGGGATTAGTAGGAGGAATAGGAGGTGTAGTTAAAGGAGACATAACAATTTGAGGAGAAACAGAAGGAAACAGATGCATCGCAAGACGAAGCAGAGCTAAGTCTACTTTCCCTAAGCGCTGCTTTCTAATTCTGTCTTTAGCTAATTTCTCCGAGTATGAACTAAAAAACTTCCATTGAGAATCAGTCCAATCACTACACTCGTTACATGTTCGATCTGCTGAACAAACCTGTCCCCTACACTTAACACATTTAGTGTGAGAATCATACTCTAACTTGGATAATCTAGTTTTACATCCTGAGATGCAAAACCTAACTCCCGACGGACTAGAATCCGACATGGCAACGCCTAAATAAAAAGCAAAATCACAACGCCAAAAAGAGTACTTCACCAATTCCGAAGATCAAATCCACAGAAAAAAAGCGAAGCAAAGTCATCCAACCGCACTGACCACCGATGTTCACCGGACGCCGGCAGGAAAAGAATTGAATTCACCTGGGCAGTTGTACCTGGTTCTCCCGCGAGTGGAGGGATATGACGTCATCACCACCAGTGTTGGCGACGCCGACGCGCTAAATTTGAATTTAGTATCCTGCCGCTCGTGGAAATCACGGCTCTATAATTGTTCGGTAAGACACTACAATAAAACTATTGGTTTCCCTCTCTGGGTGTTCCTACGATGCCATGGTTTATTACATTACGGAAGATGGAGAACTCTCCATTCTCATAAACCACTCCTGTCCCTTGTATCTGGATCTATTATCACCCCTCTCTCTCCCTATTATCGAGAGGAGTGTGTTGCTACTGAAAAGTATACTATAATCTAGATTATCTTTACAGCACGGCTAGTTCCACGCTGGACGGGAGGTTTTCGCGCTTGGCTGCCAATCCGGTGGTCCGAAGTTCGAATCCCGGCTTGGCCAACGCGGAATCAGAGGAATTTATTTCTGATGATAGAAATTCATTTCTCGCTATAGTGTGGTTGGGATCCCACAATAAGCTGTAGGTGACCAATTGGTTCCTAGCCACGCAAAAATATCTAATCCTTCGGGCCAGCCCTAGGAGGGCTGTTAATCAGCTCAGTGGTCTGGTAAAACTAAGATATACTTAACTTTTACAGCATGGCTGACCACCTCATCTGTTCCAGCTCATGATGGTACTCTCCTTCATACTGCCAGTAGGTAAAGGAGTAGAAAGAAAGTAGTAAAGAAGAAAGACCAGTCATCTCAGTCATTCTACTTTCATACCTTCATCTTAGACTAGACACAAACTGACCCCTCAGGGGTACCGGATGAGCTATACCAATTGCTGGGCCGCCACCACTGGACCCAAGGAAAGAGTGTCCAAGGAGCTATGGGCAACGTCTTTTAACCCTTAAACGCCTATTGGACGTATTAAATGTTGGCAAAAATTGTCTGTTGGGTGCTTAATAAGACGTATGATACATGGACGCAAAAAACTTTTTTTTTTTAAATTCGTGAAAAATAGTTATAGGCCTACTTGGCAACAAGTTTTGAATCACACACCTTGAGGAATGCTGGGAGTTCACGGATCAAGCTGTTGTTTTGTTTACAAGTGCTACCCAGGCACGCATGCGCGAATTTCTTTCTTCTCGCACTAAAAAGCATTAGGGACACATCTCAGAAATTTAGTCACTTTGACATTATTTTTTTGCACCATTTTATATTAGTCGTTACACAAAGTTTTATATATAAAAATGTGCGGAATTTCATGTAGAATACAACAAAAGACAATGCATGGTTGTAGCTTTTATCAGTTTTGAAATATTTTCATATAAATAACGATAAGTGCCAAAATTTCAATCTTTGGTCAAATTTGACTAGACCGAAATGGTCGAAAAACGCAATTGTAAGCTAAAACTCGTACATTCCAGTAATATTCAATCATTTCCCTTCATTTTGCAACAAATTGGAAGTCTTTAGCACAATATTTCAATTTATGGTGAATTTTTGAAAAAAAATTTTCCTTACATCCGCGTGGTAACTGCCGAAAAAATCAGAAATTCTTTCGTCCGATTGTCGTAATGTTTGCTAAAACTTACACTCTAGTAATATTCAATCAGTTACCTTCATTTTGCAACAAAATGGAAGTCTTTAGCACAATATTTTGATTTATGGTGAATTTTTGGAAAAAAAAAAAAAAAAAAAAAAAAAAAAAAAAAAAAAAAAACAAAAAAAAAAAAAAAAAAAAAAAAAAAAAAAAATTCCTTACGTCCGCTCATAACTGGCAAAAAAATCAGAAATTCTTTAGTCCGATTGTCATAATATTTGCACCATTTTATATTAGACGTTACACAAAGTTTTATATATGAAAATGTGCGCAATTTCATGTAGAATACAACAAAAAACAACCCATGGTTGTAGCTTTTATCAGTTTTAAAATATTTCCATATAAATAACAATAAGTGCCAAATTTCAACCTTCGGTTAACTTTGACTCTACCAAAATGGTAAAAAAATGCAATTGTAAGCCAAAACTCTTACATTCTAGTAATATTCAATCATTTATCTTTATTTTGCAACAAATTGGAAGTCTCTAGCACAATATTTAGATTTAAGGTGAATTTTTAAAAAAAAAAAAGTTTTCCTTACGTCCACGCGGTAACTGCCGAAAAAATCAGAAATTCTTTCGTCAGATTTTTGTAATGTTTGCACCGTTTTATATTAGCCATTAAATAAAGTTTTATATATGAAAATGTGCACAATTTCATGTAGAATACAACAAAAAATAACTCATGGTTGTAGCTTTTTATCAGTTTTGAAATATTTTCATATAAATCATGATAAATAAAAAAAACTCTACCTTCGGTCAACTTTAATTCGACTGAAATGGTAAAAAAACTGGAATTGTAAGCTACAACACTTACAGTCTAGTAATATTCAATCAATTACCTTCGTTTTGCAACAAATGGGAAGCCTGTAACACAATATTTCTATTTATGGTGAAATTTAAAAAAAAAACTAATATTCTCTCTGTGTTGCTTTGATCTTTTTACAATTTGTTGTATACCAAAATCATCGCAATTTAGTGTACAATACAACGAAAAAATAATTAACTCATTAGCTGTAACCGTTTTGCTCACAGCGCAATTTGTATACAATTATAAGTGAAATTTTTTTTCGTGCTGTCATATATTCCAATATTTATATATATTTTTTTTTCTTTCTGAAGGTTGCATACTAAACTTCAGGCAATGACAAAAAAGGAGCCAAAAATGAACTCTTAATCCTGAAAACTACGTCCTGTGATTTAAAAAAAAAACTTTATTCCGCTTCAGCGCTCACTACCGAATGCCGCCGGCATACGGGAGACACTTTCGGAAATACCGGCTCGGCGATTACGGGTTAAATAAACAGGAGTGGAAGTTATTTGGCACAGCCAAATACCAGCTTTCAAAATTCTCTCCAGACATATTCTTCTTGAATGCCAAAGAAGTGCTCAAGCCCCTGATGTCATGAGCTCTAGCCCTCTCTCGGCTATTTGACCATCTTCTGTCATGTATGCATTCCTGATTGTTTCTCTCAGCCAAAATGATATTGTATTCCTGGACACTTCCTTTTTGTTCCATCCTGTACTTACAAACAGCCTCCACCACCCCGGCCTGAGATGCCTTGTCCTTCTTAAGTACTCTTTTAGTACCCTGACGGGACACAGAAGCATTTCTTCTTTGTCATTGCCTACGAATTCTGCCAGAGAAGGTATGAAAAAGGAGTCGAATCTGTCATTCACTACTGATGGGTTTTGAGTTTTGGCTACGAATTCTGGAACAAACTCGAATACCATTGACTTCCAACCTCTCGAATGGTTTACCACATATGACAGACAATGCAGCAGCAGCAGCAGCAGCAGCAGCCCACCCCCCCATGGGTATTGTAGCGCATCTGCTACTGCCTCTACGTCTGGGACTACTGAACAATACACTTCCAACTTTTTGTTGTACCTGGTTGAGAATAGGTCTATGATTGGCCTTTCCCACAATATGAGCATTCTGTCCACTACCTGTTGATGCAAGGACCACTCCATTCCCAAGGATCTGATCCCTACAGCTCAACTTCTCGGCCACTATGTTTCTTTTTCCTGGAATATATCTGGCCCTGATGTCTACTAAGTTCTCTACAGCCCACTGATGAAGTTGAACTGTCATCATGTGTAACTGCCGAAATAGGAGGCCTCCTTGCTTGTTTACAAAAGCTACTACAGTGGTGTTGTCTGATATTACTGATTGCCCCTTTACCCTCTCCCAGAATTCCTAAAGTGCTAGAAACGCTGCTTTTAACTCTTAACACGTTTATATGGAGTTCTCTGTCCTCGCCACTATTTTGCTGAAATCATCAGCTCCTCCATGTGGGCTCCCTAACCTTCAAGTGACACATCTGAGAACAGCAAGAGGTCCGGGGAGGGTTGCTGAAAGGGAACCTCCACTGTCAGTTTGTTGTCCTACTCCTTCATACTCCATTGCAGAGATTGAAGGTGTAGCCTCCCTTGTGGTACCAGCTTCTCCAAGGAAGTTAGAATTCCCAGTACTACCTGCCACTGTTTTGCTGGCTGTGTTTGTTTTTCCAGAAAGGCATTCACCACTTGTTTGCATTTCTCTACCTTCTGGTCTGCTGGGAACACTCAGGCTTTTACAGCCGTTGACTTAGATCCAACTTTGACTCCTCCTGATTTATCAATGCCTAAGCTGCGACATAATTGCAGAAGGGTCACCCTGTACCGAAGTAATTTTTTCTCTGGACTTTGCTAACACCAGCCAGTCGTCTAGGTATCTTATTAGCCTATCTTGAAATTTCAAATACCTAATGTATACTTAGAGTATCATCCTACATCAAATATACCATTGAATTGGTATTATTAATTTATTAATATAATTTCAAAGTCATCTTAAAACATTTTACCATTAGAAATATATAAACAGCCAATAACAGAGAGAGAGAGAGAGAGAGAGAGAGAGAGAGAGAGAGAGAGAGAGAGAGAGAGAGAGAGAGAGAGAGAGAGAGAGAGAGAGAAACACCTTATGTAACATCCTACATCAAATTTACCTTAAATTATTATCATAATAATGTATTAACCTTAGAGATAGTATTAATATAATTTCAAAGTATTCCTAAACATTAGTACCCTTAAAGGTATATACGTACATACATACGCACTCCTAACACTTGCAGCCAAGAGAGAGAGAGAGTGTTAAGTTAAGTATATCTTAGTTTTACCAGACCACTGAGCTGATTAACAGCTCTCCTAGGGCTGGCCCGAAGGATTAGATATTTTTACGTGGCTAGGAACCAATTGGTTACCTAGCAACGGGACCTACAGCTTATTGTGGTATCCGAACCACACTATATCGAGAAATGAACTTCTATCACCAGAAATAAATTTCTCTGATTCCGCGTTGACCGAGACCGGGAATCGAACCTGGGACCACCGGATTGGCAGCCCAGCTCGAAAACCACTCGTCCAGCGTGGAACTGAGAGAGAGTGTTACCACTATGACATACGTATCTTGTGGGTAAGAGAGGAGAGAGAGAGAGAGAGAGAGAGAGAGAGAGAGAGAGAGAGAGAGAGAGAGTCGTCCTTACAGTATTTAAAAGAGTGAAATGGAAAGATTATTGTATTTAAAAAACTCACATATGAATTTTGCAATTACAGTTATAGTTTTGTTATTATACATATTATGGTATTATTATTGGAAAATATTAATAATAAACTTATTTCATACATGTACCATAAAAATGATCTCATCTCAGAGAGATAGAGAGAGAGAGAGAGAGAGAGAGAGAGAGAGAGAGAGAACTGGCATTATGAGAAGGTAGGGAAATTGATACAGAAAGAGACAAGGGAAAAATCTTCATTTGAAATTAGTTTTTTTTTGCGCAGTTTCTAGGATCACACTCTTCTGCATGAGTCCTGGAGCTACTTCAGCATCTAGTTTTTCTAGATTCCTTTTCAGGGATCTTGGGATCGTGCCTAGTGCTCCTATGATTATGGGTATAATTTATTTCAAATGATTTACCCATAATCATTTGAAATTAGTTATTATTATTATTGTTACTATTATTATTATTATTATTCTCTCATCTCAGTAAGAGAGAGGAGTTATTCTTTTAAGTGAAATGGAAAGGTCATTTTTATCACTTTAAAATACTACCACATACGAATTTTGTAATTACAGATTTATTATTATTATTATTATCAACAACAGAAAACATCAATAAACATTTTGCATACTAGTACCATAAAAATTCTTTCATCTCAGTAAAAGAGAGAGAGAGAGAGAGATGTGTGTGTGTGTGTGTGTGTGTGTGGTTATCTGTCTGTTCTCTAAGAAAATACTAATAACGCTTCCAGAGAGAGAGAGAGAGAGAGAGAGAGAGAGAGAGAGACGTAAGAGCCGAGAGAGATAGAGAGAGAGAGAGAGGGAGGCGTAATCCTTTAATTAAAAGAGTGAAAATGAAATAGATTATTGTATTTCTTAAAAACTATTCCGTAAAATATGTTTTAATTTGAAGTATATTAAATTTATTATTCATGATTATTATTTGAAAGTATTAAAAACATATAGTACATGTACTATAAAAATTCTTGAGTCTCAGTAAATGAGAGAGAAGGGGAGAGAGAGAGAAGAGGAGGGAGAGAGAGGAGAGACGATAAGAGGGAGGAGGAGGGAAGGGGGGCGAGCAGAGAGAGAGAGAGAGAGAGAGAGAGAGGAGGAGAGGAGAGAGAACACTTGGTGGCATCAACTCGAACAGCTCCTCCCCCTGGTCCCATAACTTGATATGTTTGACAGCTTTAGTACCTGGAGCTAGAGAGAGAAGACTGGGATTTCCTTCATTCTTACATAATTTTCCAAATTTATAAACTAAAACCTTACTAAGTCACATTAGTATTTTCTTTAATGAATTGATTTTGTTGCTGTATACATTAATATTAATATTTGAAAATAGTAAATCATTAAAAAAAAAAATGCACATCTCTGTAGGAGAGAGAGAGAGAGAGAGAGAGAGAGAGAGAGAGAGAGAGAGAGAGAGAGAGAGAGAGAGAGAGAGAGAGAGAGAGAGAATTACTATTTTATTATTATGTGGTATCACTTAATCTTACTAAACTTACTAATACAGTATTAATCAATATTAATATTTGAAAATTAGTAAGTAATTTTTGTACCATAAAAAAATATATAGTCATGAAAATAACATAAAAATACACTAATTAGTGATTATTTTCGCCGGCAAAATCCCACGAATAGGCAAATCCCCAGCAAATAAATTGTAGACAGGGCCCAGTGAGAAACCCGCGAATCAGAGGTCCGCGAATACGTGTGTGTGTGTGTTCCACTGTAAATACTCTTGTAAAAACTTGAGGAGACATTGTCAACCCAAAGCACAGGACTCTGAACTGGAAAACTTTCTCTGCAAGACTGAAGCGGAGAAATTTCCTGGAAGACTGATGGACTGGGATCTGAAAGTATGTGTCCTTTAAGTCGATTGTCAGCATAAAGTCCTTGACCCTGACTGCTTGTAGAACTGTCTTTGGGGTCTCCATCCTGAATCTGGTTTTCCTTATAAACAGATTCAATGTTGACAAGAGCTATTACTGTCCTCCAATCCCCGTTGGATTTGGGGACAAGGAAAATGTGGCTGTAAAATCCCTTTGACGGAATCGGTGTTTGTTCAACAGCCCCTTTTTCCATCATCTTCTTCACTTCCTCTTGCAGAATATAAGCCTTCTGAGGTTCCTGAGCATAAGCAAGGTGCAGTAATGGTTGTTCTGTCAGGGGTGGGGTTACTTTGAACAGAATCAAATAACAGACTCTGAGAACATCCACCACCCACTGCTCTGCTCCAAATTCCTGCCACACCTTCCAGTGATTTGCCAGGCAACCCCCCACTGGTGTGGCTGAGAGATGAGAGGCGCCCATCCTATCATCTTGAACCTCTCCCTCTTCCCCTAATACCCCTTCCTCTGTTGTTTCTATTGTGAAAGGGCCGATGAGCTACCTTCTTTGGGGAAGAGGGTCTTGTTGCTCTATTAGATATGTTATGTCTCACTGACTTCTTAAGAGGTATTTCCTGCTGCCTTACCTCAATAGGATTAGCTTGACTTCCAGATGATTTCCCAACTGATTGCTGTACTAATCTGTCGTTAGTGTCCATCCTTCTTCTATCTATAGCCTCTTCCAGTATGCCCTCTGGCAACAGCAACTGCGACTAGGATATCCCCATTCTGCATTGCTAGCAGGGAATCCAAATCAGTGTGGCATAATCAAGCCAAAGCTGCATCTCTCCTCATCAGCAGGATATGTGCTCAAACATTGGCACTTAAATTTGTCAAGTACGCAATTACTTTGGAACCTGATTGTAGCAATCTGATAAACACTGACTCCACTACTTTTCTCGTTACTTCTGAGGATGCAATTTTTGCCACTGCTGTTGACCAATGGTCTAACCAAGAAGCAGTCTGAAAGACAGAAGCAGCTGTTGCTTCCAAAGTAGCAGCCTCCTGACAAGTCATTGAAGGGCATTACATCTTAACTTGATCCAAAGTTAATCCAGGTCTTAACCTTACCACATCTGGGTTAATTTGTCTAGATAGCAAGGAACCACTGGTGTCGTATAATATTTCCTATGTTTCATCATTAGGGGGAAATAAATGATCTATTTGATCTTAAGGAATTATCCCTTCCAGCAATCCGTGCATTTACATGTAAAACGGACTCTACATGACTTGAACAAAATAATTCATATGACACCTTCGTATCCTTTTTCAACCCAAACACCATGTCACACCTTATCCTTTTTCAATCCAAACACCATGTCAATCCCCAGAGGAAGCATAATGGCAGGTGTCTCCGTGGTCCCCAAAAGGTTATTGAATTGACGAATCAAATCAATCACCTCCGCCTACAAAGCCAGAAACTCTTGGTTTTCTCCTTCCTCTGGTTCTAACCTTCGATATCAGGATGCCAGAAAACTTCCAATCATTCATTCATTCCTCTGGTTCTAACGTACTGTGTTCAGCCACAAGAGAAACTAGCTCACTCCTATCCGCTGACAAACGTCCGGGTGCGTCATGGCCGTCCGACCCTACGACCATGGCATCTTTGATCTCTGATGGCCGCCGACAGCTCGATCTTGAATAGTAGTAGGAGAACAAGACGGCTTAACTCCTTCTCTGCTCGCAGATCTAGAGTGAGAATCCCGCCTATATCTCCAAGATGAAGGCTCTCTCGAAATAGAGCTAATTTCCTCTCTATCTATTAATATCGGCTCCAACGACCATCGGGGAATTTGGCCTTGATCACTCATCGAGTTGAACAATGACTTCCACCAATGTATCAGAAGAGGTTACCAACTCTTTATTGTTCGACCTTTTAATGGGAGCTCTCTCATCCTTTCACATTTTAAAAGGTATCTGTTCTTGATTCCTTGTTGAACTCTTCTCAATCATCGTTGATTTTACCAATGGCAGTGTAGTCTCTCTTAGACTCTTTGTCGTCTCTGCTGGCATCTCCGCGGCAGCCACTAGCCCAGCAACCGTCGATGCTTACGCTTGTTTGGACACCTGTAAACGGCTTCGTCCGTTAGCGTTAAGCTTACCAGCCACTGTCTTCTTTACTTTACTTGGCCCGAGGATCAGTCACAAAGTCCTGTATCCTCCAACGCTTGACTGGTACGTGCAGTGACGTCATTGAACTTCGCGATGACGCTGAGCTAGAGGAAGAAGACGAAGATGATGATGATTCACGTCTTTTCTATTTGTCTTTCTTAACTATCTTCTCCTCTAGATCTTGTAATTTCTTCATGACTGTGTGTACCAACGAGTCAGAAAGCGTATTTAGCTCAGGAAGCAATGAAGTAGATAGAGAAGCAGTAGGCTGCACCATCATAGTGTCTGCCATGTCAGCGTGTGACGCAGGTGGTGACATCACCAATCTTGTAGGGAGAGACCGAGCTGCTGCTGTTGGCAGCCCTGCGTGTGCTGCAAAACTACCTCTAACATTCTGCATCGCCGGAAACATTGATGTTGTTGTCGTTGCCGTGGCATTAGCTCCCATAAAGTGCAGGCCAAGGGGATGGGGAACATTCAATGTTGTCGGGCCCTGCTGGAATTGCGACGCCATATAATGAGACGGCAACTCCTCCAAAGTTGGTACACCTGGTAGGCCTAACACCGACCACGTTCCTTCTATTCTCTGCACATCGGGAGCCAACACCTGGGACAAAGCTGGCGATGCTCCCCCCCCTCCCCCTGCCATTGGGAATGATGGAGCGTAATTTTGCATAAAATTGCCCAAAACCCCTCCTGGCGTTTCCAATTGCAAATCGCTAGAAGAAACTGAAGAAGTATGGGAAAAATCAAAAGCAGGCAACGAAACATATGGAGCAGTCTGGTGTATTACCGATACAAAAGAAGCCGACAACGCTTATCATTCAAAGATGGCGTCGTCTCCTTCTCTTGTACTGGCCTTTCTCATAAAGCTTCCTCCACTGTTCCATTGACCAACCACGACAAACTGAACAAGGATTAGTAATAGTATGTATGTTTTCTCTGCACCTACTACACGTTGGATGTGGATATGTAGACACCAAGTTAAAAATCTTGAACAAGGAAACCCACTCACTCCAGGGCAAACCCGAAGAAATTTCCGTTGGTAAGCAAAATTCTCCATCTCATAACGTACACATACCTAGCAGATCACACCCAAACTGAGAACACCCAGAGAAAGAAAAATTAAAAGTGAAAAAATGAATGAAATTGGGCAAACTAAAACCGGCTTTAAAACAGATAAAAAGTAATCACGTCCTACCTTAAAGGTGGTAGGAAAGTAACTGGCTGGTCACGGGACGGCGAAGGCATTCTGGGTACTACATGCCCCATGACCTGGTATAGATGCCAATAGTCCCTGGATCTCACAAGTTTAATTTAAATTCTACCAGTTTTCACTTGGCGCTAGTATTATCCTAATGTTAGAACCGAAGGTTTGTTCCATATATGAACAGTTATTTTAATATATTCGCCTTAAAAAAGAAATAACTGGTTGGCATAAAAAGTTACAGGAACTACTATGCACATATGTATCCATTTTCGTACTTATACTAACGTTACCCCAAATTCATGGGATGCCATTTTCTTTTTCCCCTCAGAGTAAAAGTAGTTTTCTTTGCGTCACTAGTTAAACTTCATAAGTCTGTTATAACGAAGGTAGGTACACTATTCAATGAAATAAAGAAAACATGTATGTAAATATGTAATGTTTGTAAAAGGTGCAGAGGGGGGAAGGTAAAATTCAATCAAAATCATGTATACAAGTGTGAGGGCTATGTACGAGAGAGAGAAATATAGTTTTACTGCCTTTGTATACATTTTCAAAAATATAAATAGCTTACACAGAATCTCCATACTGATTTCACACTTAAAAGCATGAAAACTTAAATTAGTATACTGTACTAGTATGTACTTCAGAATTAAACAGTTTCTGAAGGGATATCATCTTTGAAATGTTCAGTAACTTTGTCAATGGGTATTGCATCTTGTACAAGTACGTATATGCACTAACTGTAGGCGCTGTAATTACCTTTGTATCATATTTATGCATGTATAAAAATAAAAATATATTTGTAATAAAGATTTTATACAGAAAGACTAAAACTTAAAAATGTACATAATAAATTAAAATTAAACACTTTTGCAGGGTTTTGCAGTGTTTCTGGAGGATTCGCAAATGTTCGTGTTATTGTGAAGAACTCGCATATGATAATTAGTTAGGTTCCAACTAAAGTTTGGGGTATTTCTGTACATGGGGGCAGTCTAAGAGGCAGAATATGTTGCACACATTATGAACAATGACCTGACAATAAGCAATTGTGTGATATGGGAACAATCATGACCTCAAGAAGTAAAGAAAAGAACTTGACAACAACAAAGTCACAAGCATATACGAATAGACAGCACAAATAACTCTTTCATGAATGAATCAACTACGGCTAGGAACTAGTCTGGGAATTAAGGAAGAACCTTAATCTTGACTCAAGCTAAGATAAGGGTTTACTGAACAAAGAACTCCAATGAAAGGGAAGCAGGAAGTCACACAAGGAGGCAGATGAGTGGGAGCAATGAAGCTGAAGGCAGAAGGATTATTTTACGAAAAGACCAGACTATTCCTCCAAAGCCAAGATTGGGAGATCATCTGGAGGGAGGCTTTCTCAGATCAGATGCTTTACCAGCCATAACAGATAAAGAAGCCTCATTTGATGAGATTTGAGAAGAGAAGCAGCGATACAAAAGAGAGAGAGAGAGAGAGAGAGAGAGAGAGAGAGAGAGAGAGAGAGAGAGAGAGAGAGAGAGAGAGAGAGAGAGAGAGGTCAACGCACAAGTGAAAAGGAACCAATATCCCACTGCTCAGCCATAAACATCACCTCCACATCCACACGCAAGCAGGCGCACACACGCATACACATACACATTGGATCAACCTTCTACAATGAAGTTTTTTTTGTAAAAGCAGGTTCTTAGCTAGGGATGCCAAGGGAAGTATGACGAAAAATTAAATCCCTTCTTAAAACTGGTACGTACATTTAGGGAGAGTTATACAAATCACAATGGTAAAATACTAATACATAACTCTTTATAATATGCCGCACAATGAATACACAGCCGTGAATGGCTGAAAAATCAATGGAAAACCAAAGGTGATCATTAGTGTGGACTGGTGAAGTCAGACCAATTTATTTAAAAAAAAAAAACCAAGATGAAATTGAATCAAGAAAAACTTTTATACTAAAATTACAGGAATTCCATGACTCATGAAGTTAATGAAAAGATGAAACATGCTAGTAGTGTGTTCTATTAGGCTCAGAGGTCTGGATAAACTAATCCTTTATAATAATAAGCTAGGAGTTACTTATTCCACAGTTGAATAAGTTGACAAATGAATGAATGGAACACATGAATCATACCTCATATAGGAGGCAGCAGCCATAATCTACAGAAGCAAAGCAGCACAAAGGAGGAATGACACTTCACCTTTCAGGCCAGTGAAGCAGGAACTGGCCAATCATAGTAGGGTTTTTTTACCTATGAGCTATGACTGAGAACCATCCTCGCAAGTAAGACTAATTTTGATTAATTCTCGCAAGTAAGACTAATTTTGATTAATGAGTTTCTAAGTACAAAATCTGCCTGCCTGGAGAGAGTGAGTTCATGAATTTTTGCTCTAAAGGCTACTCTCACATGACACCAAACCATCCAATGTCAAAAATTATTTACAACTGACTGTAAGAGTTGGGAGAGATTTTAAATCATTAACATTATCAAGCTTAAACCAGACTAATGAAGTAACTTATTTAGAACTCAAATTGGTGTTCCCATAACGTAATATATAAGTAAAATTGCTGTAGTTATTTACCATCACCTGGTAGTCTAATTCCTCACACCTTGTGATCCAAATATTAAAACTAGTAAATTCAATAACTTTTACTTCATAATAGTAATTCCTAGAAGTTAAGTACATCTGAGAGAGAGAGAGAGAGAGAGAGAGAGAGAGAGAGAGAGAGAGAAGAGAGAGACGAGAGAGAGAGAGAGAGAGAGAGAGAGAGAGAGAGAGAGAGAGAGAGAGAGTTGTTACAAAATGAAAAACAACATACCTTGTGAGACTCATATTCAAGGAAACAGAAACCTCTGTTTTTCTTCTTATCATCTGGAGAACTGTAAATAATAACTTCTACCAAACCAGCTGTAAATGAAATATATAAAATTTTTAGATTTTCATTTCTGAATAACTAATCAAACTATAAAGAACACACTATTTCACTGGGCTATTACATTTCCATATTTACTACGGCAATGGAATATTTGGTTGTTAAGTCATCTAACCTATATATGCAGTCAACTATAAAATAATTGCACATTTTTATGCATGGCATTACAGACATATCATAATCAAAAACTATCTGGCAGCTAACAATTAACTAGTCTATCAAAAGACAAAATACAAAAGGAAAAAATCCTAGTCTTATGCTGAATCTGGGAGTAGCAAATGCCAGAACCATGAAAATCCTGGAAGATATACATACACATATATAATATATATGTATATTATACATATATATAAATAATATATGTATATGGAAAAGGCTTTAATAGTTATGTTAGTGTTGATATACAGGACCAAATTAGCCATGTCTGCTATATATATATATATATATATATATATATATATATATATATATATATATATATATATATATATATTATATATATATATATATTATATATATTATATATATATATATAAATATATTCCATGCAAGCAAAACACCACTAGCAAATTAAGTCATAAAGAGCACAGTCTTACCATATGACAACATGATAGATAGCACAAAGAATTGAGTAATATAAATTGATAAAAAGGCAGCCATTTACATATCTGTTTTGCCATATGTTAAAGACTTGAAAAGATGAAGGATTTAGGATAAATGATAAGTGACTGCAATAGGGAAGGGAGGGCAGGAGAGAGAATAGACAAGTAGTAAACCGAGTGGCCAATGTGTCACCAGGCACTTGGAGGAAAAAAAAAATAATAAAATAAAAATAAAATTATATATATACAAATGAAACCCATTGCGTTGCTGCAGGAATAGGATGCCAGAGCTTGGGCACAGCATCAAAACAGTGCTAATGCTAAAATAAATATAAATAATTATGGTATAATTTAAGAAAAATATAAAAAATACTTCAGGGATAACTAAAGATGTGGAATAAGGGTTGGGGTGGGATACAGGGAAAGGGGAGGCAGTGAGTATGAGGCACCATCAAGCAACCAATGTTTAGAGCCAGTTATATTGTGGAAATGTCTAGCTTTACATTTCTATTATGATAATGGGACCACTTTAAAAACACATTCTTAGTGTAAAAAGCTGCCAAGTCAATGGTGACAGAACGCACATAGCTAGGATTGACATACCCACAAGCCACTGACTACCTGTGACACAAAGGTCAACTTACGTGCGTGCTTTGCAAACTCCTCATATAATTCATGGCGCTCCCTGTTCTTGGGGATATTTCCTACGAACAATCGGTGATTGTTGTATGAAATAGTGACCCCTAATTTTTTGCCGCGCTGAATTTCATATTCATTCAGCTGCAAAAAGATATGACGAATCCTGTATATGGGTATAAATAAGGGTTTATATGTGAATCTACTTGAAACCCTGAAATAAAAGTCCATAGCCCTCAAGACAAGTAGATCCAGATGCGAAAATGGTTGAGGCATTCCTGTGGGTAAGGCAGAAGTGGGAAAGAACTTCTGTTACAACACAGGATTGCCTCATAATATGATGTACAAAGAAACATTTGAGCGTTCTCACTTTACCTGTGCGTTTTGAAAATTCTTCCATTATTTCTTCTTTACTCTTTGATTTTGGGATGTTCCCCACAAACAGCCGGAGATTAGGGATAGATATATTAACTTTCAGGGCAGCATTTTCCCTGACTTTGTAATTATCAAGCTGTGAAAAAGAAAAAAAAATACCTCCTTGGCATCAGTGAAAACTGATTTAGGCCTTAAAATTTACTGGCAAATACTACAGCAAACTACAACTACTGCGTTGCATTCTGAAGAACTTCTTACATTAGGAAAGTTTGAGAAGTTTCTGGTAGTATCAATTAAGATGCAAAGTCTTCAGTGAAACCATGGATTGATTTCATTCTCATCTTTGGGTCATACTGTTCAAAGCTCATCTACTGTGCTTAAACAGCCTAGGTCATTTCTGGTAACAGACTTCATCATGACACACAAAAACTTGTGCACTTCAATATACATTCAACATTAAATACATGGGACACATTTTCATTCTTCTCACTATACCATTCATTCTATTTAACATTATTGCAGCAAGCCATCAAGACAAGCCAACAAACCCATAGAACTATTTACCCTATATAATCCTTTTCTATGAACAAGGACACACCAAAATAACACAGGGCAGAATTCCAGTTAAAGCATATACTGGGAACCATTTCATTTTCTACAACTCATCAGATTCTCCTACTTCAAATATGTTTGACCAAGTGAAATGCATTCAGGGCATTATAGTTGTCAAATTTTACAACAAGTTTAATGGTTGAAGCTTATTTATGCTAATACAAACTCAGTAGTTAACAGTGAACTCAATATTTCCATTTCTTGTTATTTTGATTTTTTTCACTTTAAAACCTTGAAATCAGACTTGATGAATGAAATGATGAAACACTCTTACCACAAACCTTAAACTAAGGCTAAACAACATGAGTTCGGCACCATAAACAATGATCTACGATGGAAATTACGACCATGAACCCTTTGCTGACCACATTGATTAACAATAGCAAAATATTAGAGATCCTGACAAAACTTCTGTATCGAATTCAAGGAGACTTACTATCAGAATGTAATTTCTTCTCAGTAACTGGCAACAAAGCAATCACTAATAGTACTTAAAATGTGTGTGAACAATTTGATAATGACCTAGAATGTCTTTGGCATGTTAAAATTAAGGCAGTTTTAACCATAAATGTATCAAGTTTGGCATTCCCAATACCTTTGCTTCATCTACAATGGATTTTATCACCACAAAACTCACTCATCTATCAAGAGGATTATGACTTAATCATGTCAGAATTAACTTTCACATATAATGTTAAACCAAGTCACAGATTCCACTTTTACAGTAACCCTTTTAGGTTACCTAAGGTGAATAACTAACTCCGTGATCCTCAGCGGTCAGCTATGAACTTGCCCGGCAAACATTACATACTTGTGACCAAACATTCAAGTGTGGATTACATCTATTTGTTTCTAATTAGTTTAATTTTCTTATAACGTTCATTTTAATCACTACATTGCATACCTTTCATATGTATGTATAAGTTTAACTTTTGTTTATAAACTTAAAAGATAAAAATAAAATACTGTAATTGATACAGGCAGTCCCCGGGTTACAACGGTCTCGGCTTACGACATTCCGAGGTTACGACGCTTCTCAATCATATTCATCAGACATTATTTCCAGGGTTACGACACCTACAATGCTCATCTGGCAGATGAAATATGACACCATAGCAAAATAATCAATATTTGAAGGTTTTTTTGATGAAAAATGCCATAAGAATGCAGTTTACATAGTTTTCAATGCACCCACAGCATTAAAAGTAAGTTTTTCTTAGGATTTTTGACAATGTTCCGGCTTACGACGCGTCTCAAGAACGGAACCGCCGTCGTAACCCATGGACCGCCTGTAATTGCATATTCTTATTACTATTTAGTTATTGAATCTTTGCGTTTTGCTTATTGACCCCTCTACTTGTCTATTCACTTTTAAAAACTAAGAAATGCATTAGATGCATTTCTAACATAAAAAAAGGAAGAGGAGGCATGAAACGAGAGGCATTGTTTTTGTTCAAGTATGAATCACAAGATGCCTGATAAATGTTTATGCAGACTGACCTTAAAAGGAAAATGAGGAAAAATGAATTGTCAATATATGTACTTGACACCACTGTCAAAACTTCAGCACCCCATATATTCATGTTCTAAAAGGAGCAAGTAAAATTGACACATGTTGTATATATACATACTAAAAATTAACAGCAAGGATTCAAGCTATTTTAATAATTATACAAGTTCTAAATAGTAGCTTAATGACAAAACTGATATAATTTTTAGCTTCATGACAAAACCGATATAATTTTTAAGACAGCAATAGTGGTAATAGACTTGGAGTTAATGTATTTTGTGAACTGATAATCTATTTGAATACCCTTTCATCTGCAAATAACAGCTGACAAGAGTTGTGAAGAAGACAAATTTTTAATCCATTTGTATTTTTCATGACTAAATACCTGAGGTCATAACAATAAGATAATCTCTAAGCGCCAGCTAGTAACCGGTTAAAACAATAAAAGATGATATAGCAAGGAATCTGTGAGATCTAGCAACTCCTGTGCATACGTGGTGGCAGCTGGTTAGAGACTGCGCATTACAGAAGGACAGCTTTCACTACATAAAAACTAACATATCACTGAACTGATTCAAGAGTTACCAATATATACAGTTTATGGTCTTGAACTCTGGTAGATTGGTAGATGGATGAAAAACCATAATGCCCACCAATAGTAAATACTGTCCTTTTTTTGTTTGTTTGTATTGTGTTTTTACGTTGCATGGAACCAGTGATTATTCAGCAACTGGACCAATGGCTTTACGTGACTTCCGAACCACGTCAAGATTGAATTTCTATCACCAGATATACACATCTCTCCCCCCTCGGTGGAATGCCCAAGAATCTAACTCACATCCACCGAGATGGTACATCAATACCATATCGATCACGCCACTGAGGCGTGTAAATACTGTACTGTACCCATTCCAAAGCAATTAAGAATATAGATTCACTTTATCACTGGAGTTTCCATGAACATATCAACTCATATCATTTTTAAGTCATCCGATGTTTGTACGGAAGCAAGAGTTTCATATTTAACTGTCAAATTATGAGTCACCTACTTAATAATAGATTTCCAACACGGCTACTTAAGAAACAAGAAAATAAATTTTAATTTAAAAGGTTATGTTCTGTATGTGTTTGTCATCTATGAGGAACTCAACCTTTACAATAGATTACAACAGAATTTCTTTACTACTAGCCCTTTATGTGGCTATGCATTGGAGCCAAGATTTATTATTTTGTAAATAAAAGCAAGGCTTTTATAGCTCCTAGTAGGCCACTCAACTACAAGATTATGACTTACAGTTACTTCCTTAGATGTTGAGGGTTATGAGTTGGCTGGGTCTGAGTATCTGGTAATACACTAATCCAAATGTTACTTTGTTTTTCTAGTTTACTATATTATTTTGTCATGAAAATTGCTGTGGCACCTGTTGTACACTACATCTAGGCCCACGGTTGGAAAAAAAAAAAAAAAAACAAAAATAAAAAAAAATAAAAAAAAAAAAAAAAAAAATAAATAAATAAAAAAAAAAAAAAAAAAAAAAAAAGGCATCCCAGTCCGGCCCCCTATGAATAAAAAAAATAAATAAAAAAAAAGTCACTGGTACCTTTACACTCCTATTCTTTATAAAGCAGGCAAATTAGAAAACAGGTTTGAATGCTCCTAAAATTCCATTTCTAACACTACCTAGCTACTCAAGTCCAGATATGAATGTATTCAACATCCTTTTGTACACTGCATTCAAAAAGTGTAGTGATTCAGCATCAAAATTACTTCTTAAATTCTGCCATTTGTCTTTGCTTTGCGTTGTCTTACACACACCTCTTCTTTCTCCTAGCTCCCTTCTCATAGTTCTTATCATGGGTCTGGGTCTTCAAACTCTTCTGGTGCCTACAAGAGCACAGTTTCTAAGTTTCAACAATTAATTTAGTACGGTATACTCTACCCTCCTTTTTCTTTAATATGATAAATGCAAGATAGATTCTCAGATATAACATTACAGACTCCTCTTCTCTGTATTAATTTTCCCCAATTTCATCTGCTATAGCCAGATTTATGAAATGAAAATTAGGCTGTAAAGCAGAGCACTGAGGCATTTTCAAGCATTCAGTGCCCCACACAGTGAATAAAATAGGGAGTTGGACTACTTGGAAAGAGACTGAAAAGTGGGAAAGGAGGTAAATGACTAAAAATGGGTTGAAGCTAGGGGCTGAAGAGATGCTGCAAACATCCTTCAGTAATGCCTACAGTGCAACTTCCTGACATACCCCTTACAAAAATCTCCTTAATTTAAATTACGAAATTAAAAAAAACATGAAAATGATAACCATTCTCATTATGAACACTTCTGACATCGGCTTTTCCCTTTATGAGGGGTTAATATACAAAAAGATTTCTCTCTTGCTCTGTAGTACTTTTACTGCATGAACTACAATTCACAATATGATAGGAGTATCATTCATGGCCTAAATCTGAGGGTCTTCCACCAGTTTATAGCAGAATTCCCAAGTAAAGGTCCACACTATTAAACACTCTCTCTCTTAAGACTGATTTGTTACAATTAAGGCATAAATATTCATAAATGGAATATTTCAGGTAAGCAGGATGAAGCAGAAATTCAATAACCACCACACGAATGGGAATAATTAACGACATTCATCATTAATATTGTCCCATCAGATTTCATACACAGTCAGCTGTGAAATGAGAAACTTGAAATGTTATATTTCATTTTTAAATATCCATTAAAATACAAGTGTAGCTTTTAACACAGCTTGTTTGGCACAGACAAGAACACTACTCTATCCTTTCATTCGAGCTTTTCAGGTATTTATTCACCAAAAGTTTCTCTGATTAATGTCTGAAAAAAAATCTGTTGGTTATACTTTAGGTTAAGTCTGTCTGTATATTTGTTATGATTACCTAAGACACCTTGATGATAGGCAGGCAGTCTTGCATTAAATTATTAGATTTTGAGATGGATCATGATCTCGACCTGCATTTACCAGATTTGTAAAAGCTTAATTACCCTTGTACGAGTTCATTGGTTCAATGTAGAGCAATGGGCTACATAATGCATAAATGAACAGAAATATTTACTAGATATACTCAGATTCTTCTTCAACAATCATTATATTTATTATAATTGTATTAGAACATCTGCAAAAAGAAACCTCACTTTGTTTTGATGGAATTCCACTTTACCCTGACACAGTTAATAGAACGAATTACTTATTTTTAAGCATCAGGTAGAATACTTCAGTCAACCCTGTGACATTTGACACCAAAGCTACCTACCTATTCCACCTGAAAATCATAACACCGCATCTTAGCAAGAAGGTTAGTTACCAATAAGAATACTATTTGAAATTTTGCATGGGGAATAATTCAACATTGAATCTCAGACCATATTAAGGTAACAACCCACATACTTATTAATTTAATCATGCAAATAACTTCAGTATTGGTAGTTAACTACTACTGGCTGTAAAGGGTTTAAACTTACAACAAACCTCATGTGGCTGATGTCAGCAGCAAAACAAGTAGGTAGTTTGGTGATGATTCCACCTCCATTAACTCCTAATGTTTAAACAAACGAATGATTTTATAAGCAAAATGAGTGACTTCTTCCACTTTTCAAAGGTTTTAACAATACATTTAGGGACTCAGTATTTTAAAATTTACCTACATCTTCAAAAGAATCAAAAATGAGGATGACAGCTTAACAAGGTAGAGTCGAACCTTTTAAAACCGGCATTCTAAGGTCTGGGAACTCCTATGGTTCTGCTCAATTTTGAATCAGCTGCCATTAGTTCTTTGAGCGGCCAACAAGGCTGCACCACATACATATCTACAACTTCCCAACAACAAAAATTATACCATATAACTTGTTTTTATGATAATCACTGTTAGTAATGAAAATGAGTGTATTAAATTTAAATGCATAAATATATTTTCTATGATTCCACTTGAGAAGGCTCTACCAAGTCAAAACTTTTAATCAAAACAATGAGACATTTGGCAAAGCACAAATTCCTTACTCTTAGTAATTGAAAGTCCTAATTCTTTTTACACAGGAATCATTGAGTGATTACCAAATTCACTCATTATTTTTGTGTCATCTCATTACCCTCTACAATCAGAATTAATGACTACAGAACTAATTCATTCATTATTTTTGTCATCTCATTAGCCTCTACAATCAAAATTAATGACGACAAAACTAATTCATTCATTATTTTTGTCATATCATTACCCTCTACGATCAAAATTAATGACGACAAAACTAAAAGTGATAGTCATGAAGATAGTAAATTTAGGAGATGAAAGTCACTGATAACATTCTGTAGATTCAGATTAAGGTTAGGCTAACTCGGGAATGTATAGGCTAACTGTGTTAAATAAAGTACGCTATTTTGAAGAAAACGATACAGTATGAAGTTATAAAATGATAAAAGTTAAGATATATGAGTAATAAAATTTAGCAAGTATAGTAGGCTAAGTTGGCAAATAGGCTATTTGGATGTGGAATTAGCTTGCAAGACTTACACAGAGCTTCATTTTTAAGGGTGTATTCTATATTCCAAGATTTTCTGTGGTCTGGCAGTGGCCTGGTGGTCCCAAGGTTCCCAGATTTGAGAGGTTGGACTACTACTAATCTAACATAAAATAAGGTTTGTAGACAACAAAGCAATTAATCAGGTAATGTCAATAATCAAAAAGTGCTTCTATGGCAGAACAAGAGGGTTCATTCTTGGTGACTATGTAAGACCTATTTAACCCTCTTACGCCTAAGCCCTAAAAACCAAAACGTCTCCCGTATGCCGAGGCGGGTTTGGAGTGAGCGCGGAAGCGGAAAAAATTATTTTTTCAAAAAATCACAGCACGCTTAGTTTTCAAGATTAAGAGTTCATTTTTGGCTCCTTTTTTTCTTGTCATTGCTTGAAGTTTAGTATGTAACCATCAGAAATGAAAAAAATATCATTATTATATATAAATAATGCGATATATGGTAGCGACAAAAAAAAAAAAAAAAAAAAAAAAAAAAAAAAAAATCCTACATAATTGTATTCACATCTAAAGAGTTACTTTTTTTCATTGTATTGTACACTAAATTGCGATCATTTTGATATATAACACATTGTAAAACGATCAAAGCAACACAGAAAAAATATTATCACAAAATGATGCATGAATTCGTAACGAGCGGACTTAAAATTTTTTTTTTTCAAAAATTCACCATAAATCTAAATATTGTCCTAGAGACTTCCAATTTGTTTCAAAATGAAGATAAATGATTGAATATTACGATACTGTAAGATTTTTGCTTACAATTGCAGTTTTCGACCTTTTCGGATGAGTTAAAGTTGACCAAATGTTGAAATTTTTATATATATACTTTTTATATATATACTTTTATATGCAAATATTGCAAAAATGAGAAAAGCTACAACCTTCAAATATTTTTGTTTGTATTCTTCATGAATTTGTGCACATTTTCATATATGAAACTCTATAAAACGTCTAATATGAAAAGGAGCAAATATTAGGAGAATGCGACGTACTCATTTCGGAGATTTGCGGCCGCGAATCCGCGCGCGGAGGGAAAGTTTTTTTTTTTAAATTCACCATATATCTAAATATTGTGCTAGACTTCAAATTTGTTTTAAAATGAAGATAAATGACTGTATATTACTAGATTGTAAGAGTTTTAGCTTACAATTGCATTTTTGGACTATTTCGGTAGTCAAAGTTGACCGAACGTGGTTTTTTTCTATTTATCGTGATTTATATGCAAATATTTCGAAAAAGAGAAAAGCTACAACCTTCAATCATTTTTTGTTGTATTCTACATGAAATTGCACACATTTTCATATATAAAACTTTATGTAACAGCTAATTTTAAATGGTGCAAACATTTCGACAATTGCACAAATAAATTTGATTTTTTTTCGGAAGTTACCGCACGGACGTAAGGGAAAAAAAATTTTCTTCATAAATTCACCATAAATCGAAATATTGTGCTAGAGACGTCCAATTTGTTGAAAAATGAAGGCAAATGATTGAATATTACTAGAATATAAGAGTTTTAGCTTACAATTGCGTTTTTCGACCATTTCGGTAGAGTCAAAGTTGACCGAAGGTTGAAATTTTGGCACATCGTTATTTATATGAAAATATTTCAAAACTGATAAAAGCTACAATCATGAGTATTTTTTTGTTGTATTCTACATGAAATTGCACACATTTTCATATATAATACTCTATGTAACGGATAATTTAAAATGGTGCAAAAATTATGTCAGTGACGAAATAATTTCTGAGATGTGTCACTGATACTTTTTAGTGCGATAAGAAAGAAATACTCGCTTGCGCGCCTACGTAACGATTGTAAACAAAACAATGCCTTGATCCGTGAAACTCCCAGCATCCCCCAAGGCGCGTGATTCAAAAGTTTTCGGCTGGTAGGCCTAAAAGTATTTTTCCGCGAATTTAAAAAAAACTTTTTTGAGTCGACGTATAATACGTCCAATCGGCATACAGGAGACATTTTGACTCGACGTTTAATACGTTCAATCGGCGTAAGAGGGTTCATAGCCTCCAACAGTGAAGAGACAGGGACTCTACTGACTGGTGGAACCTTTCCGCATGCAGCTGACATAGGAGATGCCGCCAAGGGGCAATTTCCCTTGGAACCTCTTGACAAAAACAGCAGCAGATCTGGAAACCATTTTGTCTGAGGGCACAGAGGGGCTACCAAAGTCATCCAAAGGCCCTGGCCCTGCAAACTCAGTAGCCTGTTCAGAACTTGACGGATCAAACAAAACAGAAGGAAGGCACACACCTCCAGGTTGTCCCAGGGGTGTTGAAACGTGTCCTCCGCTAATGCTAAAGGATCTGGAACCAGTTTCCTGTTGAACAGTCGCAAAAAGGTCCAGCATAGGTCTTCCCCAAATCTGTAAGAGCCTGTCTGCTACTACTTGATGAAGGGAGTACTCTGTGCCTAGGATCTGATCCCAACGACTGAGTTTGTCTGCAACCACATTCCGTTTGCCTGGGATATACCTGGCTGAGAGCTCTACCAAACTGCTGACCGCCCACTGGTGAACCTCGACAGTCAAGGCATGAAGTTGAAGTGAAACCAGGCCTCCCTCCTTGTTCAAATAGGCGACCACCATGGTGTTGCCTGACATGAGAATGACCCTCTACCTTCTCCTGGAACTCCATCAGACCCAGAAAGGCTGCCCTCAACTCCAAAACGTTGATATGCTGCTATTTGTCTTGCAAACTCCAAACGCCTGAGGCAATGAGGCCACCAACCTGCGAGGGAAGCGTCTAAAAACAACGAAGTCTGGTGGGAGAGAACGCAGTGGGACACCCTTCAAAAGATTTCAGTTATCTAACTACCAACGAAGGTCTTCTCTCACTTCCAGAGACAGAGGAACCTTTAACGGGCGAGTCCCCCAATGGAGACCAGAATTCCCCCAGTCTCCATTGTAGAGACCAAAGATGAAGACGGCCATGAGGTACCAGCTTGTCCAGGGAAGACAATACTCCCAGAAGTCGCAAACACCACTCGCAACTTCTCCAACCTTTGATCCGACGGGAAAACTTGTGCAACCGCTGTATCAATGACCATGCCCCGTTAGAGAATCCTTTGACTGGGTAGGAGGTTCGACTTTTCCTGGTTGACCATGATGCCCAGTTCCAGACAAAACCAATGTAGACAATCTCTGTCCTGCAGCAGCTTTTCCCTGGAAACTGCTAAGACCAACTAGTCATCAAGGTACCTCAGCAAACAGATCCCTTGAGCATGGGCTGAACTTGATACTAGAGAGAAGACCCTTGTGAACACTTGAGGGGCTGTGGTCAGCCTGAAGCACAGGACTCTGAACTAGGGGACCTTGTCCCCGAGAGAGAAGTGAAGGAACTTCCTGGATATCGGATGAATAAGGATCTGGAAGTATGCGTCCCTCAAGTCTATCGACAGCATGAAGTCACCTTCCCTCACAGCTGCCAACACTGAACCTTGTCTTCCTGATGAAGTGATTCAAGGTGGATAGGTCAATCACAGGTCTCCAAACTTCCGACACCTTGGGCACCAAGATGTGACTGTAAAACCCTGCAGATGGACACCACTTCCTCAATCGCATATTTGTCCAGCATCTTCTGCACTTCCTCCTGAAGAGCTAAGAACTTAGGAGAATCTTGAGGATATGCCCTCCTGAGCTGCGGCTTGTCCGAGAGAGGAGGAGAGAAGTTGAATAGCAGTAGGTATCCCACCCGAAGGTCATCTACCACCCACTTCTCCGCCCCATAACTCTGCCACTTGGCACAATAGCCCGCCAGGAAACCCCCTACCTGTGGCACAGGAGAGGGAGAGGCACCTAATCTACCGATGGCCCCCCTTTACCTCTGCCCCTGGGGCCCCTTCTTGGTTTAAAGGAACAGGAGCGAAAGGGACGTTGGTCCTCTAACCTAGTTTTGGGCGAACGGGGAGGCCCTGCCGAAAATTAACTCCTCGACGGCCTACCAGGCAACTATCTTCGCGACTGCTGCTGGGCAGGGGGATGAGGAGCCAGACGTCTCCAAGGACAAGACTCCAACTTAGACACAGACTGGTGCAACAATCTGTCCTTGTTGTCAGGCCGGTGCCGGTCTATCGCATCCTCCAGCTCAGTTCGAGGGAACAAAAATCGAGACTCCAACAGATCCCCATTCCTCAATGACAGCAAGGACTCAGGGTCAACTGATCTTTCCATCCTGGATAAGGCCACGTCTCTCCTAATCAGGAGAAGGTTAGCCCATAAATTAACACTAAGGTGAGCCACATACGAAAATGCCTTGCCTCCAGACTGCAACAAACTGGCAAGAGAGGACGCACTCACCAACCCTTCTGGGAACCTGTCAGAAGCTATCTTGGCAATGACCATAGACCAGAAGTCCAGACAAGAAACTCTGCAACATGAAGCTACCATAGATTCCTAAGCTGAGGCATCATGGAGACAATGATGGAGCTACCGACGCGTTAACCTTATGCAAGACCAATTGGACGTGCCCCGACAAGGGAAGTTGAAACGAAGACTTGGGATGCTGTGTAGCTCCCAGCCAGGCTTCCAAGCAGGAAGGAGTGTAAGACGACTGAGTCTGAGGCCTACTCTTCAAATTGTTCAAACCATGAATAAGATCAACAACTTCTGAAAAGGAGGACAAAAACTCTTACGTGTCTCCCTCCTTCTGCTCTGGCAACCGAGACCGATGACAAGAAGGGTGTGCAGGTTCATCTAAAACGCCTTCCTCGTTCAAATTAACGGAAGAACCAGCAGCCAAACAGCCTGTCTGGGCTAGATCCAAGCGCCAACTCCCGCTACGAACCAACCACAACATTAGGAACATCACCAGATGACTCCTTAACATGGCCGCGATCGGGGCAAAGGGCATGGCAGGTGTATGAACGTGAGCTGGAGAGAAACCTCGAACACTCAAAAATGAATGAGAATCCCTCAGAGTCGAACTCCTGGAAGAATTGGGGAGAGGGGCAGACACCTGCTGCACCAACTCCGCACTCACAACCTTCGACCTCTTGACAGGTGCCTCGAGATCCTTATGGCGACGAATAGGCCCTGGAGACAGAGAAGTGGGAGTGCCTGTAACATGTGCACAAACGGGGGAAGTTGCAACATGCTCACGACTTGATGCAGAGGATGAAGCAGCCACTGTAGAGCGCACAAGGTAAGATACACTAACACTTTCCAAAACACCAACACTCAAGAACACGGACGTATTGCTCCTCACTCACAGGCGGAGAAAGAGCAAAGTCCTTAGCCTTCCAATGCTTGATGCGCACTGGAGCCAACTTATCTTCCAAAACAGAGTCCAAACTTAAGAACTGCCTGGCATAAAGCCTCAGACAGCTCAGCAAGAGAAGGCTCCGACGACATAGAAGGGAGATGCAGTGAATCGGACGGCAGAGATGACCTAACGGCAGCGAACAATGACGACACAGATGAGCGAGGCAGCACAGAGGAGACGACTGGGAATGGTCATCGATGGAAGTGACGTCATGAGTGGCAATGACGTTACTGCTTCCCCTACTAGCGGAGGGATACAAGATGACTGACCCTGTGACGTTACTAGCAGGCCTGATGCCACTGCTTCTCTCTGACTTGAAGAAGCGGCAACTGTCACTGGTGATCTATGAAGAGCGTCAACAAACCCTCCAAGGAAGGCGACCCCCGTAGGCCCATCGACTTCCAAAGTGCCGCCATCTTGGATGGCTCCCACTCTGCAACAAAAGAAATTGATGAAAAAGCCTCCTCCCTCCCGGGAATCAAATCAACTCCCCAAGAAGAGGGGGGGCAACATTACAAAAATCAGCCCAAGGGCCTCCTGATACTTCCTATGACAATTCATGGAAGAAAAGGAAGGGGACAAAGGCACAACACTACTATGGGGTGTGACAGCAGCAGGAGATGAAGCATCTGGAAGAGAAGAAACCCTAACCCCCCCCCCCCCCCCCCCCCCAACCCCCCCCCCCCCCCCAACGAAGGAAGAGTAGACACCCTACGATGCTCCCTCTTGCTATAAAACAACTTCCACTGCTCTTTAGGCCAAGCACGGCATTCCGTGCAAGGATTCGTTATTGTACAAATATTAGAGCGACACTACTACATGTGATGTGGAGATCGGTCGCAGCCAAAGCCAAAATACAAGAACAAGGAAAACCTGGAGTTCCGGGGCATATACGTTGACAAGGCTGAGGAGCAGAAGCAGCCATAATAACAGCACACAAACACACACACACTCTACACACACTAAACACAATCGAAACGGGCAATGACCCGGGTAAAGGCTGAGAGAGGTCAAACACAACTCTCGCCAAGGCAGTTAAGAAAAGACTGACGCGGTGGCGTAGGTGCGTGGTCCTTGACCACTCTTCACCCGATATACGCACGCACTGCCAGATCTCATAAGATTCCTTGCTTTAATCTGCGATTTAATCAGATACAGCTAGGAGCTAGAAATTATCCTATTGTTAAGACTGTAAGTTTGTTCGCGGCGTATGAACAGTTTTGATTAAAACACATTTCTCTCAAATTTTGTTTAAGGTCGAGTTTGATGGTGCTATACCAAAGTTTCCATGTTGCCAATGCACAATAATAGCCATTAGCAGATGAACATTCTTTCCTCAGCTTCAGCTACAACTAACAGCTTAAATTTAGCAGTAAAGGCCCTTGCCAATCTTTTCTCCATAGCGAATGAGGATATAGCGTAAAAATATATCAGTCCTATTCTATTAAAACGTAACATAACTACAGTAATTTTTTACTATCATACGATGGTTGATATGCAAGCAAACCGCTGTAGTTATTGGATTTGGTTGTTCATAGCAAAACAGCTGTTTCTGGCTGTATGCATCTACACAACAAATACAACATTACTGATGATACCTTTAGCTTTCTCTTTTACTCTTTTTAACTTAAATAGAAGATGGGATAGATAAAGAGATGGAGGAAAACTAGAAAATGGGATAGATAAAGAGGACAAAAAGTGGTTAGCTTTAACTTAACTAGAAGATGGGACAGATAAAGAGATGGAGGAAAAGGGGTTAGCCTAACTAGAAAATGGGATAAATAAAGAGGACAAAAAGAGGTTAGCCTATTGTAGTTTGGTCTCAAAAATTGAACTCGCATGTTACTAATAATACATGATCAAATCATTGTTTTAAGGTGAAAACTTGGGGGTCACATGATATGTGAGATTGCGTGTTACACGAGTATATACAGTAACTAAATCATGATTTTAACTTTTGCTGTTTTACACATTATTCTCCTTCCTATTATTCACTGGAAATTAGGACCTTCAAAAAAAATGATGAATTCATATATAACACCTTGAACTAATGTGATGTTAGGTTCCAGAACCAATCGCTCATGGCAAGGATTCGCATAAGTTTATTATTGTCACTAAAAATGCTATTACATTCGATATATTTCTGCATATAATACAACCTTTAAATCCTAAAATCCATCACTAAAAATTGGGGGTCGTCTTAAACTACAATTCTAAAAATAAAATCTTGAATTCTAAGATGTGTATCGGTAGGCTAGCCTCAGCCTCATTGCTATAGCCTGACCACCAACATACATAAAGGTTCACATTATGAAATAAACTTATAATAAAAGTAATAAAACTATTTTACCTTATATATTATTGGCATATCTACATAACAAATAGCCTATTTGAGGAATTATTTTAAATCAATTAAACAAATTTTTATCTATGCAATCACAGCTGAGAAAATGTAAACATAGAGTTACGGTTGCACTCACAGTAACCTTATCTTTTGGTAACCTTTCATAAATCTCAATGGTAGTGAAATTATGGTAGTAATAACATTTTGGATAACATAATATTGATTTATCATTATAAGTTTCTCATACATATCACAAGATTGATCACGTTCCACCATCATAGGGATTTCGGTCTGGTTCTGGCGATGACTTTGGATTCAACATCAATATCATACGTACAAATCATCTTCGGTACCATCCATGACATATATATATAGACCCCACCCCGTGAATAGTTAGAACCCACGAATGTTTGGAACCCCTATAAAAATGCTAAAACAGCCTATTTTGTTAGTTAAAACTCAAGAAAAACCACTAAAAATTTTCATACTTGGTTTTTTAATAGATTTATCAAAAAAAGGATTTTGACGTAAGGAAAAATCTATTTCTGGGCGATTGGCTCGTGTCGCTTGCGCGAAATATCCTTTAATCTATTATTTCTAGGGTAAATGTACTAACACATACCAGAGAATAAATAAAATAAAGAAAAAGGTCAGTATGGACTGACTCGCTCCACCCTCTAGGAGGGTGTCGGTATGAACACTAGGCGAGTGAGACCACTACCACGAGCCAAATGCCAATAGAAATCTCCCACTACAAAACCCTCCAAGAGGGGAGCCGTCCCACAGAGGGAGCAGCTCTTGTACTACTACTACACCATCCCATGCTTGCGACTGCTGCGCCTCTAGTGGCCATCCTTTTTCGTTAGCTCGCACGAATCTCAAGTGCTATTTTTCTCTCTGTGTATTTTGTGCCCTTTCTTCGGATTTTTCGATAATGGAGCGTGCAGCTATTGCAGCAGCTAAGTTAAGTACTCAGTATTTACGGTTAGCGAGTTTTTTCCGTCCCCGAGACGGTATTTGCCGTTTTTTAGGTTTAGATACGTTCTCGGGGGCTGGAAGCATGGCAGCATGGTCCTGCCGCATGTTGGGTTCGTTCTTGGTCTCCCATACCTAGAACATCCCTTATTATTTACGCTCTATTTTGATTATCCGCGTTATTACGTCTACTCAAGTTGTTATACATGTATGTATTTCACCTTATGTAGGCTTCCTTTCTATCCAGACCCTAGTCCCAGGTTCTTAGTATCGGCCCCTGACTAGCTTTGAGTGGTAGAACTTGAACCTTCGGGCTAGTCGCACACTCCTGGATTTTTTCTCCTGCTATTTTACCTTCTTTCTTTCATTTTTATTATATATTTTATTTTTATGTTTTGTTATTGTTAGGTTAGTTGGCGTCTGGCTTAGCCTAGGTCCTGGCTCGTAGAGCCTAGTCTACCGTTGATCAGTTCGGTCGCTTCCTGATAGCTTCTCTCTGATCAGTTGGTTGGCCTAGGCTTGGTTACCGTATCTTAGTTTACCGCCTCGTGGTCACTACGTGATCACGAGTCAGCCAGGCGCCTGCCAGTCCCCCTTCCCCCTCTCCCGCTCTCCATAGTGTCGGGCGGGGGTGGGTCGGTCTGTCCTTGCTCGCCCAGCATGCCCGAGCCTGCTCCCCCTTCCCCTCCACCGGAGGGGCCTGGGAGTCCGACAGTCCCCTGACTGGTTCCGACCTCTCCGCTTCTCGGCTCGGCGGGTGGTACGTTGTGGGGGGCTCTGGCCTTCCCCCCCTCCGTTACTTCCTTGTCGCTCCGGGTTAGCGCGAGTCTGTATGTCATCTCGCCCTTCCCTCCTTACTAGAGCTCCTCCCTATCGGAGTCCTGATATCCAGCGGAAGGGTATAGTCCACCATAGTTGGACCGGAGCATACAATAGGTCTTTACTAACCGTAACCGTATTGCTGAGTTACTACACTCCGCTTCACTGGACCTAGTCCGGTTACTTGCATGTAGGTTTAAGTTATCTTTAAGTTTATCTTAAGTTTCTTAAACCATCCCCACCCCTCCCTTAGTATTTACCGGATCTCTCCGGGATTATAGCCTATTCAGGCAATGCAGGGAGGGGTTATGCCCAAATTTTTTTCCGAGCTCCGCCACGTAACGGAGTTCTTTTGTCCTTAGTCTGTAAGTGTTTACCCCTTAAGATACCTCTGTGTCTTCCCACTTACAGGCCACCAAACTGTGAGCATCCGGGATGTTCCGCTACACTTCAGGACCCCTGTGGACACGTTAGTTTGCCGGTCCCATGCTCATGCGCGACTCCGCACGGGGACATCCAGGTCTGGTACCATGAGACGTGTACCATATGTTACGATCTGGGAGCCAGCTTTTGGAAGGCGTAAGTATTCCATCTCCGCATGCCGCTCCGCTTCTTTTAGTTCTTAAGTTTTCATCATTACTTTAACTTAAGGCATCTAGTTTAAGATTATATCCTAAGTTTTAGTTTTAAGTGGTTCTTAAATCTAAAATATATCCTCTCTTACAGGCTCCGGCAGTAAGAGATACGGCATTGGCTACCCTGCGGGCCTGGGTCGGAGGTTTTGGCAAGAACGCCGCCAAGGGTCAGCCCTACATACTGGAGAAGCGTTTAGCTTTGTTATCTTCCCCTTCCCCGGAGGCAAGGCGACTGGGTACGTCGACCCGGTAGAGGCGGACCCCTCTATTGCCTTTATCCAACAACAGCTGGCGGCCTCCTTGACTGAACAAGACCAGGATATCTCCACGGATGTCGCAACCCTGGATATAAATGTTGAACCTATGGTAGGTATAGACGACCTGTTGGTCGAGGTAAGTAATGCAGGTACCAAGGGTCCCCCTTGGGAGTGACTGTTTCTTCTACCCTGCAACTTCACCATCCTTCCAGGCTTTACCGGTGATGAGTTATATACTCCTCCAGAGGCTTCGGTTAGGCCTAAGATCAAGTCTAAGCATATGACCTTGACTAAGACGTCATCGTCCTCGAAGAAGACGTCCTCGTCTTCTTCTTCGCGTAAGTCTCCGGCTCGTAATCCCGGCCCAGACAGGTCTAAAGGGTCTAGCTCCGGCTCAAAGTCCTCAAAGAGTAAGCCTAAGGAGAAATCCCGCACCCCGGCAGTATCACCAGTTCCACTACCTTTGGTGCCTATTCAGAGTCTCCCCTCCACCTCCGCAGCAGCTCCGGCTCTGGACACCAATGCTGGCCTGTTGCAACAGGTGGGCGACTGGTAGGCTCCCCTTAAGACGAGTATGGAACATATGGATATTCGCCTGTCGGATAGGATAACTTCTCAGGATACTATTATAGCCGGCCTAAGAGAAGCCCCTCTTGCCTCTCCTCAACCTCTAACACTAGTGGATCTCAGCTTCCCCCGTATGACTCGCTGCCCGCTTTCTCCATGAACAATCCTTGGAGAGTAGCGTCATATGCTCCCTTCCAAGATGGTCTCATCTCCGTACCGGAGTTTGGAACTCGAAGAATAGAGGACTTCGAGTTCTACCCGGAAGGCCTACAGCCTCCCTTCATAGGCTACGCTAGGCTACGCCTTCGGCTATGGTTAGAGATGACAGGGTACCAAAGGAGACAGTCCTCTATTCTCGGGACCAGGCCCAACGAGAATGGCTTAGATGTCTAGACGACATGGACTGTTCGAATACCAAGATCCAACCATTCAAAAGTCCCTTTACCATTTTCACGATGGACGAAGGTACCCCGCTCCCTTTCCTTACCAAGATAGCGAGGTCGACCATCTCAGCAGCTCAGAAAGGGGAACCCATGCCTCAGCTGAAAGAAGCAGACCCCACTTCTCCGTTGCTCCCGTCAATTGGAGAATTATGGGAGGACTTGCCTAACACTTTCACAGCTGGCAAATATATAAAAAAAACAGGAATTTGTGGATATTTCTCATAGAAAAATACAGCGAATGCGCAAATTTTCCGCAAATAAAGTGGGAAACGTTCCTAAGAGAAATCTGCGAATGTGTGAGTCCGCAAATCAGGAGAACGCGAATCTGGGGGGCCCCCTGTATATATACATATATATAATTAAATATATATACATACCATACATATATATATATATACACATATATAAAATATACATATAATATATATATATATTATATATAGGAAAGATAATTATCGTTCATTATTGTACTGTTGGGAGTAGAACCTCTTTTTAAAAAAAGTCTTACTGAAAATGATTGCTACACCAGCTCAATGTTATGACTGTCCAAGAGGATCTCCTGTCATGCCCAGAACAGTGCCATCAAACACCACGCCCTCACCGCCCCACCAACAGAATGTTGAGCAAGAGGACATCATAAAAAACTCAAGAGATAATTGGAAGAACCCCTGATCAGCAATGCCTACACCTCCTTGAAGTGTTATTCATTCTCAAGCAGAGACCCCTCCTAAATACGACACAGGAACCCTTCCTGCTTCCCACCTGTGAGGAAGCGCCACCCCCCCCCCCCCCTCCCCCACCCCCCCCCCCCGCCATAACATCAGCGCCAAGGATGGGACCAGTATTGAAGAGGATGGCAGAAATACCAGGAGTGATGCCACCACAGTTGTAGCCAATGAAACCCCAGCTCCTGGTGACGCCACACACGAGTGTTTTTGACGCCTGGCCACCAGCCAATGAAAATTCAAATGTCCCTTGGGTCTGCAGGAGCATCTGTGAGGGACCGCATGACCACGATATAAATAGAACTCCCCACTAGGATTTAGTCCTCCAGCAACCATCGCATTGAGAGAGAGTTATAATCAAATGTGATGATTTGTGGTTATGATAAAGGATTAGTAAAGTATTTTTTATTACATTCTAATGGATACATTTATGTAAATATCTTTGTTTCAGAAGAAGTTCCTGTATCAAAGTGTTCAGTTCACACACAATTCTACGTATCTTAATTTTTGTATTAAATAAAATAAAGTACAACTTTACAATTTTCGAAATCAGTGATCCTTCCCTCAGTTACTACAAGTTTCTTACGTTGATACGGATCTTCTGTTTACGTTGATATGGATCTTCTGTAATTGGTATCAAATTTTGATATTCGAGATATAATGCACTCGTGAATTAAGTCAAAGGTTTTCGGCGGCATCCGACAATATTAATAAAAACTTGTCTGGACACTATCATAACTTATGAAAGCATTAGGCATATTCTCCACTCTTCTAAAGTTATGTCTCAAGTCCAGATTTTCCTACTGTTCAACGCCTCTAATTTGGTTGACAACACCGAGTCAGAGGAAAGCCTCGCTCGCTCCCTTCATAACGGCAAGTACTGCTTATAACAGTCACTCGTTTGTCTGGTTGGGCCACACACGCAAAAAGTGTGATAAAGTCTATTACGGACAGACCAGTAAATTTCTTTCACAACGTCTCAAGCATCACCAATATTCTGTGAGAACTGGGCAATTATCGAATGCATTATTCGTACATATGAGGGATTTAGATCATCCTATTAATTGGAGTCAAGCAAGAGCCTTAATCCCATGTAATGACACAGTTGAAAGGAATATCATTGGATCTTGTTTCATCAAGTCAAATAATAGAAATGTTCTAAATTTAAGTCTTGGTTTATTCAAAACTTTATGTTTTCATAATGAAAAAAGTTGTAGATAAATATAAGCTACAAAATTAATATATTCAGTTTTTACATGTTTTGGACTGTAAAGATACTTTGTAATTTCGGTTAGGGTCAAATCTGTTTAGGTTTGTGACCGTGTGATATCCGATAATCCTGGATTACCTCTTTTAATTTTTACCCTTTTGACAATTAACCATCTGGTATTCTTGATCTTGTTGTGTACCCGAGACCTTTCTCTCCAATTGTATTTCATTTGCTCCTTGACAATGTCTTAGTAAAGACGAAAGAGCTTGGATTTCTGACTATCATTTTCCTGTGGTATTCGCTTATTTAGTGAAGTCATGTGCATCTACTGTGAGTTTTTAAGCATATATATAATATATATATTATATAAATAAATATTTTTTGGTATAAAGGCTATATGAAACTCAACCACAGCCCATGAAACTTTCAGTCACAACCAGGTCATGATCTGTGTTGTTGGCACCTACAGCAGTGCCAGATGGATGATCATGGTTAACTTTAACCTTAAAGAAAATAAAAACTACTGAAGCTAGAGGGCCAAAATTTGGTATGTTTTATGACTGGAGGTGGATGATCAACATACGAATTTCCAACCCTCTAGCTTTCTTTCCCAAATAGTTTAGTCAATTACTTTACTCCTGGTAATCATAAGCTTAGTTTCACATTGATTTCCAATCCCTTCTTAAATCTTTTAATATTTCTAAGATTTCTTACTTTGACATAATTAACTTGACTTGAACAATGAGTTTATGCTTTTAATTCAAGATATTCTGGACTGAAAGATTTGTTTTTGTTGAAATATATGAATTGTATTGAATAGTACAGGTACTGTCCTACTTACAATGGAGTTTGGTTTAATAAAAAATTTTTTTTGAAAAAATATTGCAAATTTAGCCTAGCCTACACTATGCAGTATACTCTTTACATAATGTAATTATTAATATCAGCTAATTCTGGAGGTTCATGCAGGACTGACTAATGATAATTTAGTAGAAAGAGAAACTGAATAACACAAACAAGAATTAGCCTAGCCTTCATTTTGGTATATAATGTATACATGTAAGGCAGCCTAATTCTGGAGATTCAATGCAGATTGACTTATGATAATTCAGTGCGAAAAAGGAATTGAACAACACAACCAAGAATCAGACGTGTACTGCATGGGGAACTCACCAAGATTCGGTCCATTGTTGGCACACTTGAATGGTATCAGGTTGTTGATGGTTACATATTACTAAAATCAGAAGGTATATAAACTCATTACTCATCAGATAGTATTTCTTCTTCTGTTAGTTTAAGTATTTTGACTAAAGAGCTGCAAAGAGATGTAGTGGGTTGAGGTTCAAATGTGGGGGAAGGTGATGACACTGGAGTTATTTTTTTAAAGAAGTAATCCACAGTAGCTTGCAGTGCATTTTTTTAATTTTTCATTAATGACTCTGTAACATGTTCCCACCATTTTGCACAAGTTTCAGTCCATGTTCAAATGAGTCAAATACCTGTGCCAATGCTCACATTGCAAACTTTCTCTCTATATCATCTTCAATTTCCTCTTCCTCTTCTGTTTGTTTGTTTGTATGTACGTATAGTGTTTTCCTCTTCGGCACTTATCTCTACACCTTGCACATCTATAAGTTCTTGGATATCTTCCTCATCAATTTTTAAATCTAAACTTTTCCAGCAAACCATTCCAAGTTTCCATCTATTTCACTTAAAAGTTTCAGTCCATGTTCAAATGAGGCAGATACCTGTGCCAATGCTTTGTCGTAAACTTTCACTCTGGATCTTCTTCAATTTCTTCTTCTTCTGCTCCTTCTCTCTCATTTGCAAGTGCAATTAATTTAAATCTTCTGGCATACGCTCTATATCTTACACATCTATAAGTTCTAGAATACCTTCTGCATCAATTTCTAAATCTAAAATTTTCCCAAGTGTCAAGATCATTTTATTAATATCCAAAACTACTTAATCTTTCATCTAAATTTCTCCCAAGTATCAAGATATCTTCATTAATTTTCAAAACTTCTTCATCATTATCGAAACATTTAAATGAGTTCACATATGCTACTCGCAGATTTTTCCAATTCCCATTCATACACTTGCTTTACCTCCTTCAACACCTTTCCCATATTCATAATGGAATTCAGAACATTGGAATCCTTCGAGAAAGTTCCGAGATCTTTCTCCTTATTATCCATAGCCTGAACACCCTGAGCAAATAAATTCTGAAAACAATAGGCCTTGTACATAGACGAAGACCCAGAAATATACAGACAGAAGAATGACAGACAGAACAGAGGACTGGCACAACAAACCAATGCACAGACAATACATGAGACAGACTAAAGAACTAGCCAGCGATGACACATGGCAATGGCTACAGAGGGGAGAACTAAAGAAGGAAACTGAAGGAATGATAACAGCGGCACAAGATCAGGCCCTAAGAACCAGATATGTTCAAAGAACGATAGACGGAAATAACATCTCTCCCATATGTAGGAAGTGCAATACGAAAAATGAAACCATAAACCACATAGCAAGTGAATGCCCGGCACTTGCACAGAACCAGTACAAAAAGAGGCATGATTCAGTAGCAAAAGCCCTCCACTGGAGCCTGTGCAAGAAACATCAGCTACCTTGCAGTAATAAGTGGTACGAGCACCAACCTAAGGGAGTGATAGAAAACGATCAGGCAAAGATCCTCTGGGACTATGGTATCAGAACGGATAGGGTGATACGTGCAAATAGACCAGACGTGACTTTGATTGACAAAGTCGAGAAGAAAGTATCACTCATTAATGTCGCAATACCATGGGACACCAGACTTGAAGAGAAAGAGAGGGAAAAAATGGATAAGTATCAAGATCTAAAAATAGAAATAAGAAGGATATGGGATATGCCAGTGGAAATCGTACCCATAATCATAGGAGCACTAGGCACGATCCCAAGATCCCTTAAAAGGAATCTAGAAAAACTAGACACTGAAGTAGCTCCAGGACTCATGCAGAAGAGTGTGATCCTAGAAACGGCGCATATAGCAAGAAAAGTGATGGACTCCTAAGGAGGCAGGATGAAACCTGGAACCCCACACTATAAATACCACCCAGTCGAATTGGAGGACTGTGATAGAAAGAAAAAAAAAATAATAATAATAATAATAAAAAAAACCATAGTCTTACAAGATGCATATGTCTGGTAAACAAATTATAATGGTTAAAGTTACAAGCCTAATGAAATGACAATATACCCAAGAATTATTTTCAATGCAATCATTGGTGGTTCATGCAAAGCCTAAGGCCTATAAACAAATCATAAATTTCCAAAGTTATGGCTTAAGAAAAGATAATAGAAGGCTGTAAGGTAAAACCATTATTGGCGTCTTGCCAGTAGCCTATGGTTGGAATTCAATTAATTAATTGCAAACGTTAATTCCAAATGAAAAGGCATAACATACACCAACTACTTTATGGAGTAAACTATTATCAACAGATCGGTAATGTTTAAAGCCATAAAACAATTAATGAACTCCAAAGGTTATGGCCTAATGAAAGGGGCTAACATAGACCAATTACTCGAGAATTACTTTTAAAACAAAACTATTATCGGTGGCTCTAGAGTAGTTTATAACCGCAAAACAGTTCATAAACTACCAAATTTATGGCCTAATAAAATGACAAAATTTCCAAGACAATTTGTATTTATCATAATTACAAACCTTCGGTCTTAACAATAGGATGATTTTCTAGCACCTAGCTGAATCTGGTTAAAACGCAGATGAAAAGCAAGGAATCTTGTGAGATCTGGCAATGTGTGTGTATATCGAGTGAAAAGTAGTCAAGGACCATGCACCCACGTTACAGCGTTCAGTTTTTTCTTACCCGGTTCATTGCCCATTTTCGCTTGCGATTGTGTGCATATATCAGGTGAAAACTGGTTCAAGACCATGCCACCCACGCTACCACGTTTAGTCTTTTGCTTAACTGCCTGGGTGAGCGACACAGTTGTTCCCTCTCCGTCCAACCCAGTTGTTTTGCCCATTTTTGTTCTTTTGCTTGTCTGAGTTTGTGTTATTATGGCTTCCTCTCACCTTCTTGGCCTGGCCAACGTATGTGCCCAGGGACTCTTAGGTTTCCCTTGCTCTCATTTCCTGGCTTTGGCTATGGATCCCCCTTCCACATGCAGTAGGTGTTGTGCTAATTTCTGTACTATAACAAATCCCTGTCTGGAATGTCGTGTGTGGCCTAAATTGCAGTAGAAGTTATTCTACAGTAAGAGGGAGCATTGTAGAGTTTCGACTCTTCCTTTTCATTTTTCATTAATGACTCGGTAACATGCAACAGTTTTGAAGTGCTCTCTCAACTTTACCAACCATTCCATGTTCCCATCCATTTCGCTCAAGTTTCAGTCCGTGTTCAAATGCGTCAAATACCTGTGCCAATGCTCACATTGCAAACTTTCTCTCTGTATATTCTTCAATTTCTTCTTCCTTTTCTGCAAATGCAACCAAATCTTCTGCACTATCTCTACACCTTGCACATCTATAAGTTCTTGGAGATCGTCCTCATCAATTTTTAAATCTATACTACTTTTACAGCAAACCATTCCACGTTTCCATCCATTTTACTTAAAAGTTTCAGTCCAAGTTCAAATGAGGCAAATACCTGTGCCAATGCTTTTGTCGTAAACTTTCACTCTGGATCTTCAATTTCTTCTTCTTCTGCTCTTTCTCTCTCATTTGCAAGTGCGATTAAATCTTCTGGCATAAGTACGATATCTTGGGAAGGGTTTCCATCTCCTCGTAAAGATGCTTCGTCTTCTTCCTCAGTCACACCCCAAGATGCTAGAGTTTGTGTACCTATCAAGAGGCCCTTAGGCTGATTTGATGTATAACGTCGCCCCCTCTCCTTTGTGGGTTAATTTGCTTCCTGGGAGGGAGGAGGCTATTTCATCAGTTTTTTTTCTCTTTCAGAATTGGAGGCGTCCAAAATGGCAGCGCACTGGCCGTCCCTTGGTCTACGGGGTTCACCCACCTTAGAGGGTTTGCATGCTTAATTTTCAAGATTAAGAGTTCATTTTTGGCTCCTTTTTTTGTCATTGCCTGAAGTTTAGTATGCAACCATCAGAAATGAAAAAAAAAAAATCATTATCATATAGTACAAATATTGGAATATATGACAGCGCAAAAAAAAATTTCATATATAATTGTATACAAATTGCGCTGTGAGCAAAACGGTTAAAGCTAATGAGTTAATTATTTTTCGTTGTATTGTACACTAAATTGCAATGATTTTGGTATATAACAAATTGTAAAGTGATTAAAGCAACACAGAGAAAAATATTATCACAATATGATGCATGAATTCGTAACGCGCGGACGTAAAAACAAAGCAGTTTTCAAAAATTCACCATAAATCAAAATATTGTGCTAGACTCCCAATTTGTTGCAAAATGAAGGTAATTGATTGAATATTACTATACAGCACTTACTGTAAGTGCTGTAACTTACAATTGCAGTTTTCAACCATTTTGGTAGAGTTAAAGTTGACCGAAGGTCGAATTTTTTCTATTTATCGTTATTTATATGAAAATATTTCAAAACTGATAAAAGCTACAACCATGGGTTGCATGTAGTTGTATTCTACATGAAATTGCGCACATTTTCATATATAAAACTTTATGTAACGACTAATTTAAAATGGTGCAAACATTACCACAAACGCACGTATGATTTTTTCGGAAGAGTTACTGCGCGGACGTAAGGAAAAAGTTTATTTCATAAATTCACCATAAATCTAAATATTGTGCTCGAGACTTCCAATTTGTTGCAAAATAAAGGTAAATGATTGAATATTACTAGAATGTAATAGTTTTAGCTTACAATTGCGTTTTTTTACCATTTCCGTCGAGTGAAAGTTGACAGAAGGTTGAAGTTTTGGCACTTATTGTTATATGAAATATTTCAAAACTGATAATAAATACAGCCATGGGTTGTTTTATGTTGTATTCTACATGAAATTGCACACATTTACATATATAAAACTTTATGTAACGGCTAATTTAAAATGGTGCAAAAATTACAACAATCAGACGAAAAACTTTGATTTTTTTCGGAAGAGTTACCGGGCAGACGTAAGGAATAATTTTTTTTTTCCCCCATACATTCACCATTAAATCGAAATATTGTGCTAGAGACTTTCAATTTGTTGCAAAATAAAGGTAAATAATTGAATTTTACTAGAATGTAAGTGTTTTAGCTTACAATTGCGCTTTTCGACCATTTCGGTCGAGTCAAAGTTGACCGAAGGTTGATATTTTGGCACTTATTTTTATTTCAAAACTGATAAAAGCTACAACCATGGGTTGTTTTTTGTTGTATTCTACATGAAATTGCACACATTTCCATATATAAAACTTTTGTTGGAGGGATATTGCAGGCTAATTTGGCAGCTGAGTCTGCATTTTCCTTTTATTCCCACGTGTGCTGGGATCCAACATATTTCTATTGATAATCTTGATTGGAGGTGTTGATGAATTTTTATTTGTATTTCCTGCACTATTTGGTTTACTGATTTATACTGTCTTATAGCCTCTATAGTGCTACGCGAGTCACTGAAAATAACAGACACTTGCTTTTGCCTCAGATATCATATTCAGAGCCATCTGTATGGCTCTGACTTCAGCAGTAAATGCTGATGATAATAAAGGTAGGAACAACAAAACAGTTATAAAAGTTTCTCAAATAAGTAAAACAACATTTGTATTTATTGTCTGTTGTCAGGAAATGCAAAGCCCAAAATTTTAGGCCATATAATTGGTCTTTAAATATCAAACCTTACAAGAGTATATTAACCCTCTTACGCCAAAGCGGTAAAAAAAAAAATAGTTTCCCGTGTGCCGGAGGTGTTTCAGAGTGAGCACGGAAGCGGAAAAAATATTTTTTTCAAAAAATCACAGCGCGCTTAGTTTTCAAGATTAAGAGTTCATTTTTGGCTCCTTTTTTTGTCATTGGCTGAAGTTTAGTATGCAACCATCAGAAATGAAAAAAATTATCATTATCATATATAAATAATGCAATATATGATATGGCAAAAACGAAATTTCATATATAATTGTATTCAAATCGCACTGTGCGCAAAACGGTTAAAGGTAACAAGTTGCTTTTTTTTCATTGTAATGTACACTAAACCGCGATCATTTTGGTATATAACACATTGTAAAACGATAAAAGCAACACAGAGAAAATATTATCACAAAATAATGCATGAATTCGTAACGCGCTGACATAAAACAAATATTTTTTTCAAAAATTCACCATAAACCTAAATATTGTCCTAGAGACTTCCAATTTCTTTCAAAATGAAGACAAATGATTGAATATCACTATACTGTAAGAGTAGTAGCTTACAATTGCAGTTTTCGACCATATCTGACGAGTTAAAGTTGACCGAATGTTGAATTTTTTTACATATATATTTTTTATATGCAATTATTTTGGAAATAAGAAAAGCTACAACCTTCAAATATTTTTAGTTTTATTCTACATGAAATTGCGCACATTTTCATATATAAAACTCTACGAAATGCCTAATATGAAACGGAGCAAATATTCCGAGAATGGGACGTACGCATTTCGGAGATTTGTGGCGGAGAATCCGCGCGGAGGGAAGGAAAGATTTTTTTTTAAATTCACCATAAATCTAAATATTTTGCTAGAGACTTCGAATTTGTTTCAAGATGAAGATAAATGACTGAATATTACTAGACTGTAAGAGTTTTAGCTTACAATTGCGTTTTTCGACCATTTCGGTAGAGTCAAAGTTGACCGAACATGGTTTTTTTCTATTTATCGTGATTTATATGCAAATATTTCAAAAATGAGAAAAGCTACAACCTTCAATTATTTTTAGTTGTATTCTACATGAAATTGTGCACATTTTCATAAATAAAACTTTATGTAACGGCTAATTTAAAATGGTGCAAACATTACCACAATCGCACGTATGATTTTTTCGGAAGAGTTACCGCGCGGACGTAAAGAAAATTTTATTTTTTTCATAAATTCACCATAAATCGAAATATTGTGCTAGAGACTTCCAATTTGTTGCAAAATGAAGGTAAATGCTTGAATATTACTAGAATATAAGCTTTTTAACTTACAATTGCGTTTTTTTACCATTTCGGTAGAGTCAAAGTTGACCGAAGGTTGAAATTTTGGCAATTATCGTTATTTATATGAAAATATCTCAAAACTGATAAAAGCTACAACCATGGGTTGATTTTAGTTGTATTGTGCATGAAATTGCGCACATTTCCATATATAAAAATTTATATAACAGCTAATTTTAAAAGGGTGCAAACATTACCACATCGCATGTATGATTTTTTTCGGAAGAGTTACCGCGCGGTCGTAAGGAAAATTTTTTTCATAAATTCACCATAAATCGAAATATTGTGCTAGAGACTTCCAATTAGTTGCAAAATGAAGGTAAATGATTGAATATTACTAAAATATAAGAGTTTTAGCTTACAATTGCGTTTTTCGACCATTTCGGTAGAGTCAAACTTTGACCGAAGGTTGAAATTTTGGCAATTATAGTTATTTATATGAAAATATCTCAAAACTGATAAAAGCTACAATCATGAGTATTTTATTGTTGTATTCTACATAAAAATGTGCACATTTTCATATATAATACTTCATGTAACGGCTAATTTACAATGGTACAAAAATTATGTCAAAGTGACGAAATAATTTCCGAGATATACTTTTTAGTGCGGCAAGAAAGAAATTCGCGCTTGCGCGCCTGCGTAACGATTGTAAACAAAACAACACCTTGATCCGTGAACTCCCAGCATCCCCCAAGGCGCGTGATTCAAAAGTTTTAGGCTGGTAGGCCTATAAGATTTAAAAAAAAACTTTTGTAAGTCGACGTAAAATACGTCCAGTCGGCACACGGGAGACAAAAAATGTCGACGTAAAATACATCCAGTAGCGTAAGAGGGTTAATTAAACAGTATTTTAAGGTTTTTTGATGAAAAGCACAATAAAAATGCAGTTCACATAGTTTTCAATAGACACCCAAAGCATTCTAAGTAAGGTTTTCTTAAAATTTTTTATGATTTTCGACAAAAACGGAACCCAATCGTAAAAAGGGGACTGCCTGTATTCCTTCCAATACCAATGGGTCATATATGTGACTAACCTGATCTTGTATGACTACTACTGCTTCTGTTGTAATTATTACAACGGTAAAGAAAGTAACAGAAGGTTTAGGGGAAAAAAGCAACATGATTATTCACTGGGCCTTATAAACAAATTTATCAACTGAACCATGTGTCATAGAGTCAAGTCCACCGATACTATATTGCATGAATAATCCATTAACCCCTTCTTTACCGGGTGGGTGAGCAGAATGTAAACATTGCGTTCGCGCTGCCGAACTGAATCTCTCGGTAGTGACTCCAGTTTGGAGGGGTGCCGATCGTAAAAATATTTGCCAAAAATACACTAATCAAGACAGGCTAATGAAATTATCAGGTATTATTAGCACTATAATAATGCATATTCACTGTTAGTTTATCATCTTACAGGAAAAATAAATGATTTTATGAAAAAAAATGTGAAACTCAGTGTCCCTTGTACAAGGGACACTGGTGGTCGGTGAGAAAACTACGGTCTTGAATAGAAATTTGGTCTTACAGAATGTTGGTATATCGCACCTGGAACATGCACATAAAGTATTACAAAATGAACAGTAAATAAGCACGTAATAAAAAAAAAGAGCAAAAACTAAAGCGAAAGCCCTGCCAATAAATATGGAAATCGCAAATTTTATAGTATATCTTTCTAAAACTGGTCGATGTCATTTTCTACGTTTTTCTAAGATTAGTTTCATCACAGAAAACAACTTTAGGGACATCAGGGTATCTAAACTAATTTTTTCAAGTTTCTTGTCCTCAGAAAAAATCGCTTTTTCGCTTTTTCTCTGGTTTGGTTTTTTATATATAAAGTTACTATAAGGCTTTATTTCTACCTTCATTTATCTGGGGTTCATATCTTTTATTTGTAAAATGTAATAAGTGAATAAATAAATAAATACAGTAAATGATGATACAACTGGTTTTTTACTTGGGTAGAAGTTATTACATGTTTACGCTTGTCTGGTTTTGTGATTTTTGTTGAGACGCAGTTCATCTGTCACCTACACACTACTATAAGCAGTAATAATATTTTTTTGGGTTCATCATACGTTCTGGCATCGTGTCATACTGTTTATTTTGCTCCAAACTCTTCAAACCGAAATTACAGAATGATTGGAAGTCCCTATCTGAAAAGAGGAGTTTTGGTGGTACTATGCGTACCACCTTTATGCACCCGGTGCGGTGTAGTAGACTTGAATGGTGGTACCCACCTACCTCCAAACAAACTTTCGGTAATGAAGAGGTTAAACTACCTCCTACTTCAACATGATAAACACTTTCAATATAACTCTAACAAATTGGAAGTGTGTTCAATAGTTGTCAATCACTAATTCCCACTGAGCATTCACACAAAATAGACTTTCGGTTCATACTATAACGTATTTATATTTTTCTAGAGCTGATGAATGCCAATTCACCACTATTCATATGTAAAAATCTTTTATTTATTCATTAGAAAGGATTTTATCGGGCATGACTTTTCATGTGATTTCAATTCTAATGTTTTAACTAGTCACAACGGCTTAAGTTCGATTGTTTACTTGCCTCTATTTTGCTTCAGAGCCTTCAAGGGCATGATCTAGCATAGTCCAGCTATACGCCTCAAACATTTAAGGAACATATTGATCTGTTGGGCAAGATCATTTACCAGTATATTTTTCAGTGTTAATAAAACAGTCTGGAGCGGTCTCCCACACTGATTTAAAATGTAAACATTATGATAGGTAAATAGTTCTACAGTAACAATTTTAGGGGGGTCTCTCACTTTTAACGATATCATGATATCTTGGGAAAACAATGACCAGTATAAAATTTTCTATAGCAGTTTTAAAGACATATTCAGTATAATTAACTGGCCATATTTAAAGAAAAATAAAATATTTCTACAGTATTTTAATTCAGATGGTGATGACTAATAATTTATTTACTGTAACCTTCAACAGTTTGTTAAATCAATAACAATTTTCATAGAGGTAATGAATTTTTCTTGGGGAACTTTGACCTGCAATAAACAGCTGTAAGAATTAATTGGCTGCTTTGTACTTAAATACTGTAGTGCCAGTTTTAATAGACTTGAATCCATAAATTTTGTTATTCCAAGAATATAAAAGGACCTTTAAATTTTAAAATTCACTCCCTAAAAATTGGGGGTTGCTTTATAGTAAAATTATAATAATTAAACCTTGAACTCTAGGTGATGTTTAGCGGTACGTTAGCCTCAGCCTCAGCACAATAACCACCAAAATACGCAAAAAGATTTACATTACGAAATAAACTGACAAAGTATTAAAACCATTTTTACCTAAAATATTGGCATATTAAAGAGGAAAAATTTCATATCAACGAATTCAACTTTTATCTATGCGAGCCCTGATGAGAAAATGTATACATCACACTATGGTTGCGCTCACAGCAACCTTAACCTTTCAGTAACCTTTCAGAAATTTTAATGGTAGTGTAATTACAGTAGTAATAACATTTAGGATAAAATAAATTTTTCGTTACTTTTCCTCCATCTCTTCGTCCCAGCTTCTAGTCGAGTCAAAAAAAGTAAAAGAGAATGATAAAAGTATCATTCATAGAGCCATAAACAACTGAACAAGAAACAGCTGTCATAAGCTTTGGTATGACCATGGGAACAACTGAATTAGATATCAACAGCTGATTTGCTTGCATTTCAACCATCGTACAATAGAAAGTAATTACAGCATTTATGTTACAAATGACGTTAAGGGGGCCGGCCGGCTAATGCCCTTTTTCAAGGACAGGACTTTGATATTCATACCACTTAATAAGGTGACTTGGGACATCTCCAAACCGCTATGATTTTCGCCTCTGACCTTCGGTTTTGTGACGCCAGGGCGATTTATCCCGAAAATAACCATTTTTCAAATTCTATCTCCTCCCTTGATATTTAATATTAAGACCTGGGATTACTACCATATATAGCCTGATTGTAGACCTCCAATCGAATGGAGAGTTTTTTTTCTAAAAGTCATTTTTTTGCTAGATATGAATTTTTCAATATGGTCAAAAAATAAACCCTATAAATCAGGAGAAAAAAATTTATAAAAAAAAATACGAAACAAAAATTGGAAAAAAGGGCTCTATTTGATTGTTTTCTATAATGTCTTTCTGAGTTATATACCAAATTCCAATGTTATAGCTTTAAAACTAGTGAGAAGATAGATTTTGAAGGTCAAAAACTATAGTTTTGAGATACGGGCGTTCAAAGTTTTCCTTCGTATTTCTATAAAGACAATATTAATAAATAATGATTATTATGAATGTATATTTGTTTTTTGTGTATTAATAAACCAAAACTATTTTATTTATCATAATTTAATCATAAATGATGATCCCCTTGCTCATATATCGCAGCCTGGGGCACTGCTTGAGGCAAGATGGGGCACTCCTTCCTACGCAATTCTCTCTCTCCCCTTCACTAACTCGGCTTACTACAGCGAATTTTCTTCTTTTGTATGTTAGCGAGATGTTTTCTTTGTATTTCCTCTTTGGCATGATGAAATTCTTGCCCGAAACAAAGATAAACAAACGTAATTGCAAGAGAATGTCAAGAGGTGAAACTCGAAGGCGTACACTTTTTTACAAAGACAATTCAATAAATCATGATTATTATGAATTTCATATTCCATTTTGGGTTTTAAAAAAACCAAAACTTTGTTATTTATCATAAATGAAGATCTCTTTGCTCAAGATCGTAGCTTAGGACAGTGTGACGTGTGCTGTCAAGCAAGACGGGGGCGTTACTAAGCAACCTCCCCTCTCTCTCTTCTCTAACTACGCATATTATCTTATGATATTCTGTAATAATACTTGAGCGATTTTTTCTTCGTCTGTATGTTAGCGAGATGTTTCCTTGTCTTTTCCTCATTGGCATGATGAAAATTCTTGCCGAAACATACATAAACATACGTGAAATCAGGCGAATGTCAGACGTGAAATGGAACGTGTAGACTACTTGACGTCTGTTTCGATCGCACTAACACTTGGTAAACTTTGGACTTGAGACTGAGCCTGAAGTCTCCATTCTCGACTCGGGGAATGTCTAAACAGATGCCATTTCTCCCAATTTCTTTGACAATAATATCAAAACTTTACGATAATAGAAGAAATATTGCAATTTCTTGTACGGATCAATGTTTTAGGGCTTATTGAGTTACGTTAACTAATTACCCTGTAACTACGAAAGTAAGAGGAATTTTGACGAAAATATTTCGTATACGTATTCTCAATTGCCATATGAAGCTCCATGAATTTTTTCATGACTTTGCATTTTTCGCCCTATACCTCCATATATAGAGGTTCCGGCCGCCCCCTAAGTAGAGCATGACATATATTTTTACATTACTTGTTTGTATGGTGTTTTTATGTTGCATGGAACCAGTGGTTATTCAGCAAAGGGACCAACGGCTTTATGCGACTTCCAAACCACGACGAGAGAGAACTTCTATCACCAGAAATATACATCTCTCACTCCTCAATGTAATGGCCGAGAATTGAACCCGCGATCACCGAGGTGGTAAGCAAACACCATACCAACCACGTCACTGAGGCACTCTATTTTACAATTACGGTACTATATACCCTTATTCGCTATGGAAAAAAAAGATCAGCAAGAAAATATACTCCTAAATTTGAGTGAAAGTTGTAGCTGGAGCTGAAAAAACAATGTTCAAGCTGCTAATGACTATAAATTATCATGCATTGGCAACAAGGATGAAACTCCCTCCAAACCTTTGATATGCCACCAAACTCAACTGTAAAAAATAAAATTGGAGGGAAAAGTATTTAGATCAAAACTGCTGGCCATGAAAGGACACAGCTGTTTTAATTAATGTGTATGGCAGATGGGATAAAACTTGACCCCCTTGGTTATCTTTAAACTGAAATTGATGCCTAAGCCAAAATTCCCAAATGGCATCATTGTCCAGACTAACAAAAACTTTAACTAGACAAATGGCGCATGCACACTACGTTTGTATACTATAACACAGCATAGTGTCAAACGCCGCTCTCCATTTCCAGGACTACACTATATCCACTTTCATAACACTTTTCGTTTCATTTCTAATCGTAATTGGCGTGAATTTACCGTATGTTTCCTTTAGTGCTTCTAACGAGACTGGAACTACCATTCATGTTTTGTTTGTTATATTTAGCAACCTAATCATTTTCTGACTTCAGCTATTATTTTTTCAAAAGATAAGTTGTATTTTCTGTATAATCATTGAGGTTTTCCTTATGACACTACATAACTGCTCATCAGACTTTTAGCCCACTAGTCCCTAACCTGCCATTCTTTTGTTTCGTTTAGCAAAGCCATTTTTAATTTGCATTATTACAGCTAGGTTTTGTACTTCCAAATGAAATTTTTCTTTCATGCGCACTCTGTCCAATTTACATCTGTAATATTTGAGTTCCAAGTATATTCTAATTGTATGTTGAACATTTTGTTGTAGTACTTTTTATTAACTACATTTCTTGCTATGCCAAAGAACACATGCCAGTCTATCACCAATCCGAGCTGGTTCTATCTCCATACATACCAACATCCTTATTTTCTGTACTGTTTGTACTGCAGGCAGCTGAGCTCGCTGCAACTTACCTGCAAATGTGATGGCTGATATGCTCAACAGAGAACATACTTAGTCCTGCTACACTTCAAAGGGCAGATAATGTTCATTCTTATGCTTCCTTTCCTTCTAAAGGAAGCTCTATACTGACTTGCCTGATCCAGAATATTCTCATCTTGAAGACAGACCGACATGCTCTAACTGTGTGGGATGGTCTGGGAATGTTTCTTCATTCAAATGACTGTCCAACTAAACATCTACATCCTGTCACAGTGCTTATATTCAAGATTTCTGCTGCTGCTTCCCATTCAGATGAGATCCCAGAACCCTCTGAGGAATCTTAGTATCTTCAGCAGTGTCTTCTCTGCTATTCATGCTCAACTGTTGTCCTTAACAGACACCTTTATGCCCAAAAATTGCTGCCATCATCTTCTTCTCAATAAGTGCCTAAGCTGTCAAGATTTATACCAAGGCACATAACTGCACCAAGGAACCAGACTAGTGGTCAATGTTCTCCCAATTTGACCCCAGCCTTTGCCTTCAGGCTGGCACAAAAATTGTTATCTAGGAGATTTCCATCTAGGTCTTGGAGGGGCCAATATTACTACAACTGCCTTTTAGGATCCTGAAAACTCCACTTCTTTTTCAGTGCGCTTCTATTTTTTTCTAAACCATCTTCTCCCACAATGTTTTCTAAAAATATCAAGCAACAAGCATAGGACCCACTTATAATGCAGGAACAAGGACCAACAGCATGAAAAATCCTCCAAATTTTCAAAAATACTTCCAAGCAGTGACAAGGGGATACCAATACCTGTGAAAACTGTTGAAGTCGTATGTGTTCAAAGGACTGCTAACAATAGGCTTATTTGGACCACCACTTCCTGCAGTATGTCTCTACATCACCCAACAGCAAGAGGTCTCTTACTTTGTCATCAGAGAACTGCAACCTCATTACCAAAACCTGGCAGTTTTCAGAGGCTGCTTTTCTACACTGCATCTCCTGCTAAGACTGTTTGATATACTAAGGGCTTCCAAGACATCCAAAATCCTAGGACATCCTTCAGTCCCAACAGAACTACTAATCACTTTCAATAACTTTTGAATTAATGGCTAAGCAGTTTTTCACTATTCATGTATTTTGTGAACAAAGTATTATTTTTCATCAATATATATATATATATATATATATATATATATATATATATATATATATATATATATATATATATATATAGTCCCCAGGTTACAACGGTGTCGGCTTACGACGCTTGTCAATAGACATTATTTCCAGGGTTATGACACGTTCCAGGGTTACGACGCCTACAATGCTCATCTGGGAGATGAAATATGACACCAAAAATGCAAAATAATCAATATTTGAAGGTTTTTTTGATGAAAAATGCCATAAGAATGCAGTTTACATAGTTTTCAATGCACCCAAAGCATTAAGAGTAAGGTTTTCTTAGGATTTTTGACGATGTTCCGGGTTACGACGCGTCTCAATAACGGAACCCCCCCCCTTCGTAACCTGGGGACAGCCTGTATATGTATATATATATAATTGTATGTATATATATATATATATATATATAATATATATAATATATATATAATATTATATTATATATTATATAATAATATTAAGTAGCTCCTTGACGATGTCTGAATAAAGACGAAAGCGCTTGGATTCCTGACTATCATTTCCCGTGGTATTCGCTTATTTATGAAGTCACGTGCATCTACTGTGATTTTTTTAAGCATATTATATATATATATATATATATATATATATATATATATAATATATATATATATATATATATATATATATATTATATATATATAATAAACAGTATGTCGACCCAGATAGGGATAAAGCTGGGAAGAAGATATATGTCTGTTCTTAGTGACTTTTAACTGATAGATAACTTTTTACTTTCCAGGTACGTATATCAAATATGTTCTATTCTAGTTATTTGTACTGATTTTATTTACCTGCCACATTTTGTGCATATGGTTTGCTATGCCTCAACAAATTTGCAAGCTATTCCCAGCACAGATCTATGCCATTAATGTCTGTACTTACAACAGCCCAGCATTTCAAATATAATACCTATTGTACTAACCTGCAAAACAGATCTGATGGCTGGTAAATGAGAGGAGGATATGTAAATCATGTCAGGTTGTGTGCTCCTGCAAAACACTTCTATATAGTTTCACAGTCATGCTTCCTGGGAGGCATGCCAATCTTCAGGAGTTGTGCCACAGTCTGCTACCGATCTTGCTTGTTCCTTCGTAGTAATTTTATTGCAGCATTCAGCACACCTGCTGCATCCAGTGACTGAAGACTGCCTGTTGTTCTACCTGTCACTCCCATACCGGTTCCTTGCAGGCCAGTCAACTTTCATCAGCCACAAAGAGCTTCACCTTCCTTTAAGACTTTTGCAATAATCATAAAGTACTTTATTCAGTTACTCTTGGACATGATCAGCTTACAGGATTGGGTCTCAAGTCAAATTAGCTTGTTGTAAAAATACCTTTAAGACTTTTGCAATGATCATAAAGTACTTTATTCAGTTATTCTTGGACATGATCAGCTTACAGGATTGGGTCTTTAGTCAAATTAGCTTGTTGCAAAAATACCTAAGTCATTGGAGGGCAACAGAAGAAATTAGTGACATTTTTTGGCTGTGGCCAGCTTTGGTGAAGTCAGAAATTATAGCAATCCTAACAGGGTGCGTTATAGAAGAGCTGAAGGTGACTTAAATACATAGTCAGTCAGCTTTAGCTTTAGCTTCTTGGACCCAATTCCCTAATCCTTTTTCCTCAACTTTCCTTATCTCACCAGTACAGGTAGATTCAGATCCAACTGCCAATGTCAATGGACAAACACATTTCCTTCATACATAAAGTGTAAGGCAGGTCATTCATGCTCAAGACTTGTTGGAAGGGAAGGAGTGTCTGTGAAAATTACTCATTTGCTTCTTGGATGTGCTAGTGGTGGCCAAGGTACTCTCAACAGCGAACTGGAAACTATGGCAATTTGTGCTATAGTTTGCGTCAAAATAAAGAACCATTTTAAAAATAGAAAGATATTGGATATAAGACATTGCTTAAAAGAAATGAGTTTCCTTATGTATCCCTCATAAATGTACTCAAATATCATCCTGGTGATTGGTGTCATTATTTAAGAATGGGCGAGGATAAATTTAGAGAACTACCGACATTAAAAACACCTTATATCAAGAAATCAGACACTTGTATAAGGCAATCTATATCTCCTGCTGATAGACTAGCTGCCACAGTATGGTATTTATCAAAGGGGAGATCTTATGAGGAACTAAGTTCAGTGTTGCAAAATCTCCTCAGAGGCTTTGAAATATCATCCTGGAATGCACTTATAATGTAGTTTCATTTCTCGGTAGCAGTTTCCTGTGCGGCATCTGGATATCTATCCCTTAGCTTGTTTACTAAAAAATTGTAAGCAATACTTTCCCAATTTGTCAGAATAACACTTCGATTTCACATTCACTTATATAAAGGAACCCAGTCAGTCCAAAATTACTTCAATCCATACTTCTGGTATAGTTCAAGAATTTCCTGAAGTCACGTGTCCCAGACAACACCGAGTATTACTGAAATGATAATATGGGTCTGTGTTGAAGTAATCTGCATTCATTCAAACACAGATTTGTATTTCAACCATAGAGCAATTGGGGCTAACAGTGAATGGGGTATGTATACCTAATTTTAAACAAGTTGCTATGCTTTATCTGTAGGACAGTCAGTACTGACTGAAACCAACCACACTCATGTACTGACGTCCAACACTCCATCCACTTTCTACAAATCTTTAGACCAGAGCTGAGAATGAATGGGGGCCTAATAACAACTCAACTATGGGAACTTTTTGTTTGTTTCTCTCTTTTTTTAGACTGTACCAAGCAATTACTTGTATAATCCTTACCTATATTGCTCATTATTACTCGATTTACTCAGTGCTCTGGCCCCTTTCCCAAAACAATTCTTACATCCCGAAGACTATTACAGGAGTTATTTTGTATTAACTGAGCACCACAGGCATCAATTGGTCCAATCCAGTCACACCCCTTGTGCACACTAACCAACACTACTCCACTACAATGCAAGTGTTGAGTCAGAATGTCAAGGCAAGATTGAAGCATAATGCACACATGCAGTCATGGTGAGGGTGATGCATTGTGATACTGACATGGAAATGCCCCACTACTCGTATGCAGCATGGGCATGCTGGTGTGGAGCCAGCTGCTAAGTGGTGGTACCTCTTACAACTAGTAAGTGGGGGCTGTGTTGAATTTTTGCATTTTCTTTGTCAGAAGACATTTAGAAGGCACATGATAGGCAAAAATTCACAAACAAAGAAGAAGAGAAAAGGAAAACTACTCTGGTGTCAGATGAGGCTGAAAGAGTTAAGAACAGGGGTACAATTAAAGTTCCTGCAGCTGACAGTTGAAGCACTACCCAGCAAAGTATATCAGAAAATTAAAGGAGTGTCCAAGACAAGTTTTATACTCCTAAAAATAATCAGTACATTATGTCTACCCTTCAGAGGCCAGCCTTTCAAGTCAAGCATTTGGATTTAGTGGTTTGGTTAAATTACATCACCAAAAAAACAGTAATAGTAATATTAACAATTGTAGTCTCCCGAAGTCATCATTTTTCCTAGTCTCCCGAAGTCATAATTTTTTCCATGTTAGATTCATGAGGTCTTCACAATACGAAGGGTCTATCACAACTTTTCTAAAAATTCAAACAAGAACAATTGCCTTTGCAAATTCGCAATCTTCATTTATGGATATATATATACATATATATATATATAGTGTATATAATTATATATATATATATATATATATGATATTGTTATAATACAATAAAGTTTCATACATACTTACCTGGCAGATATATACATAGCTAAGACTCCGTCGTCCCCGGACAGAAATTCAAAACTTCGCGCCACTCGCTACCGGTAGGTCAGGTGATCTACCTGCCTGCCCTGGGCGCAGGACTAGGAACCATTCCCGTTTTCTATCATATTTTCTCTCTTCCACCTGTCTCCTGCGGGGAGGCTGGGTGGGCCATTAATCGTATATATCTGCCAGGTAAGTATGTATGAAACTTTATTGTATTATAACAATATCATTTTCATACAATGAACTTACCTGTCAGATATATACATAGCTGATTGGCACCCTTTGGTGGAGGGTCAGAGACAGCTAATATGGAATAGACAGGTAAACAACATATGTTGTAGGTATAAAAGAAAAAAACCTTGGTTCCTACCTGATAGGTGGTAGACTTCGTGGCTGTAGCCCGGTAGTCTGCATCACCTCAAGACTTTAGCGAGATATTAGATCTATGGCTAGAGTTCTTGTGGGTCTGTCGATGGGTATAAGAACCGCTTACTCGGCAGAGCCTAAAAGGACTTTGTCAATGGGTACTGGACCACTTCTATGACAACACACCTTGTGAAGGAGCATAACCAATCCCGACCACCTGATCCTAACCACCATGTTAGTATATAGAATTGTTCTGAGTTATCCCCGAACTCATAACAAACAACCCATAACTCAAAACGAAAAACTCATTCATACAAAAATTCTCAAAAAAAAAAAAAAATTTTAATACTCCCCTAAAAGATATCACAAGAGTTCCTTACTGAACAACAGTGACTGGCCGCCAGTGCAGCACCGAGCCCTCTTTGTCAGCAGAAATCTAGAACATATCTAGTAGAAGGTATGTACAAATTTAAGGATTGGTGTTTGCTCCCGTACCCAGTATTGTATCCGCCGATACAAAAGGTCCCAGAGAAAAACATTTCTCGTAGGTCACGCGAACGTCTTTAAGATAGTGAGATGCAAAAACTGAATTGCACCTCTAATATGTCGTGTCAATGATTTTCTTTAATGACATATTCTTCTGAAAAGAGAGAGACGTCGCCACTGCTCTAACTTCATGGGCTTTTACTCTTAAAAGCGGAAAAGAGTCGTCAGGACAGAACTTGTGAGCATCCGTAATGACGCTCCTAATGAAGAAAGCTAATGCGTTCTTAGACATGATTCTTGTGGGGTCCTTAATCGAACACCAAAGACTTTGTCTAGAGCCTCCCATTTGTTTCTTTCTTTGTAAGAAGAACTTCAAGGCTCTTACCGGGCAAAGAGACCTCTCTGTTTCTCTCCCTACTAGACTCGATAAGCCTTTGATCTCGAATCTCTTGGGCCAGGGATTCGATGGATTTTCATTCTTCGCTAGAAAAAGAGTTCTAAACGAGCAAAAGGCTGAGTCTTTGTTAAAGCCGACTTCATCTTCTAGGGCATGAAGTTCGCCAACTCTTTTGGCTGTTGCCAAAGATAGGAGAAACAAGCATTTTCTTGTTATATCCCTGAACGAAGCTACGTGGGGAGGCTCAAATCTGTCAGACGAAAGGAACTTGAGAACTACGTCCAGGTTCCAGCTGGGAGGAGTTAGTTCCTTCGATTTTGTCGTTTCAAACGATCTAATCAAGTCGTGCAGATCTTTATTCTCGGCAATGTCTAGGCCTCTGTTTCTAAATACTGCCGAAAGCATGCTCCTGTATCCTTTGATCGTCGATACAGACAAATGAGAGACCTCTCTCAAGAACAAAAGGAAATCAGCGATTTCAGTTATAGAGGTACTGGAGGAGGACAACTTCTTAGACTTACACCACCTTCTGAATACCTCCCACTTCGACTGATAGACTCGTCTCGTGGAAGCTCTGCGTGCTCTAGCGATAGCGCTTGCAGCTTCGCGAGAAAACCCCCTCGCTCTGACAAGTCTTTCGATAGTCGAAAGGCAGTCAGAGCGAGAGCGGGGAGGTTTTGATGAAACCTCTCGAAGTGTGGCTGTCTGAGAAGATCCATCCTTTTTGGAAGGGATCTTTGGGAAGTCTACTGTCCACTCCAGCACCTCTGGCAAACCAATCTTGTGCTGGCCAAAACGGGGCTATCAGGGTCATCCTTGTCCCGTTGGACGCTACGAACTTTCTCAACACTTGTCCCAGGATTTTGAAAGGGGGGAAAGCGTACACGTCCACATGAGACCAGTCCAGCAGGAAGGCGTCGACCACGAGAGCTCTTGGGTCTTCCACCACTGAACAAAAGACTTCCAGCCTTTTGGAAAGGAATGTGGCGAACAGATCTACGTGAGGAGTGCCCCAAAGATCCCAAAGACTCTGACACACCTCTGAATGAAGAGTCCATTCTGTGTGAAGGACCTGGCTTCTCCTGCTCAGTCTGTCCGCCCTGACGTTTCTCGTCCCCTGAACAAATCTTTCAGGAGGGAGATGTTTCTTTGTGAGGCCCAAATTAGCAGATCTCTTGCTATCTCGTAAAGCGACACTGAGTGCGTTCCTCCTTGCTTCCGAATGTAGGACAGGGCTGTAGTGTTGTCCACATTCACTTGGACCACACTGTTCGTCACAAAGGGTTCGAAGAACTTTAGCGCCAAGTGAACTGCTAGAAGTTCTTTTGCAATTTATGTGCCAGGACACCTGTGCTGCCTTCCAGGTGCCTGACACTTCTCTCGGTCCTAGTGTTGCTCCCCAACCCTTCTCCGATGCGTCGGAATACAACACTCGGCTTGGGTTCGGAACTTCCAGAGAAATTCCCTTGTTCTCTTTTAGAGGGGACAACCACCATTGCAGGTGTGGTTTCATCTCCATTGGAAGGAGAAAACTGTCGGAGAGAAGTCCTGTCTTCCAGTTCCAAGATCTCCTTAGGAAAAACTGAAGAGGGCGAAGATGTAGTCTTCCTAGAGGAAAGAACTGTTCGAGCGAGGAAAGGGTGCCTAGCAGGCTTAACCATTCCCTCGCCGAAGTCCGTTCTTTCCCTAAGAAGAGAGAGACTTTTTCCAAGCCTCTCACGATTCTCTCTTGCGAAGGAAATACTCGAAAACCCCGAGAATCCATCTGAATCCCCAGATAGACCAAGTTCTGTCTGGGAATCAGTGTGACTTCTCGAGGTTCACGAGTAGTCCCAACGCCTTTATCAGGTCTAGGGTCAAAGAAAGGTCCTCCAAACACTGTCTCTCTGTTCTGGCCCTGATGAGCCAATCGTCCAAATATAGAGAGATGTTGACGCCTTTGAGGTAAAGAAACCTCGCCACATTCCTCATCAGGTTTGTGAAGACCTGAGGAGCTGTAGACAGGCCAAAACACAAGGCCCTGAACTGAAAGATCCTTCCCCCCGTCATGAAACGGAGGTACTTCTTCGACGAAGGGTGAATCGGGACATGAAAATAGGCGTCCTGGAGATCCAGCGACACCATCCAATCTCCTTGACGTAACGCCGCAAGGACTGAGGCCGAAGTCTCCATAGAGAACTTCTCCTTTCGAACGAACTTGTTCAGAGCGCTGACATCTAGAACTGGTCTCCAGCCCCCCGAGGCTTTCGCAACCAGGAAAAGCCGATTGTAAAACCCCGGAGAGTTTTGCTCTAGAACCAGTTCTATAGCTCTTTTGTCCCACATTTGATTCACCATCAGACGAAGAGTATCCCTCAGTACAGGGTCCCTGTATCTGGCTGACAGTTCCCGCGGAATGGTCGTTAGTGGAGGACTGTCTTGGAAGGGGATAAGATATCCCTTCCTGATTATGGACATGGAAGAGGCGTCTGAGTTTATGAGTGACCAGGCGTCTGCAAATTCGAGAAGCCTGGCCCCCACTGGTGTTTGGAGGCTGTTTGTCTCACTTCCCTTTCTTAAAGGGACGGGAAGGAGCCTTACCTCTCCTCTCAAGACCTCTTCTCTTAGAGGTAGCTCTGGAGAGAGGCCCTCCTCGAAAGGGCTGAACCGTAGAAGTAGGTCCTTTCTTGTCAACTGAAACAAGTGGTCTCTTCTTCCTTGCAGTTTGCAGGAGAAGATCCTGAGTCGCCTTCTCAGTCAGTGATCGAGAAATGTCCTTCACTAACTGAGAAGGAAACAGGAAGTCCGACATGGGAGCGAAAACCAGGGCTGCTCTCTGAGGGAGAAACCGCCTTGGTTAGGAAGGAACTAAAAATACTCCTCTTCTTAAGGAGTACTGCTCCGAAAAGAGAGGAGATTTCTCCTGATCTGTCTTGTACCGCCTTGTCAATACAAGCAAGAATACTCAGAATGACTTCGGGGTCAAGACCATCCGAGTCATGAGCCTTCTTAGACATCACCCCAAGGGACCAGTCTAGGAAATTAAGCACTTCCAAAATATGGAAGAGTCCCTTGAGGAGATGATCCGTCTCCGAAATCGCCCAAGACACGCGAGCTCCATTCAAAGCGTGTCTCCTTGACGAGTTCAACCAAGTTTCGAAAAGTCCGCTTCGGCTGCCGCTGGGAGAGAAAGGCCCATGTTCTCCCCAGTTCGGTACCAGAAACCTCTCTTGCCAGAAAGTATGGCTGGAGGCATACAGAAGGTGGTCCTGCCCAGATTCTTCTTAGACAACATCCATTTGTCTAAGGACTGAAGCGCTCTCTTCATAGAGATCGTAGGTCTCATCTTCAAGACCGACGAAGACTTAGGCACAATCGCACTCGAAAACAGTGATCGAGGCGAAGGAGGAGCGGCAGGAGTTAAAGAATCTCCGTATTCCCGTAAAAGAAGGTCAGTCAGAACTTTATAGTTCGAGACTCCTTCTCTACCGTCACCCTCTTCTTCCGAATCTCCTTCTACACCTTGTGGAGAATCGGCCTGAAAAACGAGAGGATCTTCATCCCGTTCTCTCTCTACTGGTGACAAACTCCTACTAGGAGAGGGGCTCATAGAGTGAACCGACTCTCTCTCACGTCTAAAAGAAGTCTCGCGTCTGCTTGACTTCTCGCGCCTGAACAGCTCCTCGCGCTTGGCTGGCGCCTCGCGCTTGTCTGGCGCCTCGCGCTTGTCTGGCGCCTCGCGCCTGTCTTGCGCCTCGCGCTTGGCTGGCGCTTCACGCTTGGCTGGAGCGTGTAGCCTGGCTGGCATCTCGCGCCTGGCTGACGTCTCGCGCTTGTCTGGCGCCTCACGCAATGTTGACTCCTCGCGCCTGGCTGGCGCCTCGCGCTTGGCTGAATCCTCGCGCTTGGCTGGCGCCTCGCGCTTGGCTGAATCCTCACGCCTAACTGGCGCCTCGCGCCTGGCTGGCGCCTCACGCCTGAGCGTATCCTGATCTAGAGCAACTCGCTCGGATAGATCCTGACGTTTGTACGACTCTTCGCGCCTGAAAGACGTCCCATGTCTGGCGGACACTTCACGTCTGGCTGGTGAAAGAAGACGAGACTTCTTAATAGGAAGTCTAGCGTCCTTCTTGCGAGGGGGATCCCTCGAAAGAACTCCAACCAAAGAGGCAATCTGCTCTTGAACTGCAAGCAATATCCTCTTGGAAGCCACCCCAGCGTCCTCTTCAATAGAAGAAGCAGGAGAACTCGAAGGAATGCGATCCTCAAATACTGCTCTAGGAGGCGTCGCAACCAGCTTAGCCTTCTTGATAGAAGAAGGAGCTTCCTCCGAGAAGCGTTCCGGGCTCGAGTCGAACGCGCGCTCTTTCCAATGCCTTTTCAGTGGCCTAGAAAGATCCGAGTCCTTCCACCCTCGTTTAGGTGAAGGAGAACCGGACGACGAGAAACAATCTCGTAGGACGCTTCTATTAGAGCGGTCCTGAGCAGACTGTAACGAAACAGAACCTGCTGAAGGGACGCCTGACCGTTGGGGATTCCCCACAACCTCCGTACGACTTTCGACTTTCCTACTCCTCTGGGTATGTGAGTTTGGAAGAGGTCTAGGCCTGGGAGCATCGCAGGGACGGTCAGACGCCCCCTCCACAACACTGGGAACACTCACTTCACTTAGTAAATCACAATCACTAGCCTTACCTTGCATGGCCGCCATCTTTGTCTTCATTTTACGAAGAGTAGCCTTCAGATTGGCGATTTCAGAAGCCGAATCCGAATGCAAAGCCTGTGAGGATTCAGATACATAGGGAGAATCATATTCATTAACAAAAGGAGAGTTAGACTCAGAAAAAGGCTCAATAGGCCTTGTACTAACACTCTTTTGTGCAGCCCGTCTAATCCTATCCCTCTCTAACTTCTTCAAGTAAGAAGTTAGAGTCTTCCATTCATTAGCATCCAACTTTTCACACTCAATACAGGTGTTAGCCAAAGAACAGTCAAACCCCCTACATTTACGACATACAGTGTGAGGATCAACCGAAGCCTTCGGTATCCTCACCTTGCAGCCTACATTCACACACACACTCACACTAACACTTGAGTCAGACATTCTATTAGAAAAATCAAAAGCAAGTCCAAATCCAGTCCACAGTAGCGAATGCCAAAACAACGATCCAGTACGTCACCAAGAAATCCAATAAAGATGATCAATAAAGTCTTGAAAAGCGAATTCCAGTCAGGAGGTAGTAACAACAATGTTGATACCACCGGTGACAGAGAAAATATGATAGAAAATGGGAATGGTTCCTAGTCCTGCCGCCCAGGGCAGGCAGGTAGATCACCTGACCTACCGGTAGCGAGTGGCGCGAAATTTGAATTTCTGTCGGGGACGACGGAGTCTTAGCTATGTATATATCTGACAGGTAAGTTCATTGTATGAAAATATATATATATATATATATATATATATATATATATATATATATATATATATATATATATATATATATATATATACACATTTTTTTTTTTTTTTTTGGCTGCATTGAGAAGCAAAATGTCTACTTAACGGCAGTTTTTTTTTTTTTTTTTTTAATAAAACAAAATATGACACAGGCAGTCCACAGTTATCGGCGGACTCAGTTAATGGCAATCCAGACAAATGCCATACAATCGGCAATTTATTACAGCATAACGTGGAGAGTTCTAGTTATCGGCGCCACAAGGTACCAGTAAGAGTTAAGATGCCATAACAAACCAAACAGTAATGACACTAACCAGTTATCAGCGTCATAAATCAGTTTCAGTTAATGATGGTTTTCACTTATCAGGACCCCGCCGAGAACGGAACCCTGGCCAATAACCGGGGACTCCCTCTATTATGAGTTCACCGAAAGGGACTTTTTCTTCTGATAGCAACATTGTTTGTAACAATTTTGAAAGATTTTTTTCAAAATGACAAATATCCTTACATACATACATACAAATATATATAAAGATAATATATATATAATAATATATATATATAATATATATATAGATATATATATATATATATATATATATATATATATATATATATATATATACATATACACACACACACACACACACACACACACACACATATATATATATATATATATATATATATATATATATATATATATATATATATATATATATATATATAATGTGATTCTGAAACAAGAATACAGGCAGTCCCCCGGGATACGACGGGTTTGGGTTACGACGTTCCGTAGTTAAGGCGCTTTTCAATACAACACCAAAAATGCAAAATAATCAATATTTGAAGGTTTTTTTTTTTAATGAAAAATACAATAAGAATGAAGTTTACATAGTTTTGAATGAACCCAAAGCATTAAAAGTAATGTTTTCTTAGGATTTTTGACGATTTTTGGCTTACGACACTTCTCAAGAACGGAACCCCGATCGTAACCCTGGGACTGCCTGTATATAAGTGATTCTGAAACAAGAAAATTTCTTCATGAAGATACCTTTGAAATTTAAATAGAACATATTTTGAAGTCGCAAACAGCAATTATTGCAGTTTTTGTATTTTTGTTTTTTTATACGTGTTTTCAGTATATTTCATTTCTTATATTTTTGACCCAATAAAGATTGCTCAAAAATGTGTTTAGCATGTTCTCTGGCAATGTTTTAGCTTTCCAAAAAGACCTTTCAGCTTTGACAGCTTCAAAACTATAAACAAAGTTTCTTTCACTGGGGCAAAACAGAAAAAATTCTGTTTCAATAATGGCAAGACTAGAGTACTGCTTAAGACTTTCTGGTAAAATACAGGCAAGTCATCATTGCAAATATAAAATGCTGGAGTAGATATTTTAAATAGTAAAAGTATACATCATTTAAGCACAAAAACATGAAAAAAACATTTCCAAGTGATTTTACATTGTATGTTTGATTTGATTTCACTGTTAACCACTTACATAATATTGATATGATTTCACTGTTAACCATCACTTATATAATTATTGAAATTTCAAATATTGAAGTAATATAATTTCATAAAACTTTATATATCACATTTTTCTGCACTACCATTCAATAAGCATTTTGTAAACTGTACATGACCAACAATAAAAAAAAAAATTTCCATATCAATGTCTGTTAATTGTTACCTCAATCATGGCTTGTATCAATCACAAATTAATTTAAAAATCCTCACATCCTCAACAACAAGCTCATTCATACACATTATTTTCCAGTGCAATCACTGAAGAAAATTAATTTCAGACCTTAAGCATAATCACAATCCATCCTTGAAATCAAAACACCAGTGGAGTAATAATATGTCCTCACTCTATCCACATACTGAAGCCCATCATGACCCAGGGTATTTAAAAACACATGAGCATTAAAATACATGATGCCAATTCTCATCAAAAATTTTGCTTAAGTTTTCTATGTCTACAAAATAGAAAGTTCAGGTAAGCACAGGTATTTTTCTTTCACGAACGTAATAAGAAACAGCACACGGCGGCTATAGAAGGGTATTAAAAAAAGGAGGGGGAAGGGGGGAGAGGGAGAGGGAGGGAAGGAGATTGAAATATACACCCATCAACATTTTTGAAGTCTCCTTTCACTACCAATAAATGAAAACTATAAAGCTGTCCTCAAAGACAAATAAATATTTACTGTATATATTGAGAATCTCCAGAATGAATATCAAGGTCCCATTACAACAATGTGACTAAAAAAATCCCCATTATCCTCAATTTTGTGCTATCATCCAAGCCATTTCCTTGGATATTCAGATTATCAATTTCAGACATGGTCAAATTTCTTTAGATTGACTCAATCACGGCTTCATTAAACAACCTTCCAAAAAAAATCTTAAAACATTCCCTAAAAGCTATAATACTGGAATATACAGAATCAGCACCAGCATGTTGTTCCTACCTCAAAACCTACAAAATAGTAATATATTATCTGAATAATCCCTACCAACCTATCTTGAACATTTAGCTCAATCCCCTACAAACTCTTTCAACACAAAAACAAATATTTCTGTCCTTTTTTGTGTGAACTGAAGAAGGAAAAACTTCTTAGAAATTTTTATTAGGCCAACATAAACAAATATACTGAATTAAAGGTAATTTGTATTTTTCCTGATACAAACCTACACTTCCAAAGAAGTACTCCACACAAAGTACACATCTGGCTGTCTGAAACTTATAAAAACAAATGTCTAATGAATGATTACACATTGTTTCTACACTTTATTATAAAAACTATTAAAGATTACATCTTCACTGAAAGTAGCACCTCATAAAACCTTACAAAGATATAAAACTGGCTTCTTCAATTTCTCCTAATATTCCAAACCTTATAACCAACTCCAATTTTTAACCAAATAAATGTATCCACAATCCTAACGGAAGAGAGTAACTAATTTACCTATAATTCTTTTAAGAGAATGAAACAATTCAAACCCTGTCATAAATATACTTTTGCAGAGATAATGTGAAAATAAAGACTGGGTGTTACAATAAAACAAAAGAGGGGAATTATGCATTTCTTATTTAGTTCAATAGCTGGTACCTGTGCAGTACCTCAAGTTAAGGAAAAGGCTGCCATGCAGTTACCAAAGTCTGGGGATCCAATTGTCTTTTCTTTCGTTCTTACGATATTGTATAATGTAATATTGACGCCAAATATATATACTATATACTAGGAATATGAAAACTTCTGAATAAACTAAAATCGATGTTGCATGCATATTAGATATTGGTCCATTGCAAATGACTTTCATGCTTTCTTCAATTTCTTATATATCTATGCAATCCGACATCGGTTTCCATTTTGTTTCGTAAATGCACTATGAAATTAAAGAGAACATTTGCACATCATGTTGGTTTATATAAAGTTCTTATTTACATTAATAAATATTGTCATCTGTTTTTTGTGGGTCCTATGACCATAAAGCAGTAAAACTCTCAATAAACCAACATAAAAAATCTGTGAAACAAACTTAGCTTAATGGGGAGAATTTTCAATAAATGAGGTCCCTGGAAGACATTTTTTCACATCATTCTAACTAAAAATATGAACCCCTGAATACAGCAACCATTCAAGTTCAAAATTAGCTCATCAGCTACTCAAATCCAAGAGTCTACCTAAGACCATTAATTAATTCATATTTATAATGATTTTCTTTAATTATATAGAAATACTTTTTGACATACATTTACAAACTACAGCATCCACTGTGCCTACATTATAAGATAAACATTTTTTAAAACTAATCTACCACTACTTTGTCATTGCAATGAACAACCTTTCATGTATATATTATAGTTGAAATTCCTTAAATTTAATCGAGCCACCTGTGCCCACTGTAGTTCCAGAATCTTTTTTTTTTTTTTTACTTACTCCCAAAACCTTACATTACTCTCTTTTACCATTAACCTGTAAATATGACTAAAAAATAAATTAAAATAGAAAGGGGGATGCATAAAAATATTACTAGCTTTTTCCAGTAACATTAAACAAATTTACAAGTGCAAACGATAGCATTCCTGCTTTGGAAAGCGTTAGGTATTATCAGGCTCAATAATATATCTAAAATTGTGGATCAACTCAAAGTAATCAAGCTACCATATTAAATACCATATTAAATGGAAATTTTCACTCCTAAATATGACCACCTGATAAGAATGCATTATTTGATCTACTTTGACCTATCTACATAGGGAATGTTTACACAGGGCAATAACAGACTTCAACTTGTTCATATTACAAGTACAATATGCTTCTACATTTTATTTTATACTTTTTATATAATATAAACTTAAATTCCCACGTAAGCAGTGACACAAATATGCACTAAAAATAATCAAATATGCACTATGTACTCCTGATATGACAAATCTACCCAAGACTTTCCTTCAAAAATAACACCATAAAACTTTGCACAATTTATCGTTACTATTATCAAAATTTGCATCTCCAGACACCTTTCCAAATTCATCTGAAAGCATGGTTCCAATACAAATTTTTCTAATAAGCCCTTTTAAAGAATACTTACGCATAGGATAAACCAGTTGTGCAACCTGAGAATCAATACAAACAGCAACATACCTGCTTCACCGCCTCATTAGCAGCTGACCGCGTCGTGAAAGTTATGAAGGCATAGCCTCTGTTTTGGCCAGTCATAGGATCCATCATGAGCCGAAGATCCCAGATCTCGCCACATTTTTCAAAAAGAGGGATTAATTCGTCTTCATAGAGTTCCTTTGGAATCTTACCACAAAAGACCTACGCCCGTAAGAGAAAAAAAAGGGGAAAGAGGGAATATTTAAATAACTCTTTCTATGAAGAACCCACTGATAAAACTTATCTTACCTTAAAATATTAACTGATTACTTGATCTCCCAGACCTGAAGAGATGTCCCTCCTCCCTTCTTACTTCCAGTTGACGATTGCCTGAACTGTCATGGACTGGGTACACAGTGCTTACTTTATCACATAAGCACTTTCAATTGAAATTTCAATCCCACAGGCTAATCAACCGTAAGGGACTCCTAACAAGATTTGCTTCTTGAAATTCACCCACTTGTGGAATAACAAAAAATTAATCATCACATGTATATGTTAAATATTCAGTTCTATGACCTACTTTCCACAGAGCAGAAAACTAAAAGTATATTAATAAACTCTTTAGTCCACAGCACCCCAGTTTAAATTTCTAATATACTTATCGGCAAAAAGTTAAAAAGCTTACCCTTTACTTAACCTTTATCAAAGCCAACTTAACTCCTAGGTTATAGAGGCATGCAAGTAAAAGTCCCTAGCATAAAAATAATAATTACCTTAAACAAGATGTTAATACACCTTAAATTGAATTTACCTCACAACCTGGTCCCGGTGGTGGCCCTTCCCAGTCTGGGGGAGGGCCACCGTACTTTCTTTGCCCAGTGGTTACATCTAATGTGTAACCTGATCGCTCCAAAATTGCTTTCAAGTTATCTTCATCTGGGCCTTTACCTGGATTAACAGCCACACTGTCTGCTGCTGCAAGAGCAAAATAAATGATTAATAATATTTCTACGAATATTTCAGTCTCTCAACCCTACAACTTGGACTGTATTATTCACATTACTTATCTACTAATACTGAACTTGCATATTTTATATGGAAATAAATTTTAGTGGAAAAAGAAAAAGTGCCACAAAAAACATAGAACTGTCAATGAAGATTTTCCACCAAGTGTCAAACCAAGAACTCAATATGTATATTTTCTAACACACTATATAACATGCCTCTTGATTTATTTCCACGTTATACTTACCGTATAATGAGATGTCAAACTAGATAGATAAAAATTCAAATGCCAAATTGTAACAATGAAATACATTTTACTGAAATAAAAAGCTTTCAAAAACTTTGCTAAACATGAGCTCAAACAATTTGCTACTTATCCTTTCTTGGGAACATGAGTCCCAATGCAAATTTTTCTGAATGGACAGAACTCATCCTCACATGTAGTTACAGTAATATAAATACATACAGAGAGACTTCACATACAACTGACACTAGATTCAAATGCTGGCACGAGTTGCAGACAAATGGCAACAATTCCTTTAATCTTAAAACTTTTATGGAATTTAGGATTAGAACATTCAAATAATTTATAATACAGGCAGTCTCCGGTTGGCGGACTCCTTTAATGGCAATCTGGTTTTATGACACTTGTCTAGTGCCATAAAACTAGCAATTTATGGTGCCATAACGGGACAAGTTTCAGTTATTGGTGCCGTAAGGTGCTGATTATAGTTATGGTGCCATAACATACCTAACAGAGGCACCATTAACCAGTTATCGACACCATAAATCACTGTTTCAGTTCCTAGTGGTTTTCGCTTATTAGCACCCTGCCGAGAACCGGGGACTACCTGTACCTGCAAACTCAATGGAAAACTAGGAAGAGGTAGGATCACAACCACCAGTTTCATATTAATAAATTCAAGTAAACTTTTTTTTTTTTTTCCCCACCCCCTGAAAAAATATTGCTCAAAAGTTCTATGACTGAGTAATGTATTTTCTTTCTAAAATCCTCAAAAACCTTACCGGAACCTTTTGAATACAAGATTTAGACATGTCAAAACTAGAACATGACAACAATACTTTGTCATAAATATTTAATAAACTTACTATTATACTGTTTCCTTTGTCGATATGTTTTCATAACTCCACAAAGGTACGCCGATTTGTTTGAGACATGCTCCAGATTTGATTCTAGGAACTGCTTAAGGACTGTTACAGCTCCTTCTACTGGGAATTCCTTCAAGGCATCCAAGGCTCGCTCATCCAAATCCTGCAACAACTGGTTACTAGAGACAAGACTATAAAAGTCATTTCTATATAAAATTCAGTATATATATATAAAAAAAATAAATAAAAAAAACTAACTAACCCACCAACCAACCTACCTCATGCCTGAGTTTTCCTTGTTTGTAGATTTCATCTAGTTTTGCTGCAACTTTCTCATTCAACCCATACTGGATTAGTTTCTGATAATCTTCAGTTCTCTCACCATCTATCTGTGACCCCGGGTCACCTCCTCCATTTCCTTCTGCCATCACTTACTGCAAAAGAAATACCTGCTCAGTGTTTATTATATTAATTACTCACTTATTAATGTTCCACTGACCAACACCATAATGCTTTTATATATACAGGCAGTCCCCGGGTTACGACGGCCTCGGCTTACGACGTTCCGAGGTTAAGGCACTTTTCAATTATATTCATCAGGAATTATTTCCAGGGTTACGATGCCTACAACACTGATCTGGCGAATGAAATATGACACCAAATATACAAAATAATCAATATTTGAAATTTTTTTTTTTTTTGATGAAAAATGCAATAAGAATGCAGTTTACATAGTTTTCAATGCACCCAAAGCATTTAAAGTAAGGTTTTCAGAGGATTTTTTATGATGATCCAGCTAACGACCATTTTTGGGTTACGACGCATCTCAAGAATGGAACTCCCGTCGTAACCCGGGGACTGCCTGTATTATACATATACATATACATACACACACACACACACCACACACACACACATATATATATATATATATATATATATATATATATATATATATATATATATACTATATATATCTATATATATATATATATATATAATATATAATATAATATATATATAATATCTATTATATATATATAATATATATATAGATATATATATATATATATATATATATATATATGAATCAAAAGTTTGGAAAAATGATAAATCCATAAATAAAGGTATAAGCCATGAAGGAAAGATAAACAGCGGAATTTCAGCAAGACCTTCTGACTTGACGTCCTTTACTTAGGACGTCGAGTCGAAAGATCTTGTAGAAACTCTGTTGTTTATCTTTCCTTCATGGCTTATACCTATATATATATATATATATAATGTGTATGTTTTGGTGTATATATATTAAATTAAATAAAACACATATTTACTAAACATTTAACATAACATATAATCTACATTGCACAAGTGTACATTGCTTAATATTTAGAAAGGTAACCTGACTGCTTCAATACTCAATGCAATGTCAATTAGATAAAATATTGACCAATATCCCCTTCTCTTTCGCACACATTACTAACGTAGTCAAAACCCAGTATCCTCCACTGAGCCTCTTAAACATAAAAAAAAAAAAACTATCATGTACAACCAATTAACGTTTGTTATAGCAGGTAATGAGTAGGGTTTATATAGTCTTAACCCTCTTACGCCGACTGGACGTATTTTACGTCAACTTACAAAAGTTTTTTTTTAAATTCGCGGAAAAATACTTATAGGCCTACCAGCCTAAAACTTTTGAATCACGCGCCTTGGGGGATGCTGGGAGTTCACGGATCAAAGTGTTGTTTTGTTTACAATCGTTACGCAGGCGCGCAAGCGCGAATTTCTTTCTTGCCGCACTTAAAAGTATCTCGGAAATTATTTCGTCACTTTGACATAATTTTTGTACCATTGTAAATTAGCCGTTACATGAAGTATTATATATGAAAATGTGCGCATTTTTATGTAGAATACAACAATAAAATACTCATGATTGTAGCTTTTATCAGTTTTGAGATATTTTCATATAAATAAGGATAATTGCCAAAATTTCAACCTTCGGTCAACTTTGACTCTACCGAAATGGTCGAAAAACGCAATTGTAAGCTAAAACTCTAATATTTTAGTAATATTCAATCATTTACCTTCATTTTGCAACTAATTGGAAGTCTCTAGCACAATATTTCTATTTATGGTGAATTTATGAAAAAACTTTTTCCTTACGTCTGCGCGGTAACTCTTCCGAAAAAAATCATACATGCGATTGTGGTAATGTTTGCACCATTTTAAAATTAGCCGTTATATAAAGTTTTATATATGGAAATGTGCGCAATTTCATGCACAATACAACTAAAAACAACCCATGGTTGTAGCTTTTATCAGTTTTGAGATATTTTCATATAAATAACGATAATTGCCAAAATTTCAACCTTCGGTCAACTTTAACTCTACCGAAATGGTCAAAAAACGCAATTATAAGCTAAAACGCTTATATTCTAGTAATATTCAAGCATTTATCTTCATTTTGCAACAAATTGGAAGTCTCTAGCACAATATTTCGATTTATGGTGAATTTATGAAAAAAAAAACATTTTCTTTACGTCTGCGCGGTAACTCTTCCGAAAAATCATACGAGAGAGAGAGAGAGAGAGAGAGAGAGAGAGAGAAGAGAGAGAGAGAGAGAGAGAGAGAGAGAGAGAGAGAGAGAGAGAGAGAGAGAGAGAAATTTTAAAACATATTAAAAGTAGTGATTTCAGTATATAGGCCAATAAGCAATGTATATGAACTGCCCACCCTTGAATCATTTATTAAACAACTGGTTCCCCAGTTTCAACACCCAGAGCTCGTCCACACAACTGTACCTGAGTTAACTTTTAGTTATACTTTCTCATTCTGTCTTCTGCCTTCATTGCATAAGGTTGGTTAGCAGTCTTTGGTCTTACTTTTCTTTTTTTATTATCATTGTGTATTGTAATTTGTGAATGTTACTAAATTTTAGAGTGATCTAAAGTAATTTTATTCATTATCTAACAGATTCCCTGTGGATGCAATAAAGTTATTACGAAATGTAGGAAATAAAGAATCACAATGCATTTAAAACGTTTCCATGCTCCACCTTCACCTTTCTTGTTGATATATACATATACATACATACATATATATATATATATATATATATTATATATAATATATATATTACACATACACACACATATTTGAGTAATATTCTTTGCGGTTTTTTTCTTTTCTTTTTAGGGTTATTGTTCAAATATAAATACAGATTGTACAGGACTTACAATCTGACTTTCATTTGCAATTTTTAAATTTTTTTCAGTTCTTTAAGTTTCAACTCAGTCTGTACTTTATGTAATTTTTCTTAAATACTTGAAAGATCCTTTATAAAATTATTTCATCCCTATTTCTTAGCACCAAAGATGCTTTTTATATAAGTAACTTATAAAGTAATTACATAGCTATTATTTCCACTTTTATGACAGCTTGAATTCAAAATTCACAGGTAACACTCAAACGTCTGTGTAGGTGACTAGCTCAACCCACTATCTGGGGAACTACTTGAGCAGATAAGCAGATAACCTCATTCTCTTCCTGCCAGGCTCGGCATAAACAGCGCTGGTGGCAGCTTGGTCATTATTTTTTAGTTATATATATGTAAATTTTTTAGTTATATATGTAACTTAAATTTCAGTGATGTACTACACATCCACTGGAAGCATATTTAGTAACCTTCATGAAATCTCTGGATGAGTTTTTTCTTGTTTTGTGAGTGGCTGTTAATAGATTTGCCCTAAAAGTAATTCTCATATTTCATACTATTCCCTTAGGCTGAAACTTTTGCATTATGTTTTGTTTCCCAGGTAGACTACTCGCAAGCAATAAGTGAATAGTTCTGCCTTTAAATTAAATTTTTGAATGGTGTTTTCCATGCATAGGCACTTGCAAGCTGCCAATAGTAATTGCTTGAAAAGTAATTCTTGATCTTTTTGTCATTTGATTAGGGTAAAAAATTAGGCTTCCCTACCCCCCAACACCTTATCTTGTCTTTGACGCATCTAAGCGTGGAAGGAATCCTGTCTCTTGGAACCTGGATGTTTTGAATGACCAACAAGGCCTTTGGCTTCAACTAGTACGAACTACTAGTGAGGTCCAAGCCATTGTTTTGAGAAGGTTTTTCCACAAATGACACATTTTTCCTTGTTTGCTGTGGGATTTTTATCCAATAATTATGACCCATTCAAACTCTAGATCCATTCTTTCTCCCTTCGAAAGTTAACGGACATCTTTGGCTCTGAGGAGAGAACCCTCTGTCCGGCAAGGCTTTTGTGTTTTACCTGAATAGGATCGGACTAAGACACATCCTGAAGGGCTTGTTTTTTAATGCACAAGAACAATTTGCCTTTTTAAGTGAACACCAAGGACATCAGATCTGCCTCTTCCTCCTTAGCTTTCAGGCTCATTTGTCCTTTACTTCCATTACACGTAGTCCTACTGGAAGTATGTCCTCCGCACAAGTGATCCCATCTAGCTTGCCTGACGCCCAGTTTGCCGGACGACAGCTCATCTGGCACCCTGCTGGGTTGGCACGGGTTACAGCCTGACACCAGATTGTTTTCCGACCATCCAAACTGTGAGAAAGTAATTCTCAAATTACATCATAATTAGAAATTATGCCATTAGGGAAACTGCATGTTACCTGTGCACTTAAGATAATGATAAAAGGTAGATGGGGATGACTTGGAGAAGCCATTCCCTGGGACTAGTGTGTGAAGAGATGAAGACCCAGCAAACCGGCTCTGATGACAAGGAAAAGTGAAGGGAGTCACATCTTATGAGCTGAAACCCCTCAATAAGATGCTCAATTATATATCTTACTCACACAAGGGTCCTGGTACAACACATACCCAGCCTAATTTAAGTACATCTTAGTTTAACCAGACCAAGCTGATTAACAGCTCTCCTGGGGCTGGCTGGAAGGATTAGATATTTTTATGTGGCTAGGAACCAATTGGTCACCTAGCAATGGGACCTACAGTTTATTGTGGGATTAGAACCTCATCATATAGAGAAATGAATTTCTATCAATGGAAATACAATTCTTCTGATTCCACATTGGCTGGGCCAAGAATCGAACTTTGGACCACCGGATTGGTGGTCGAGGGCGAAAACCACTCTTCCAACGAAGAACTCATACCCAGCCTAACTACAGCCTTTAGAGGAAGGAGAGGTAAGAAAGACTCAGCTGGAACAGTATACAGCCTTTTGAGAAAGGAATGGGTAACAGACCCTGAATGAAACACAAAAATAAACACCCAGGATTTCACAGTCTTGCTACACTGCATAATGACATGAAAGACATTCTACTTACTGCATCCACGGAGTGGAACTACCAACCTCAGCATACCCCTGCCTTTTTTTCCCTTTTCCAGCTGTAGCTGGGAGAAAAATGCAAAGGGTTGTGAAATTACAGTAATCCATCGTTGCCAACATTGCAAAAAAGACTAAATTTTAATTAACTTGTATTTTTCATAGCTAACAAACCTTAGTTCTTAACAGTATGATAAATCTGTTGTGAGCTGGAAACAGGTTAGAAAAAAAAAAAAAAAAAAAAAAAAAAAAACAAAAAAAAAAAAAAAAAAAAAAAAGTAAAGGCAAGGAATCTTTGGCATCAAATATGGAAAGGCTGGAGCCTTATGATGTTTTGTGTGTCCAAATGTACTTTTACTTCAAACTTCAATCAAATGCAGTCTACTTGGTTTGTAAAGATGAATATGAATACACGCAGTTCCCAGTTAACGACGGATTGTTCCCAGCTGAGCTCCTATAACTGAAAATTGTTGTTAACTGGAGCATCACAATAATTCTGGTAATAAATGGTGTTGTGTTTATGATGCTGGAACAACATCGTTAACCAAATTTCATAAAAATTATATTATTTTCATATTATTAGGTTATATATATTATATATATATATATATATATATATATATATATATATATATATATATATAATATATATATATATATATATATATATATATATATATACATATATATATATATATATATATACATATATATATATATACATATATATAATATATATATATATATATATATATATATATATATATATATATATATATATATATATATTTTAATATATATTACTATATATATATATATATATATATATATATATATTATATATATATATATATATATATATATACTACATAGGCTTTATATAAGCACTTACCAAGTTATTACTTAGCTAACAAATCATTAAGTTTGCACTGCATCCTAATGCAAAAATTTGTGAACAAATGACTTACAAAGCGGATAACACCTAAACTTACTATAAAAAATATTTTTATTAATTACTTACCAAGTAATTACTGTGCTGAATCCCACATTACAAGAGGGTGGGATGAATAAACTAATCTAATTCAATGCATTATTTTTTTTACTTATGAACAAGAGTGGCAAACACTGACTCGAAGTGTTTGACGCTTCCTTACCTGGTAAGAGCGCTACAACAGGAAATGCTGACTCTGGTGGTGCTCATCTCAACCTGTAGTGGTACAGCAGTGGGCCAGGAGTCGCCTCTACATCTAAGGGAGTCTTGCATTGGGGGATCTGCCTGACCACTGACAGACATGATACATAAAATTTATGCTCTTGCCCTGGGCGCAGTACCATAACAACAAGACCAGTGAACAAACCTGTCGCCATTCATACCAATACTTAACATCACTAACCAACCGATGAACTGGTAGGTCCTCCAAGATCCAAGTATCCCCACAGGATACCCAAACACAATATTCTTACCACAAGAAGAGATAGAAGAGAGATCATGTCACTCCCAATACCATGCCAGCCACCAAGGGTACTGCAGTTGCATCACCAATAAGTCAACTGCAGGATAGATGAGTGTGACAAGTTATACTTGAAAGAAAGAGAGGGGGCTATTGCTCAGACCTCATGAGCTATAACTTTAAGTAACAGGAAAGAGCTCTCCTGATTCCAGGAGTGTGCTTCAGATATTGGATCTCTAATGAAGAATGAAAGGGCGTTACTAGATAGCAGAAAAGAGGGATTCTTGATAGAATACAAAAGGTTACAAGAAGGCCCTCTGATCTTCTCAGTCCTACTCAGATAATACCTCAGGGTTCTGACCGGAAATAAATTCCTGACATGAAAAGAAAGAGGCCATGGGTTACTAGGCTCTTTGGTCTTAGCTGGGAAGCTGAAGGTGAAAGAGCAGAATGCATTGCCTTAGGAGAATCCAACTCTTTTTGTCTGTTGCATGTAGCTCACTCACGAATTTAGCCGTGGCTACTAGGAACAGTTTTCCGCTCACTCACGAATTTAGCCGTGGCTACTAGGAACAGTTTTCCGCAAGAGGTTCCTGAGGGAAGTGAAACCGAAGTGCTCGAATGGAGGGCCCATAAACCACTTAAGGACTACACCCAAGTTCCAAGATACCACTGCAGACTTGTGTTTAATGTATCAAAAGACTTCAAGAGGTCATGAGGATCTTATTCAGTAAAGAACCAAATTTCAGTGCTTGAAAATCAAAGATCTTATAAGTCCTCAAGAACAGAAAAAAATCCACAATCTGGGCGACAGATGTTTCAGAGGACAAGATATGATGTCTGAGGCACCATCTATGGAACACTGCCCACTTCAACTGGTAGATGATGAATGTAGACTGGCGCCTGCGCTTGGAAATAGTCTCAGCTGCTGCTCTTGAAAATCCTTTCACTCTCAGAAGTTTCCTAGAGCAAGAATGAACTTCCCTTGGTGGTATCTACCTTAGTGTGGTTGTCTGAGTAGCCATGGTCTTTGGGGAAGCAGCCATGGGAAGTCTACTAGAAGACATAAAAGGTCCAGGAATCATTCCTTCGCGGGCCAGAACAGAGCAACAAGCGTCACACAAACATTGTGGTAAGATGCGAACTTGTTTAGGACTTCCCTGACCAAACTGAAGGGAGGGGAGGCATAGAGGTACAGACACGACCAGTCTAACAGCATGGTGTCTGATGCCCAAGCCAGGGGATCCGGGACTGGAGAGCAGAAAAGGAGTAAACATCCCTTGGTGGTATCTAATGAAGTGTGGTTATCTGAGTAGCTATGGTCTTTGGTTTGTTTGTTTGTATGGTGTTTTTACGTTGCATGGAACCAGTGGTTATTCAGCAACGGGACCAACAGCTTTACGTGACTTCCGAACCACGTCGAGAGTGAACTCTATCACCAGAAATACACATCTCTCACTCCTCAATGGAATGGCCGAGAATCGAACCCACGACCACCAAGGTGAGAAGCAAACACCAAACCAACCACGCCACTGAGGCGCTGCCATGGTCTTTGGTAAAGCAGCCATGGGAAGTCTACCAGATGTAGAAGGTCCAGGAATCATTCCTTCGTGGGCCAGAACAAAGCGACGAACGTCACAGAAACATTGTGGTAAGATGCAAACTTGTTTAAGACTTCCCTGACCAAGCTGAAGGGAGAGGAGGCATAGAGGTTCACACACGACCAGTCTAACAGCATGGTGTCTGATGCCCAAGCCAGAGGATCTGGAACTGGAGAGTAGAAAAGAGGAAGGTAGTTATTGTTCCTTGATGTTGCAACCAAGTCTATGAAGGGTCTGCAATTTCCACAGGTTGGTGCAAATCCTGTTGTCAAGGGCCCATTCGGTGGGAAGGACTTTCCTCTGACAGCTCAGCTTGTCCAACAGGACAATTATGTAATTTTCCTTGACTGAAGCAGGTAACAAATGTCACTTGATTCCAATGGGCCCATAGAAGCAGTTCTTGTGTCGGCAGGCAGAGGGAGAGCCACTCTGAGACCACCTTTAGGGCTTTCTTAAATGAGGTTGAAAGCACCATCTTGGGAAGGACAGATTGATCATGCTAAGCAATAGACATTAGAGGCAGGAGACGATGGAGTGGTTGGTGTGAAGAAGCCAAGATAATTCTCTAGGAGAAAGTGACGAGACTTGTGGGCAGAAAGTTGAGCAGTCTTGTTCTGCATTCTCTTTGTCTTCCAAAGAAACAAGAGATAGGTCAGTAGCTTTCTTGGTGATGGTATCACCTGTGGGAAGAGCTTTCCTGATATGATTCAGGATCTCCGTAAACTGATCCTTGAACGGAGCGAGAGGGGTAGTTTGATTCCGAAGTGCGAACTTGTTGCTGAGGATAAGAACAGCGTCTGGAGGAAGATGGCACTGAATATTGCAAGTATATGTACGGTAGTCACAGGTGCACGATAAACAGAAGTGAGGGCAAGAAGCACAGGAGCCAGTGATGGGAGTGCACCCAGGACTGGACTCGGGTGTGGGAGCCTTGCGACGGGACAGGTGTTTAGCACGGTGCTTCTGGCACTTTAAGAGTCCCTGGGAGAACAAGGACCAAGTGAGTCCTATGGGTGTGCAGTTGCAAAAACTGGGATCTACCCCTTTGGCACAGGAGACTCAGGAGCCAAATCCAACATGTGCCTTTTCAATGGCCAGGAAGTCAAGGTAGCATCTACGACACCCTTGATCGAACTCAGAGTCCAATCTCAAGGATAAGCGGCAGACATTCCTACCTCAGACACAGACCTTATAACTTGGTTAAATTTTGTATCAAATTTGGAATTAACCCTAGATTCGAGATTGGCAATGGCATAGGGTTCAGAAGCATGGGAGTGGGTGGGAAAATAGGACAGAGGATGGGAGAAAGGTTATTACCAGTAGGAGGCCTAGGCGAAGAAACTAATAATAGGCTCTACGTACGGCAGGAGCAGCCACCCTTCTAATCCTTTTTTCTACAATTTAATCAGGTGCAACTCAAGAAGTTTCCAACCACTTTCATCCCAGTCTTTACATTCCGAGCTAGTAAGCTCTCTTGTACACACATGCCACTACACTTACTGCACATGGTATGTGCATCATAGCAGTTTGGTTAATGTAGTCTTGCACCCTTCACTACAATAGTGAAGATTGAGCACCAGAATCCAACATGATGAGTAATATCTAGAAAGAAAGAAGCTAAACTTGCAAATCGAACAAAAAGGGCAACAGTTGAGAACTAAAGAGGGTACTTCACTGACTTCAGCAAACCAGCGAATCATGAACTCAGGAGCAAGAATGACGTGTTGTTGCTTGTGCAGCATGAATTAAAATGACACTGCTGGCTTTTGTTGCCTACTAGTTCCTGTCAACCTGGCTTTGCAATTCAATTGTTCATGAATTTTTGAATTTAGGATGCTGTGTGAGCATAATGAATTGTTAGCTAAGTATAATTACTAGGCAAGTTACTTATATAAAACCAAAACTCCTTTAACCGATGGCACCGACATGGGGAACTGCCTACATAAAATTGCATTTTGCATGCAATACAGAATTACTGCAAGAAAACACAGATGTCTGACAAGATACAATAATCTGTTTAACTTTCCAGCAAACCCATCAAGGTTAAGGGTAGAGGTAAGTGTGTCTTGCGAGTGTGGTCTTGATCTGAGACCTCTCCAAGGGCTCTTAGGGTCTGAGTTAGGATGTAAAAGATGAGCCACATCCAACGCCACTGTGCAAAATGGTCTATATTCCCAAGTCAGAAAACCTGGCTAAGGGCCAAGAGACAGCCTTTCACAATGGACAGAGAAGAGTTCATCTAAACAGACATACAAGCAACATCTAACATCTACTGAACAGTAACTTAAAAAAGAAATTATTTAAGCGAATACCACAGGAAAATGATAGTCAGATATCCAAGCGCTTTTGTCTTTACTAATACATTGTCAAGGAACGAATGAAATACAATTGGAGAGAAAGTTCTCAGGCACACAACAAGATCAAGAATACCAGATGGTTAATTGTCAAAAGGGTAAACTATCTGGTATTCTTGATCTTGTTGTGTACCTGAGAACTTTCTCTCCGATTGTATTTCATTCGTTCCTTGACAATGTCATAGTAAAAACGAAAGCGCTTGGATTTCTGACTATCATTTTCCTGTGGTATTCACTTTATTAGTGAAGTCACGTGCATCTACGGTGATTTTTTAAGCATATCTATATATATATATATATATATATATATATATATATATATATATATATATATATATTATTATATCAATTGCAGATGACTCCCTTTCCCTGATACACATAAGCTAAGGAACTCCCAAGGCACTTGCACATCAACTGTACTATCCTACAGGAAAAGCCTCTCTCTTACATGAAATGTCTATATTGCAGACATCCCATCCTTAAGTTAATAAACACCGATGGCAATCCTCAAAGAAAGGTGCCAACTCAAAATCAAATGGGACCTCTTGTGAGAAGCCTCCAAGAACCTTCTCTTCACCTTACTCCATCCACAAGTCTCAAGATCCACAGCTACAGCAGAAATGGTCAAGGTAGTTACAGCTGACAATGTTGGAACACCGCCTGCATTCTATACCACTGACAGGACAACCATTAAACAGCTCAACCAGACCGAGATCATTAGCGAGTATGGCAACATAAGCAACAGTGGCACAACCGGGATATACCTCTTAGCTGAGGCAAAGTGGTCCAAAGAAGCCTCAATTGATGGGTCTGCTAAACAACCATGGAACAATCACACCTGCAGGTACCCCAACAATGCCATTAGAGATGAGCCATGTGCAATAATCAGGGTCTTACCTGGGACAAGCTCAAGCAGCAAACCTAGACCACCATCTTTGAAGGACACATGCTGATCACCCTGGACTAAGCCTCGTATGCGCAGTAGGGGTGGGAAGAAGGGTAGGCAGTTTGGGAGAGGTAAAATGATTTGTGGTATCAGAATTAATGACACCCCTAACCTCCCTTTGCAAGACCTACTATGCAGAAAAAACAATCAGTTGAGGTCCACCAGCAAAGGGGACATAAAGCAGGCACAAACCCACCTACATCCTTCACCTGAGTTCACAAGTTTTCATATAACATTATCTAAAAATGAAGCGTGCAATGCTAAAACCCACTCTCCACAATTTAGTGATTTCCAGATAACTGTACATCTGGAAAGATCTATCCTTTCCAAACTTATAAATCGAGTGTGGAATTTAGGTCAGGAAGATGGTTGAATATCCTATTGAATCAACTCAAGATGTATGAACTTTTAGTTTTCAAACTTTCAAGCTGGTTTGCTCCTCTTTCAAGTGGTGAGTGGGTTTTAGCATTGTTTACCTCAATTCCAACAGAACAGTTATGAAGATTGCAACACACATCTATATCCAATGGTAGCAAGAGAAACATGCAGGCTTAAGAAAGGGAAAGGTAAGAAGGGATTCCTCACTCCCCAACCTCTGTAATTAAACTGTGGTACTTGTTACAAAGTATTGAGTGTTTCCAGCTCTCAGTGAAGAATACTGTTCGTATTCCAGCAGGAACCATTACCTTTTCAAGCATATGTAAGCAAAATGTCGAAACTATACACCCACATGGAAAGATCATATGAGGAACTACAAGTTTAGAATGTATGCTGAGCTAACTTAGTATTAAAATTGCATGCCACGTGGTTTGGATGAATTTAGTGGGATAAATGTTCAAATCACTTCAATGGGCCATAAATGACTAATGGCAACTGTAGTAGCTCAGTACAGGAGAGGCAGATCAGTGTGCCTTAAGATTTCATGGGGATGTACTACCTCTGTAGCTCCAGGACATCTTTTTATTTATTTGCTAATAAATATACCAAGAGTTTGCTGTCGGTTTTAGTTCTTATCTTTTATGATAGTTCAGCTACAATAGTAATTTTGCAAGGTAAAGCAATGCAATATTAGATATAAAGGTACATGTATACCTGACAAAATGGTACTGCATCTCCATCTTCGTAAATCTCATAAATATTTTACAAAAAATATACTCTGAATTTATTACCAACTTTAATCCTTATCTGTTACAATATTGTGTAAACTGTAATTATAGAAAATTAACAAATCTTCACAAGTGCCTTAGAAAAGAAGCCCCCAAGGGTTATAAATATTCACTTCAACTTTCCTGTGAAAGGTACAAAAAAAATTATAGATTTTTTTCTTACACCATGTGCTAATCTTCTATAATTTTTTAAATTGGCCAGCCTTAGTTTGCCCAGTCTGGGGTGTGCTTTATATATATTTAGCCCTTCCTGTGCTGAGAGAGAGAGAGAGACCTGATGGGATTTTATCACTAATCAATGAAGAAACTGAAGACAATGGGACTTTGTAGCAACTCAGAAGCCTCCAACATAGACAGTGAAGAAGATTTATCTAATTCTGAAGCAAACCATAGACTACATCATTGCACTGCCAAGTGACTGGGCAGTCACCAATAAGAAGGGTCTCTTTACTTTTAATTTACCTAAAGGTATGTAATTTATTGTTCAGGATAAGGAATTTTTTTTTAATGACAAAGTCATGGAGCACATAACTTGCCAACCAGTTCCTAGATAATATAAAAAATGTGCCTAAAATTCACGTGCACTAAAATGGTACACAAATTTAAATTTAATTAAAGGTTAAACGTTTGCATACAAAAAATAATTTTTCCCCCTTATATGTTTCATTTATGTAATCTTTAGGAAATAAAAATTAAAACTAAATTCTTATTTTCTTATCCCAAAACATTTACACACACAAAAAAAATAAAAAAAAATAAATGAAAAAGCAAATCAACTTGGACAGACTACATGACTGTTCTGCAAGCAATTTAAATGTGATAATGGGGAGGCAGCGACACCATCCTGAAGTGGCACTTTATTATAGGGTAATCCAAAATTAACAGTTCAGCTAAAGGATATTGACTATCTTTGCAAAACTTAGTTTACTTCGAAAGTATCTGTTCTTTGACATAGAATTGTTTCTCCTGGACTGGAAAGCCAAATTTTCCTTTAGAAACTCAAGTCCCACTTGAAAAAGACTTGACTTAAAAAGTTTCATCTAGTTTGGGTCAGGGTACACTTTCCCAATGTTAATCTCATCACTCTCATTTTCAGGAATGTTGTTTGGATCTAAATTGGCAGAGGTACAAAATTTACATCTCTTCTTAGAGCCTGGCCTCATTTGAGACCTCTCAAGTAAACTTGTTTATCATTGTTTTTCTTTAATTCTGGTAGTCTTAAATTTTAGGGTCATAGAAGGATCTCTTAAAACATTTGTTGTGAAGTGCAACTGTCGGTCAGTTTCTTGTTTAACGGAATTTTTTGTAATTCCTTCACAAAGAAAATATAACATAGGTGTCATATGCTTTCACCTTCTTTGCCAACATGGTAGACTAAACTTCTGCATACCTTAGTTATTGCCTAATATGCTGCATTGCATGAACAAAGCTATGCACAAGTCTGATTACCCTCCTCTCATTGGAAATGTGCACACTAAATCTATCCTTAACTAAACCTTCCTTTTATGTTTGACCTAACAGACAGATGGGGCAATGTGTATGCCATATCCATGATTTTTCTGTACTTAAATTAAAGACTGACGTGGGAATAAAAAGTGACAATGAAAATAATATGGGTATAAAAGTGACAATGAAAACAATATGGGTATAGTGATGTTATTGCTCCAAAGTACATCATCTAGAACATGGGATCAAAGATATTCTTCAGACTATCAAGACCATCAAGATATCCTTGATCACTTAATTAACCCTCTAAGGCAATGAACTCAAGATAATGCTAAGAGTAATACAGCATTTAAAGGATGATTAAATGATAATGCTGAATACACTCAGTCTGTACCAAATTATATTATATATATAAAAAAAACACTTTCTCATCAATTCATTCATGTGAAAACAGGTAGTAATAAGGTGCTTTCTTACAACTCCAAATAATGGAAACTTCCTAGCGTAAAGTTATCCAAGTTTCGATAGAGTACTACCATAAAAGCTTGAGTAATAAACAAAAATTGCATTACTCAATGACTCATAAAGGCTGACTTGATTTAATTTCATATAAGCTAGTTTTTATAACTGTGCTAACAAAAGAATTTTGCCATATTAAGTGGTTTAATGACCAAAGCACTTTCAGCCACTCAGTACTTCAAAGGAAAAATATCTACATAAGAAAAAATCAAGCCAAGCTAAAAATACACTAATTTCTTTAAAAACAATAGGTGATTAATACAGGTGCTACATACTCTAATAATATGAGTACTGTATTTGATTCATGAACCTGCTTGCCCAGTTATGTGTATTTTCTCTTCAATTATAAAGATACCAGCCATTATGTTACATCATTAGACCTAACAGGGGTCAACACTCTGTAACCTATCTCTTTTCTCTACTCTGCAATTAATTGAACTATCACAGTATATAGAAGACACATTAACTAAACTCCATGACTGGGCAAACTTAAAGGTCATATTAATGCTCACAGTTATTAAAGCTCAATAATTTTCTGTACTTGCCAAAGAAGGTTGCGAGTGAAAATTTCCAACCAGGCTCTGGGCCTCTTTTCCGAGGCTCTAATAACTTGTAAAAAATACACATTTGTAGCGAGTTATTAATTCTCAAATTTTTTTAACTTTTGCAAAATTACAACTTGCATATTGTAAAAGATGAGAACTAAAACCAGCAACAATCCCAACCTATATTTGTCATTAATAGTTTCTGAACTTCATTTTGAAAAATTAGTACAGATCACATAATGTAAAAGGTAAGGACTAAACCCAGTATTAAACGTTTAGTATATCTACCGACAAATATATACATGTACTACAGGGACTGAGAAATACAATGCATTCCCCAATATAATCTCAAAACAATTCTCTCGTTTCCTGAACTGAGGTCAGTCCTGCCATGTAATCATTTATGGCCAAATCAAGGGATCTGAATATTTTCCCACATAATTCATTCAAATATCATGGCGCGAAATGACAAATTTTTAATAAATTTGTATATTTCATAGCTGGCTAGCAAACTTTCGGACAACTAAGCACCAGCTGGTGACCGGTTAACACACCCAAAAGATTGTAAAGCAAGGAATCTGTGAGATCTAGCAACTCCTGCATGTACGAAGTGATAGCTGGTCAGAGACCGAGCACCACATCTCAAGACGCTTCAGTCTTTTCCTTAACTGCCTTGGAGAGTAGACGCGTTTGCTTTTCCTCTCCTTCCAAGCTGGTTGTTTTGTGCCCATGTTTCTTTCCTTTCTAGTGTTTATGATTACTGTATAATATGCCCAGCTACTACAGTACTCTCATGCCATTATTGTGCATCATAAATCCTTGCCACTACAAAAGGGTTATATAATATGATTACATGTCCCATAAAGTAGCCTTCAAAGACTACACTGGTCATCTTCTCAATGTGACTCATGTCTGCATGGACACAAAGTAAAGCCATCCCAGCTAACCTGCCATTTTTTTCTTTTGCAAGAAAGTAAGGCTTGTTCAAGAACTACAGGCAGGATATTTTTAATTGAATGATTAACTCATAATTATACAGTCGCTCGTTACTCATTTCCATCTATTTTTGCACAGGCTGATACAAAAATACCTTAATAAACAGGCTTTATGTGGGTGAAAGAGGTCCTGACAACAAAGGAGGGTTATATGTATTTTTTTTTTTTAGGCTATACATGGCATAACACATACACATATCAAAGTGTAATGAAAAAAACCTCAACAGTAATACAGTTTGTTTTCCACCATTTTTTTGTTATTATTTAACAGGGAAAGACATTAATCATCTTACACTGGTCATTTTAGTTGGTCAGTAGCAAATGTTAGCCTTAAAAATGCTAATTTCAATAAAAACAAATGCAAAACCATATAAAACCTCCTTTTTAAAATAATTTGTAGTTAAAAAAAATCACTAAAATGCTTAAAACTTTTGAAAAAGGTTTTATACGTAGTATATGACTTTTGGTTGTACCATACATAATCAATTCCAAGGTTCATCAACAAAAATACAAAAGATTAAGGGCAAAATCTTATAAAAACTATTAAACTAGTATTATGTAAACCACAGAACTATTCTTTGTTTACAAGATGGGTTACATAATAAATACAGCATTGTGTGTGCTAAAATTCTTAGTGGTAGTACTAAGTGTCTTGCTAAACTTAGGAGATGAGGTGTTTATGATAAAGCAACTGAAAAGAGTGCTGAACACTTATACTCGACTTGAGAAAGATGATGGTACAGAAAACCGTTTATGTCACTGAGGAGCACAAACATCAACATGAGGTAAGATCTAAAAGAAAGTGGAACATGTTTCTCTTCGGACTGCATGTTAGACTTTCCTTGTAAGCCAGCAGTTTAATCATGACCTTAAGAAATTCCTGTAGAGAAAGATGAAATACAATGGAGTTAAGATGGTTTATGAGGTTGCGGTTCAAGCTGCGACACTCTTCACATCAGATCCAAGTTGAAAAGTGCAACCCCACCAAGTCAATAGCATCAAAGGCAAAATGTGTTTGCCAACACAAGGCAATAGACTCCATACTCCTTGCCACACTAGCAAAGATTGTAGGGCAACAGTTTCTTCTACAAGATATACAGATATTCAATGTGGATCAGACCAGTCTTCACTGGAAGAAAATGCCAAACCATTCATTTGTGTCGATGTAGAAGGCTATACAGTATCAGGTTTCAAGGTTGCAAAATACTGTTTGAAGCCAATTGTACGGGTGACTTCATGGCAAAGCAGCTCTGGTGTATCATGAATAACAACCTAAAAAGCTGAAAAATATCTCAAACCTCTCCCAATTATATGGATGACTCATTAACTCTGAGGATTTGTATCATTATTTCATACCAAGAGTGGAAAAGTATATACTATTGTATGGACAAAGGCATCCCCTTTAAAAACTCCTAATTTTAGATAATACTCCTTCCTACTTAGACAACTTTGTTCATTTTCAATCAAATGCCAGTTGTGTACCTACTCCTCAAAGCCAACTTTGTCTTGCAATTAATGGACCAGGGGTTGATTGCATCTTCAAGAACCAAAATACACTGTACGCAAAAGTTAAGGCATATACTGTCTGGAAGACATTGTGCCCTCAATTTCTTCTCATTTTAAAAACTTTTCTTGTAGTGCATGTGAACAAATCCTTGTTACACTAAGCAACTAGTTCTAAATGGACTTTGAGGAGTTTTGTCTTCTTTCAGGCACAGAAGCACTTCATCACTGACAAAGTAGTAACCAAACCAGAAACACATGCTTCTCTATGAAAAAGGTGTGGCAACCCTTTGCACTGAATGCTTTGCCAACAGTATGGGACCAAAACACTGCTCAACTATTCCTTTTCAGATACTGTCACTCTTCACTACAGTAGTCTCCTCCACTTCCTCCTCTGTGAAAGGAGGTTTCTCAACATTCTATGCAATTTAATATAAGGGGTCTTAACATTCTTTATAATTTAATATAGAAAGAAATTAATGTAGTAAAATCCTTTCAGGATATCTAGTTCATCTTTTAAAAGGTTTATTTAATTGAAAGCAATTTTCCAATAAGTCTTCATATAAAATAAGAGGTATTCCTATGTATCTTCAAATATAATTCATCAGGTAAAGAGAAACAGTAAGCAATGGCCTGCATAAAATGATAACTGCTAAATGCCTAGTTAAAAATGAATATATCACTGCATTACAGTATTAGGCTAAACAGTAAACTTACTTAATGTTAAATAAAGCCATTAGTACTCAGAAGGAGAAAGCACCGGCACCAACAAAGAGAACCAGGTAGATTCTACAACTGGTGTGATGTCCAGCAGATTAGCCACATAATGATAACTGACTTGGAACATTTACTTAATATGCTGGATTAGGGATTAGGGACAAAAAATGAAGTTTTTATGTTAAAACAAAGTTTAATGTATACTTACCTGGCAGGTATATATATAGCTATATTCTCTGTTCCACCTGGCAGAAATTTCAAAACTCGCGGCAAACACTAGTAACCTATTAGTAGTTCAGGCAACCACCACCCCGTTACCGTGGCGCTAGCGCTAGGAACCGTTCCCAATTGGGCCAGATTTTCTCTGAACCCTGTCTCCTGAGGGGAGGAGGGTGGGAATTAAATTATATATACCTGCCAGGTAAGTATACATTAAACTTTGTTTTAACATAAAAACTTCATTTTAATGTATGACACTTACCTGGCAGGTATATATATAGCTGATTGACACATTTGGAGGTGGGTCAAAGACAGCAACATTATTAGAGTATAAAAATATTATTAAAATATTATTAAAACTCTAGGTTCCTTACCTGCTAAGGTAGCTGACTTCATAGGTCCTGCCTCTAAGCCTGCTTAAACCTTAGGAGCTCTCAACAAGGAAGTGTCCTGTATGTTGAAGAAGCTAAGACTGGAACTGACAACTGGACGTGACCAATGTGTTGACAGAACCGTACAGCCCTCTTATGCACGGCATTCAAGCCTGTCATAGATCATTTACCTGAACTACACACACACCATCACCAGATAATACTAACAAGACTGATAAAAGTACCGAATACTTTTCTCAGACGACCAAAAACACAAACACCATCACCTAATAAAATCAACTAGCTTAAAAGAAGGTTATGGGGTAGTAACTCCTTTGCCCAATACTGTACCAGAGGACACGTATGGACCTAGCGTCTGACAATTATCAAAGGTTTGTCTGAATTATCCCTAAGATAATGAGACGCAAATATTGAATTAGTCCTCCAATATGTGGATTCAATAATTTCCTTGAGGGCTAAAATTCTTTTTAAAAGCTAATGAAGTCGCAACTGCCCTGACTTCATGAGCCTTCACTTTCAAAAATACAAAGCTCTGCTCTTGACACAACATATGAGCTTCTCTAATCAACTCTCTCATGAAGAAGGCTAGAGCGTTCTTTCGTCATGGGTCTACTGGGGTCTTTAACTGAACCCCACAGAGCATCAGAAATTCCTCTGATCTCTTGTTCTTTCCATATAAAAACGCAATGCTCTCACTGGGCAGAGAACTCTTTCTTGCTCGTGACCCATAACTCAGACAGACCCAAAACTTCAAGGATCTTGGCCAAGGATTAGCTGGATTTCTCATTCTTGGCCAAGAAACCTTCTTGAATGAACACACTGCGTTGCCATGTCTCCATCCCACCTTCTTCGATATGGCCTGAGCTCACTAGCTCTTTAGCGGTTGCCAAAGCTACTAAAAAGATAGTTTTCTTAGCAACATCTCTCAGAGAGGATTTCTCTAAAGGCTCAAATTTGCTAGAAGTTAAATACTTCAAGACCACATCGAGGTTCCAAGCAGGTGGCCTGCATTGTGGTTGTTTCTTTGTACCAAATGACCTAATCAGATCTCTAAGGGTCTAAGTTATTCAGAGATGTCTAGATCTCTGTGTCTAAACACTGAGGTTAGTATACTTTTATAACCTTTGATTGTCGAAACTGACAAACCCAATTCCTTCCTCAAGTATAGAAGGAAATCTGCGATTTGGGTCACAGAGGTTACTGGATGAAGACACTTTCCTGTTCTTACACCACTTCCGGAAATTCTCCCACTTCGACTGATATACTGTGATTGTGGAGGTTCTTCTGGCTCTAGCCACTGCACTGGCCACCTCTCTAGAATATCCCCTCGCTCTGACAAGACTTTCGATAGTCTCTGAACTCAGTCAGACCCAGAGCGAGGGTATTCTTGTGAAACCTGTCGAAGTGGGGTTGTCTGAGTAAATCTACGTCTTAGAGGAAGAGTCCTTGGCGTATCTATTGTCCATTCCAGTACCTCTGTGAACCAACTTTGGGCCGGCCAAAAACGGGACTATTAAGGTCATCCTCGTTCCTTGGCTCTCCTGAACTTCTTCATCTCACTTTCCCCAGTACCTTGAACGGAGGAAAAGCGTACACATCTAAGTTTGTCCAAATCCTCAGGAATGCGTCGACCGCCACTGCTTCCTGGTCTGGAACCGGAGAGCAATAGGTTGGTAACCTTTTTGTTCTGGCTGTCGCAAACAGATCTACTACCGGACGGCCCCACAACTTCCACAGGCTCTGGCAAACCTCCATGGTGAAACGGTCCACTCCGTCGAGAGAAGTTGCTCTCTTCTGCTCAAGAGGTCCGCACTCACATTTTCTCTCCTTGTATAAACCTGGTGAGCAGCACGACACTTTCTTCTTCCGCCCAAAGCAGAACTTCCTTTGCCAGCTTGTAAAGGGTAAAAAATGAGTCCCTCCTTGTTTGCGGATGTATGCCGAGCCGTGGTGTTGTCCGAGTTGATCTGCACTGTCTTGTCTCGAATCAAAAACTCTCTGAAGTGCTTCAAGGCCAAGAAAATTGCCATCAGTTCCTTCCTGTTTATGTGCCAACTTGTTTCTTCCTTGCTCCAAAGTCCGACACCTCTTGAGGGCCTAATGTCGCTCCCCAACCCGCGTCCGACGCGTCGGAATACAAGACGAGGTCTGGGCTCTTCTGCTGAAGTGACATCCCTCTTGCTAACCTGCCTGGAGTTAGCCACCACTTTAATTCCTCCTTCACTTCGGCAGGAATTAGAAACTGGAAGGAATCCGGTTGCAATTTTCTTGGCCATGAATCCTTCAGGAAAAACTGTAGAGGTCTCATGTGCAAGTCTTCCTAAGAAATGAACCTCTCTAGCGAAGAGTGTGTGCCCAGTAGACTCATCCACTCTCTTGCTGAGCATCGGTCTTTTCTTTAGAAATTCTGCACCTTCCGAATGCATTGGGCTTGCCTTTCGGGGGACGGAAAAGCCCGAAAAGTCACTGACGATATCTGAATCCCCAAATAAACTATCTGTTGTTGGGGATTCAATTGAGATTTCCCATGTTACCACCAGAACTAGGTCTTTTGCTAAGTTCAATGTTTGATTCAAGTCCTCCAGACATCGACTTCTTGATTGGGATCTTATCAACCAGTCGTCCAGATAAAAAGACACTCTGATCCCTCTTAAATGCAACCATCTCGCCACATTGGACATCATCCTCGTGAACACTTGGGGGGCTGTGCAAAGGCCGAAGCACAGGGCCTTGAACTGAAAGACCCTGTCCTGAATCACAAACCTTAAATACTTCCTGCTTCCTGGATGAATCGGAATATGAAAATGAAATTTTCATTATTAAAATGAAGTTTTATTGTATACTTACCGAACAATTATAGAGCGTGATTTCCACGAGCGCAGGATACTAAATCAAATTTAGCGCTGTCGGCGTCGCCAACACTGGTGGTGATGACGTCATCTCCTCCACTCGCGGGAGAACCAGGTACAACTGCCAGGTGAATCCAATTCTTTCTGCCCGTCCGTCCACCTAAGGGGAGGAGGGTGGGTATAATCATAATTGTTCGGTAAGTATACAATAAAAACTTCCATTTTTAATAATGAAAATTTCATTTTTATTGTAGTGTCTTACCGAACAATTATAGAGCTGATTACACATTTATGGGAAGGTGGGATTTCAGTGGACCACTAGTATTTTAAATGGTTACATTTATTGCAATAACCAGTAAACACTCAAGGTGTCTGTTGTACCTACCTTGTAAGAGAGCTACAGCAGACTGTTACTGGCCTCTGGTCGGTGCTCTTCTTACTATTTTGTAGAGGAATTGGAATTTGACCAAAGTTAGCCTCTACAGGAGTGGAATCCTTCCGTAGTTCAAGCGAGTCAAGGCTGACTGACGGAGGATAGTAACAACAAAGATTGCCCTTGCCCTGGGCTAAGACCAGAAATTCAATCATACAAAACATTTGTCACCAACACCAGATTTAAAAACATATACCCACCCAACATTGTAAAATCTGACCTAACAGACTGGTGAGTATCCCAGGTACTCAGTACCCCCAGCTTCCCTTGAACTCGACAACCTATTCAAGGTGAAAAGTTAGCATAGAGGTGACGACCCCTGTGCTGTTTCTCCCAACACCATGCCAGAAACCGCCACCGGACCTAACGTTTTACAATTCTCGAAAACCGTTTCTATCTCTTTGAGATAATGACTCGCAAAAACCGAATTCGATCTCCAGAACGTGCTCTGAAGAATCGAAGCTAAAGATAAATTCTTTCTGAATGCTAAGAAGTTGCCACTGCTCTAACCTCGTGAGCTTTAACTCTCAGAACGGAAGATTGTCGTTCTCGGACTGCGAGTGAGCTTCCCTGATAATCTCTCTAATAAAGAACGTATAGCATTCTTAGAAAGAGGACGAGAGGGATTTTGAACCGAGGTCCAGAGCTTAGGAGATTGTCCTCTAATACCCTTAGTGGCAAACAGATACTGCTTAATAGCCCTGACTGGACATAAGAGCCTTTCTTCCTCATGTCCAACCAAATCAGATAAGTTCCTTACCACAAAACTCCTCGGCCAAGGATTAGAAGGATTCTCATTTTTGGCTAGAAAGGTCAAAGATACCGAAAATACAGCATTGCCTTGAGAGAAACCGACTCTTTTGTCTATAGTGTGCAATTCGCTGACACGCTTAGCAGAAGCTAGTGCAATAAGAAAGAGTGCCTTCTTAGTCAAGTTCCTGAGTGAAGCCGACTTCAAAGGCTCAACGGTGGCCCCATGAGGAACTTAAGCACCACATCTAAGTTCCAAGCCACTGTATCTTGCGGGAGCTTAGTGGTTTCGAAAGACCTAATGAGGTCCGACAGATCTGAATTGGAGGAAATATCCAAACCTCGATGTCGAAAAACCGAAGAGAGCATGGCTCTATACCTCTGATCGTCGAAGGAGCCAGTTTCTTAGAGTTCCTAAGAAATAGAAGAAAATCTGCTATTTCTGTTAAAGAGGTCGCAGAAGTTAGACTTTAGCACTTCTACACCACTCTCTGAAGATTCTCACTTCCCTTGATAGAGTTTGTTAGAAGACTCTCTCCTACAACGAGCGATAGCTTCTGCAGCTCTTCTTGAAAATCCTTTCGCTCTGACAAGATTCCGGACAGTCTGAACCCTGTCAGAGCTAGAGCGGACAAGTTTTTGATGGAACCTCTTGAAGTGAGTTGTTTGAGAAGCCACTTCTCTGGAGGAAGAAGTCTGGGGAAGTCTACTAACAACTGGAGAAGGTCCGGGAACCCACTCTTTTTTTCCTGGGCCAAAAGGGAGCGATTAACGTTAGCGTTACATTGCTGTGCGACATGAACTTGTTCAGCACCTCTCTTATTAGACCAAACGGAGGGAATGCATAAGCTTCCAGACCCGACCAATCCAACAGCATTGCGTCCACCGACCAAGCTAGAGGATCTGGGACTGGAGAACAAAAGAGAGGAAGACGGTTGTTCCTTGATGTCGCGAACAGGTCTATTGACGGTCGTCCCAAACCCCAGGCGCCAAAGTTTCTGACAAATCTTGTTGTCCAAAGTCCACTCCAGAGGTAACACTTGCTGTTGACGACTTAACTCGTCCGCCAGGGACACGTTCATCTTTCCCGGAACAATCTCGGGACTAGCTGAACCTTCGCTTCGTTTGACCACAGGAGGAGATCCTTGGCTACTTCGTACAGAGAGAAAGACTGAGTCCCCCCCTGTTTCCGCACGTACGAGAGAGCCGTGGAGTTGTCGGAATGCACTGCCACTACTCGACCTCTACTAAGCTCCGAAACTGTCTGAGCCCCAAGAAAATTGCTAACAGTTTCCTTTACATTTATGTGGAACTTCTTCTCCTTCTCCGACCAAGCTCCTGAAGTCCGTTGATTTCCCAGTAGGGCTCCCCAACCTGTGTCCGATGCGTCGGAAAAGAACTGTAGGTTCGGGAGGATGGGTCGTAAATCTAACCCTTCTTCCAACCTTGCTCGAGAGAGCCACCACCTTAGGTCCTCTTTTATTTGATCTGTGACGGGAAAGGTAATCGGAGTCTGGTTGTGTCTTCCTGCACCAAGAGGCTCTCAGGAAAAACTGCAGAGGTCTCATGTGCAGTCTTCCCAACGTCACAAATTTCTCCACTGACGTCAATTTGCCCAGGAGCCTCATCCACTGATTGGCAGAACTTACCTTTTTGTCCAAGAACTCCTGAACTGTCTCCAGACAGCCTTGAACCCTCTTCGGGGACAGAAAAGCCCGAAAAACTTGAGCATTCAGAATCATCCCCAAATAAAGGATGCTCTGAGATGGAACCAACTGGGACTTCTGTTTGTTGACCAGAATTCCTAACTTTCTGGCAAGATCCAGAGTTGTTGGCCAAGGTCCTTCATGCACCGACTCTCTGATTCCGACCGGAGAAGCCAATCGTCCAGATAGAGGGAGATTCTTACTCCTAATAATGTGTAGCCAGCTTCCTATCGGGGATAGAACCCTGGTGAAAACTTGAGGAGCGGTCGCTAGTCCGAAGCAAAGCGCCCGAAACTGAAACACCTTGCCTTCGAACATGAACCTCAGGTACTTCCGAGATTCGCGATGTATCGGAATGTGAAAATAAGCGTCTTGCATGTCCAGAGAGACCATCCAATCCCCCTGTCTGATGGACTCCAGAACCGACCGAGTGGTCTCCATATGAAATTTTGTTTTCTGGACATGCAAGTTCAGGGGCGCTCACATCCAAAACCGGCCTCCAGCCCCTGATGACTTGGGAACTACAAAAAAGGCGATTGTAAAAGCCTGGAGGAAAATCCCCTTCTATCTGTTCTATCGCTTCTTTGAGAACAAGCGCTTCCACTTCTGCGGCTAGCGCCAGAAATTTGTCTGAGCCCGGAGAGTATGCCTGGAATGGAATGGCACAGGTGAGAGCGAGGGAGGTGAAACGAGAGGAATACGATAGCCGAACTTGAGTACTTGCACTTACCCAGGCTTCTGCTCCTCTGTTTTCCCATTCCTCCCAAAACAGAGCCAGCCTGGCTCCCACTGGTGCATGAAGAACCGAGCTTTCATTTGGAAGGTTTGTTAACCTTGGCCGAGGCCTTAGACTGAGGTCGCAAATTCGATTTCGGCCGAAAGAAGCGCTTGGGTTTTTCTCCCTCGAAAAGGCGCTTGGGCCAGAGGAGAAACCGAAGGAACAGTCTCCACAGGAGCTTTAGGTCTCTTAGTAGACTGTGCCAGTAAATCCGAAGTAGATTTCTTATCTAGCGCAGACGAAATTGACAACACTACATCGTCTGGAAAGAGGTTATCTTTTCACAAAGGAGCAAACAAGAGAGCAGACTTCTGTTGGGACGTAACCCTTTTAGAAGCAAAGGAGCACCAAAGTTGCCTTTTCTTAAGGGTACCAAAGGCGATGAGCGAAGCTAACTCATCACATCCATCCCTAATGGATTTGTCCGCACAGGACAGAACACCAATCCAATCCTCCGCTAACTCCTGAGAAAGAGAAGGACAGTCTTCGATCTTGGCCGCTAAAGCGCCAATAGTCCAATCAAGGAAGCTAAAGACTTCCAAAAGTTTAAATAGATTCTTTACAACGTGGTCCAACTCAGGCGCTGTAAAGAAAACTTTCGCTGCGGCGAAAGCAGATCTTCTAGAGGAGTCGATTAAACTGGAGAAGTCTCCCTGGGAGGAGGCAGAAACTCCCAGAGAAGGAGCTTCCCCAGTTACATAAAACCTATACCTCTTACGAAGCAACTTAGAGGGAGGGTAAGCAAAAAGAGCCTTCCCTAAGTCTTTTCATAGACATCCATTTCTCCGTCTCTTTCAACGAATGTCTAACCGCTTTAGATAGAACAAGTTTTGGAGGAGAGGGTCTGAAGTTTTCCTCCTCATCAAAAAAGTCGAAGTTGGGGAGCGCGGAGCCGCTTTCTCAAAATAATCTGGATAAGATACCAGAAGAAATCTAAGGAGACGTGAATAACACGAGAGGTGATGTGAATCCTCCTCCCTCTACTTCTTCTTCATTCTCTGATACCGCCGAAGAAGTAGACGGAACTACAACCGGATCTGAAGGTTTCGAACCACCCTTGGACTCATTCATCCAGTTGGTTAACATCTCTAACTGCTTGCGCAAAGGCGCCAGAGACGAATAAAAACAGTTAACGTAGGCTTGGAAGAGCCTAAATGTTCAGCAGGCGGCGGAAAAACTACTTGCGCCTCGCTCGGAGCCGCCGAAATCGAGGCGAAACAGGCGCATCAGGCGTAACAGACGAAAAGCGCCTAAAGAAACACCCTTAGAACTGCTAGCTACAGCGCTAAAACCACAATCTGTACTAGTAGATGGAAGCCGAAAAAGGCACAGATTGAAGCGACGAACGAGCCGCTAACAGCCGAGGCGCAACCCTACTCTCAGGCTCCTTATACCGCTTGACTGGAGGAGGCGAAGAATCGGCGCCTGAACGCCTCTTTAAGGGACGCGAAAACGGGCGAATCTCGCCAAGAGCGCCGTGCGACCGGAGACGAATCGCTTGAATCATTTGAAAGGCGTCTGACCGCAACACCTTTCCAACGCTTAACCGAGCCCTGTTGAGGCGCAACAGGCTCAACAAGAGAGGCGCCTGTCTGTGGGCAAATCCCGATCGACTCCTTGGACTTCCGGTATGGTCTTCTCCCCGGTGCGGGGGAGCTGGACAGTGACCTTTGTCTAGGAGACGTGTCAGGACAGACAGACGCACCCTCAACTACACTCTTACCTGAAGCCGCTTTCTCCAAAAACGTCTTAACTGAATTACCAAGTTGCAAAACCGTATTCGCTAGTACCGAAAATTTCTGATCTAACCTCGATTCCAGACTGGCAATGGTGTCAGGAAGAAACTACACGGGAAGCCGGAGAAGTGGGATTAGTAGGAGGAATAGGAGGTGTAGTTAAAGGAGACATAACAATTTGAGGAGAAACAGAAGGAACAGATGCATCGCAAGACGAAGCAGAGCTAAGTCTACTTTCCCTAAAGCGCTGCTTTTCTAATTCTGTCTTTAGCTAATTTCTCCGAGTATGAACTAAAAAACTTCCATTGAGAATCAGTCCAATCACTACACTCGTTACATGTTCGATCTGCTGAACAAACCTGTCCCCTACACTTAACACATTTAGTGTGAGAATCATACTCTAGCTTGGATAATCTAGTTTTACATCCTGAGATGCAAAACCTAACTCCCGACGGACTAGAATCCGACATGGCAACGCCTAAATAAAAAGCAAAATAACAACAACGCCAAAAAAAAAGAGTACTTCACCAATTCCGAAGATCAAATCCACAAGAAAAAGCGAAGCAAAGTCATCCAACCGCACCGACCACCGATGTTCACCGGACGCCGGCAGGAAAAGAATTGGATTCACCTGGGCAGTTGTACCTGGTTCTCCGCGAGTGGAGGGAGATGACGTCATCACCACCAGTGTTGGCGACGCCGACGCGCTAAATTTGAATTTAGTATCCTGCCGCTCGTGGAAATCACGGCTCTATAATTGTTCGGTAAGACACTACAATAAAAGTATGCGTCTTGTAAGTCCAGGGTCACCATCCAGTCCCCTGGACGTACCGCTGCCAGTACTGAATCGTTCGTCTCCATAGTGAACTTGGTCTTTTCTACGAAAAGATTCAGTTGACTTACATCCAGAACTGGCCTCCAACCTCCCGAGGACTTTGCAACCAGGAACAACCGGTTGCAAAATCCGGAGATTCGTGATCCAGAACAGGCTCTATGGCTCCTTTCTCAAGCATGGAAGCTACTTGCTCCCACAGAGCCGCTTTCTTCACTAAATCGTTGTAATTTGCCCCGAGGGCTCTCGGAGATGTTGCGAGAGGAGGTCTCTTCAAGAAAGGAATCTTGTACCCTTCCCGAGCTACGTTGACAGCCCAGGGATCTGCCTTCATGTTCTGCCAAACTTCCCAAAAACCTTGAAGTCTGGCCCACTGTCGTCTGGAGGACTGATATCTCATTCTTTAGAGGTGGTCTTGGCTCCTCTTTTAGTGGGTACTCTCTTACCCCTAAAGGCGGGTCAAGCGAATGTTCTGCCTCGAAAGGGCTGTTGCGAAGGCCTAGTTTCCTTTGGAGTTTTCTTAACCAACTTGGATGGTAAGAACTTCTTAACTGAAGACGAGAGAAGATCTTGAGTGGCCTTCTGAGAAAGGGAGAGAGCTATATCCCTAATCACCTCTGAAGGAAACAGCTGTTTCGAAAGGGGAGAGAACAGCAACTCCGATTTCTGAGAGTTAGAAACTCCTTTTGAAGCGAAAGAACACAACAGCGATCTCTTCTTTAGTACTCCTGCTGTGAACAAAGAAGCCAGTTCATTCGTTCCGTCTCTCAGAGCCTTGTCCATGCAGGACATAATGCTCTTAGCTGTTTCTATATCCTGCGAATCCTCTTCTTCTAGGGAGTTCGCCAGTGCTCCCAAAGACCAATCTAGGAAATTGAAGACTTCGAAAGTCCTAAAAATCCCTTTAAAAAGATGGTCAAACTCGGACGAAGTCCACCAGACCTTAGCAGACTGTAACGCTTGTCTGCGTGAGCTGTCTACTATACTGGAGAAGTCCCCCTGGGAGGAGGCAGGTACTCCCAGGCCTAGACTTTCTCCAGTAGCGTACCATACTCCTGACTTCAATGCTAACTTAGCTGGTGGAAAAGCAAAAAGAGTATTTTCCCGCTTCTTTCTTATCCTTCATCCAGTCATTCACACGTTGAAGGGCCTTCTTCGCCGAAATTGACAGAGTCATCTTAAGGAAAGAGGACTTCTTTGGAGTCCTAGTCTTGGAAAACTGCGCTAAGGGCGATAAAGGAGCTGTCGGTTTGAATTCCCTTCAAAAATAGAAAGAAGACGTGAAGTCAGAACCTTGTAATCTGAAGAAGGTTCCGTATTCTTTTCCTCAACTAATTCCAATTCCTCTTCTGCTGAAGAAATGTCTTGCAAATCACTGTCGTGTTGACGCTTCGCTGACGGAATAACGTCCTGCCGCCTGCGTCCTGCGGCTAACGAAGAATCGGCGTCCTGCCGCCTCTCGATGTCCTGCCGCCTGCGTCCATCGTAGACACATCTGCTTCCTGTTGCCTGCGTCTTGCGTCCACAATTGATCCCGAGTCCTGACGTTTGCGTCCTGCTTCTTCCGAAACCATTTTCTTCTTCCTGCGTTCTGCGTCCTGAATAACCAAGCGATCGCCTGTCCTCGTAGCGCCAGTGCGTCCTGCGTCCTCGGCGAACGCGTCCTTGTCTTCCCTCTTAGAAGACTTAACGGGAAGGAATCGTCCTTCCGCCTCGAAGATGCCTGCACAGGCGCATCCCAAGACTTCACAAGAACTGCCAGCTTGGACTGCATTTCCCTTAAGAAACCCTTCGTACTATCTTCCTGAATGGCAGAGGACGAAGGAGGAGGATTACGAGCGGGACTGCGACGCAACGGAGAGCGATCTTGTACTCTACCCGACGGAGATAGATGAGGGGAAGATAAACAAGAAGATGGAGGAGAGTCTCTCATCGAAATCCAAGGACGAGAAGGCCGTACTAAGCCCTCTTTAGCACGAAAAATCCTCTTCCTCTTGATCGGAACTGCGTCCCCGTCTACCGAGGAGGACAACACCTCAGGACTACTCCAAGCCTCACGATCTTGAGCATGTCTCTCGAGAGCGGTTGATGTCCTGAAAGTCCTCTTGAGGGGGCGAGAGACAACTGCATACCGACGTTCCCGCTCGGAAGTCGAACCATCCGAGGACGCACACTTCCCAGTTACGCCTTTTCTGCGGCGAACTGCAACAGCCTGGGAACTTGCAACAGGACTGTTCGAAGGGACGCCTGACCGCGACAAAACCTCTCTCGCCTCCCTTCGACTGTCGACATGCCTTCTCCCTTGGGTCTGGGAGCTTGACAGAGGTCTAGGTCACTTTCACTGACATCAAAAGCACTAACTTTATCCGTAAGTCGCTGTATCTGGTCGCCCATGGACGCAAGGGCAGCGAACACCTTCACAATTTGTGTATCGTTCGCCTCCTCCGATACAGCAGCGGGCGCAGGAGATACCTGGGGAGAAGGAACTACCAATTCTACGTTAGAAGGAGCTGGAGAGGAAATACATTCACTCCTTTTACTAGAAGAATTCAACTTCTCACTACGAGAAACAGATCTCCTTACACGATCTTTCTCAAGCCTTTCAACATATTTCATAAATATCTTCCATTCCTTCTCTGATAAATTCTCACATTCAAAGCACCTATTCTCCCAAGTACACACATTCTCTCTACACTTCTTACAAATGGTATGAGGGTCGACCGAAGCTTTCGGCAACCTTACCTTACACCCCTCTTTTACACAAACTCTAAACATACTTCCAGTATCAGACATCTTTAAAGAACAATCCAAAGCGAATGCCAAGCTAACGTTTCCGAGTACAATACCAAAGATCCATGAAAAGTCAGCAACGAGAATGAAAATCCTAGCAGGGAACCACCAACAATGTTGCCCGTTCAGCTGGCAGAGAAAATGCCACGGTAACGGGGTGGTGGTTGCCTGAACTACTAATAGGTTACTAGCGTTTGCCGCGAGTTTTGAAATTTCTGCCAGGTGGAACAGAGAATATAGCTATATATATACCTGCCAGGTAAGTGTCATACATTAAACTAGACATTAAGTCTAGATAACCAACAAAACATGGCATACAATAGATAAATACCTAACCTTTCAGATGGAAAGTGGACAAGGCGTGTAACTCAATAAAAGGAGAATCAATTTGTATTTTTCCTCATGCATGAGTAGTTCCCAGCACATGCTGTATCTATCAAGTAACCTAAAGAACAATGACATCTGTAACCTCATATACAATCTTAGGTAAGGATGCATGATTGACAGGGCCCTGGACTGAGTGAGAAGTAACTGGACACTCAAAGAAAATAGGTCACACTGTTAGCAAATGAACATTGACTTACTAACATCATATACAATCTGGAGTAGGAATACATGATTAATAGAACTATGGACCAAACCCAGATGGATCTGAACACTCACTCTATGAAAACTCTGGAGACCAAGCATTAGTCCATGCATCAGGGTCAATCATCAGATCAATGAATTAAGATAAGTTTTACCCACCACCCAATCAAAACAAAGAAAAGAAGGGAATTACATTACTAGTATACCTTCAAGACCAAAGCTCTACAACGGGACACCAGATTGTAACATCTTATATGCACTGTGGTCCATTCAGCATAAGTGTCCCAACTGTTACCTTGAAAAGGAAGGAATGCAGAAGAGCAACTACTGGGCAGCTACCACATGTCCTAAGGAGAGACAGCACCACAAAAATATCTGTCTTTAGGTGCTGACTCTGAACCATATTATATATATATATATATATATATAATATAATATAATATATATATATATATATATATATATATATATATATATATATATATATATATATATATATATATATATATCTATATCTATATATATATATACATACATTATATATATTAATTTATATGTATACATACATATATAATAATAATATATATATATATATATAATATATATATCTATATATATATATAATAATAATAGATATATATATATATATATAATATATATATATATATATATATATATATATATATATATATATATAATATATATATATAAAAGGCTGTGCTCTTAAAAGTTATTTTGGAAATCTGCATAAAGGAAAATCGAGACATTTCAAGGGACGCACCCTAACCTTCACTAGGGTGCAATGCCCTGACCTGGCAGTATTACCAGTTCTTTTAGCAATATTTATGAGATATAAGAAGCAATGAATTCTAAATATATATATGAAAAATCCTGTGCAAATGTTTCTAGAAAAAAAAAAAAAGTATATGCAAATTCCATCCAATGAATTGTAGCCTATGTCTTAATTATATTATATTATCCAGGCACAATTCTCACCACTTGGCCTACATACAATCAAGTTATTTCAACATGGACTTTTCCAACATTGTATTGGCCACTTCCAAAATGGCCAGGTCTAGGCCAACCTTAAAGAACAGGTCTCCTTTCCCCCTTGCTCACAAATACAAGCAAGAGAAATTCTTGTTGGCAACATTTCATGACAAGGTGTTCTTCATTAAATTGAAACTTTTCTTAGTTTCAAATGCAGTTACTTTGCCTAGATTTACCTGGTACTTTTCTTCCAAGTCCAACAACGTCAAATGGGCATACAGGCTACTTAAAAAAAAAAAAATAATAAATAATAATAATAATTTTGTTATAAAAGCTGAAGGTCTGAATAAATCCTACAGGGAAACTACAATAATCAAAATCCCCCAGTAGGCATTTATCAATCCTGTACATAAGAATTCAATCATTAACTTTGGCTATACAAATCCTGTAAGGACACACTAATACACCTCAAGGCCTAACGAGAGTTCAATAAATTCAAGCATTAAATTCAAGACTTGAAGGCTAAGAGAAGATAACTATCTCAACCAATAAGTCTACAAAATATAAAGCCACATTCTTGGTTTATAGTTCATTAGTTCAGAGCAAGTGTTAGGCTATGTACCAATACCTAAGCTTCTGGACACAAGCACAATATATGTAGGCTTCAGGATAGAATGTACTTACAAAATTTGCTTTGCCAAAATGAAATGAACAGTTAATTCAAATTTCATTTTAAATGTGAAAATGTGTATAGTACCAGTTCACAGTATGCAACCTGCAAGAAATTTCAAGCACCATCAATGACCAATAAAACATACCACAGTCCACAGAGGCAACCAAATAATATTGTAATGTACAGTGCCCAAACTAGGATACCCATTAACACATCTTCAATGGCTAAAACAGTGAAACTTTGCAGGGTACTTAAAATGAAAAAAGTACCTAATTCAACCAACTGCTGTGAAACAAATATCATGCATATTCAAGAAAATTATACTCCAACAATGAGATGATGCCTGCCAAATGATGCCATCAGTATATGCTTGAAAATGGCCAACTACCAGAACCCGTGCCAGTACAAAGCTGCCTTAATATAACGACCAGATCTAATCTAAACCCCAGCCTGTTTATATAAATACGTTCAACTTCAATTCTTCCTACCCTACTGCATGTAAAGCTACCAAATCCTAACCTTGCACAAGTGAGGCTACAGACCTTGGCTGCTAAACTTATCTTGTATTTTCTAAGCATTCTCAGTCCTACACTGAAAGTAGCCTACCCAAGACGGAGACGAGCAAATGAAACTGCTTCCCTTGACAAAACGCTGCCATTCTCAAAGTCTAGTAATAGGCCTAGTCCCTTACCCTGGATTCAACCCCTTGAATATTGACTCGAACAACAAGAGTTTTTATCACAGTATTCAATTGACGTTATAGCTTGACATACTAGCATAGAGCATATGTTACTTGATTAGGGTAATGGCCAAAATAAAGAAAATGACACCGCTGGCCTATGAGTCCGCTCCACAACTGGCATGTAAATATGGCCATGAAATTCCTGACGGTCTGCCTAGCACCAGGTTATTACAGGCGTCCTGTCCTGTCTACAGTTCGTGCTCTTCATTTCTGTTCTATCGAGGCCCATGGTTTGATCTTGACTACAATGCTTGTGATACAGGTTAGACTATTTTATGATACATTGGTAACTTTCTCGACGTGACTTAACCAACACGCAGTTCTGAAGTTCTAGTATGCGGTTACGACTGACTTGGCTGTTGATTACGACAGGTACAATTGGACAACCTGACGACTAATTTACCTTTTCCTTCAATCCCCTCACCCTTTTCCGAAAACCTGACAACCACAAGCGTATTTTCAAGCACATCGCTGATCTTTTAACGCACAAAAGCATTTTCCTTAGACTGATACCTTTCACACTATTTCCTTCACAAGAGGGTGTTTATATTTTCTTTATTATTCGAAACCCGTGAACACTGCGTCAACAGGTTATTCCATTATGCAATAAAAATTTGTCCAGAATTTCTAATCACCAGAATTGGTCAGTGGACAAATACTGAAGGTTCGTGTTGGCGTTCTGGCTCAGCGCATTTTTGACCTGTGCGTTCGCCGTCACATCACCAATTACAAGGTCACTGACGTCTATATACGATTGTCATGAACGTAATTCTTGTGTGTACACAGACATGAATGTTGTTGGAAGGCAAATGTCGAGTGACATTCAAACTAAATAAGCTTTTCAGCAGCTGTGACGGGACAGTCTCTCTCCCGCCAAAACGTCCAAGTCACCGACAACGCCTACACTTACCACTTCCTAAACGTCAAAGATGTATGGAAAATGAAGACACTTGGGTCAAAATCGTCACTAAAAAGCGACTTAGCTCGCGAGAAAGGCAAGACCGAGTACGGGTTACGGATACGATTCTGCCAGTGGTGTGAAAGAGGTGAGCGCCATGGCAAGGGAAAAGCCCCTACTACTGGGTTCTCACTCTCGCTCGCTCGTGTCATTCGTCATTCCCTTCTTTCACTTACACGGACCCCTTCAGGCCCTCTTTTCCACATTCCATGCAATCCTCATGCACGGGGCTAAGCACCCAACCAGCTGTCAACTTACTCCAAAGCGCAGATTGGGCGAGATTTTGAAGGGGAGAATTTTACAACACAAACACAAATGGCCGGTTACACTGCAAATGGCGAACGAGCAACGTGCATTACTTTTGCACGGGGACTACTCAACGACGCGCACGGCCAGCAACGTTGCCATCTCTTATGTCTACCTTCCATTTGGCAGCCTTAATTCCACCGACACTCTGTCCCACCCAACATACGTGTCCCCCAGCGACACATATAACCATATTCCTTTATTCTAGTATGCATCAATGAATATCGTGGTACATGAATTGAGGTGCCAATGTGGAAGAGTCACAACATCGTTTGATGTCTGGTTCCCAAAATGTGGCGGGAATTGGGCTGTGCGTCACAAATGTGCTTCCCATTATGTGCTTACTTTAACCTATTAATCATAAAGGACAGGTATCCCTACTGTTTTCAAAGTTGTTAGCATTCTTGCGTTAGTTCGGCTGGGACCTTACTTTTAAGGGGCCATGCACCTAAAACCCGAATTTCATGAAGAATGTCCAGCAATCCTACTCGACAATAGTTTGTTGCCGCGGCGCCCACCTGTCGACAGTGGTGCTGTCTGGTGGCGCCATTTGGCACTTCACCGCCCCCCACCATAATAGTTAACGCCATAAAGAATGGGAAATTCATTCTTGGCGTACAAACTTCATTCAGTTTCTTTACTTTCTATTATGGGACCATTAACCTATTCCAGAAAGATTTCCCGTTGAGTTGTGAATACCAACTCCAGGCATGCTAGAAAGAATTCAGACTTGACCTACTTTGACTTTGAAACGGAGGAAGGGTGACACTCGAATATAAAACCTTTTTTTTATTTCCTTGATCGAATATATCATGCTGTACATAGAAATGGCAACGATCTACCCAAAGTGGGAAGTGTGTAGTAAAATAAGAACTAAATAAAAATGAATAAAAATAGTTTCCTTTTCAAAGATAAACACTTACGTAATATGAGTGTGTATGGTGTAAATGTGCATATGTGCGCGCGTGTTTGAGCGCCATGGTAGTGTTATGGGCAATGCTTATGTAACAGCACGCCATCACGTAGGCTAGACCTATGTTGTAGCAACTCAAGTCGGTACTTTCGTTTCGGAACTCTGGAACTCAACCAAATTAATCTTATACTTACATCTAGCCCATAAAGATGACGTGTAACAAAAAATACGAGTATTCAAGTGGTCTTTGTCCTTATTAAGAATAGGCGATGCAGGCTGTGCTGCAATAGAACTCAAGCCGCACAGGAAGCAAATGCATTCTTCATCTGGAATACCGGAGTGAAGTGGTCGGATGGGAGCCTTTGTCTTGGTTGAAATTTATAACATTTGATAAGCGCTTTGGGGGAAGTCATTCGACTGGCATATTTCACTTCAAGGGCAAGTGTTGATAAATACTTCAACCATTGCAAGAATATAACTTTAATGTTAACATAGTTTTCGCTAATTCCTTTCGACCGTTTGTTTCCCTCATCGTAACTAAATGTTATCGAAAATTCGTTCGTTATCACATGGAAATCAGATGCAATAATGACAGAAGATGAGAGGAAAAGTGTGTGAATTAAACGAAAAACTTTGCGAGTATGCAAGCAAGCTAATACACGAATGCGAAAACATCCAGTTAGAGGCCCTGACTTAGAATTGAAACAGATTCTACCGTTCGAAGTTGGTGAGCCTACTATACCGTAGTCTCATAGAAAATTATTGACGTTTCATGTAAACTCCCTCCCCTAACACCCTTCCTTTCAGGAAAATCGTCGCTCGGTCAGCGATTTTCATTAATCATCTTTATCATACTGCACATATGCAAAGAATTACTTTAAACTTTTCACGGGTCTGGAAGCTACAGTGAATTGTTCAGGGCAATATTTCAAATTCTACAAACGTTGTATAACACTTCTTATTTGAAACCCGTAGATTTCTTATTTAAGATTTCCTTCAAATCTTGCTTAATCAGAGGAAGTTTATGCTACCCCCGTAGACACTACTTAATGTTATTTGCAGCGTGCCTTCGGTCCCAAGCTGCAACCACTTTTGTTCCTTTTACTGTACCTCCTTTCAGTCTTTTTCTTCCATCTTACTCTCCACCCTCTCCTAACAATTGATTCGTATTGCAACTGTGAGGTTTTTCTCCTGTTATATATTTCAAACCTCTAACTGTTAATTTCCGTTTAAGCGCTGAATGACCTCATATGTCCTAGTACTTGGCCTTGACTTAAATTCCCTCGGTATACCACATTAAGACCACCTTTCCTAACGAAACAAAGACGGATAAACAACCTTTCCGGGTTCATAAATGCAATAGTTCTGTTTCCCAATACTCGCTGCGCGGAGGTTTATAATTTCATGGTACCTAATAACCTCATGACCGTTTCAGATGTTTCTGGAATGCCGAATTCTACTCTTTAATCTCGTGGTGTATGGCTTCGTTACTGGAAATAAATACATCGTGCCCCTTTTTGAAGTCTGTGGTGACTCCCAAATGATATCAAGATACGTTGTCCTAAGCAAACATGAAGTGGCGTGATTAAGTAAATCACATGGGTTGGTAAATTAAACTTTTCTACCATAATGTTAGTTTAATCAAAAACTCGACAAAAACGACATGAACCCAAGCAATGTTATGAAAAAGGAGAACAAGATGGAAGAGTTTTCTCCTTCTCTCTATACTTATTTATTTATTTCAATTTTTTAATTTTATTTGTTTATTTATTTATTTGTTATGACAAGAACAACAACGTTTCGTTCAAAACTGACCTCTACTCTTGTCTTCCTTTCTTTTCCCCGTGACATGAAGAGTATTCGTTAAAGTTTACAAGTTAAGTTACAGATTTACCATTATGTCCCTTACGAAGGTATTAGATCTAGTCACTTTAAAAAATATAAAGGTATTCGTTGAAGCATGTAACCATGCACTGCAACACAGAGCTTGGAAGTCCTATTCCATTTTATACCTGTTCCAGGTCATCTTCACATAATGTAACGCTAACACATGGACAGTGAATGTGCATAAAAGCATCAACTCATATAGTATCCACTTCCAGTTATGGACCTGTTACATACGGAAGTTCAGTGTCAGTCGCTGTTTTACTCCAGAAGAGACCAAAGCCAATATATATATATATATATATATATATATATATATATATATATATATTATATGCTTAAAAATCACAGTAGATGGACGTGACTTCATTAAATAAGCGAATACCAAAGTAAAATGATAGTCAAAATCCAAGCACTTTCGTCTTTACTAAGACATTGCCAAGGAGCTCCTTGACAATGTCTTAGTAAAGACGAAGTGCTTGGATTTTGACTATCATTTTCCTGTGGAATTTGCTTATATATACACACACATATATATATATATATATATATATAATATATATATATATTATATATATATATATATCTTCTCTAGCGAAAGAAACGACGTGTTCGGCAGCTAGCTCAGTTGCTTACCACTGCATATAGTAAAGTAAGTTCTAATACAAGATCCGCAACAGTCAGAGTAGAAATGGTAGGAAATTCTCCAAGCTGTGAATAATCACTGCAGAAGAGCATCAAATGTGGCCGATTTAAAGGACTGCCGCCAAAAAATCCAAACTCTTCAACCCATATTCAACGATTTTCATGATCAATCGAAATTCAGTGAAAGCTCTAGTGCCTGTCTCTTAAGAGGTAACCCGTGGTATTTAGCGATTCTCCGTGTAGACTGACGTCAAACACTTGGCAAAGAAAAATAATTTTGTATCTCTACGTGAGTTTCCGAGTTCTAAGAGCACACTCATCCCGGATAAGGAACTGAGTATTTCATAAGTAAAGGATACTCTATGGGTTTAAGGGTAAGTAAGAGGCACTATTCCCTTGTTGATGGTTTATTACAGAGGCGTCTTAATCCTAAGGTGGGGGGGGGGGGGGGGGGGGGGTGTTTACAGGGCAAATCCTCAAAAAGGTCGGGCCACTGAGAAAGCAAGCGCTAATCTGCTTCATCCATAGTGTCGATTTACGTGATTCAGAAAATGCAGAGTAAGGCAGAGAATTCTACATTCTAGAAGTGAATGGAATGAAGGGCTGATAAATGAAGTTGACAACCTGAAGGGTCGTGAATTTTACATTTACCATCTTCAGTTAACTGCGAGAACTGATTAATGAATCGTTGCTTCTTGATTTTACAAACAGCGTCCATCATTTCACTACTCTTATAGAATTATGAAATGGACAAACAGACGCAACAGCAGGTAGAAAACAGGAATTACGTTCCGAGAAAAACCAGCTGTTGAAGAAGCCAGCAGATCCTTTAAATTCTACTATGAAAAACTGAACTTTGTAAGATCTACACTGCACGTAATAGCTTTCTTATGGCTACTGTCATTTTTGTTGCCATCATGGATCGTTGATATGCGATTTGAGACTTTACTCACCAATGGAATGCATGGTGACGTTAAGCTATACTAGAGGCATTTCGTTTCATTTACAGTGGAACTGGAGGCCTTATCTACGGAACAAGGCGATCAGTAGGTTGAATGAGATTTCAATGGTGCGTGGAGGGAGTCACATTCCGGCTTCATTTTTCTGTATATATAATTCTCAAGAGGGGGTTGCTGTATATATGTTCGTTTACTTGTTTATTCAATTTCTAATCGCTCGTTACTTTAATAAGGATTTTATTACACTTCTCGTCACGTGGTCCTATTTTTCTCTTTTTTCACAATTTCGAATATTTTACTTTGGATCCATGGTGCTTACGGCTGTCCCAGAGGTAAAGCCCCAAGCTGCCATAGGTCCAGTTATACCTAATCTACAATGAATACATTTTTCCACCGACTTGACATTTTCTAATAATGATTTTGTTGATAAACTTCCGTGTAATTTCCCCATTTACAAGGTTCATAGCCTGGAGGTTTTGGACAACAGCTTTGATTGCCTTGCTAGCAAAACAAGAGCAGTGACTTACGCCAACTGACAACAAGCGCCTCAGCGGCGTAGTTGGTATGGTATTAGCGTCCCACCTTGGTGGTCGCGGGTTAGATTCTCGGCCATTTCATTGAGGAGCGAGAGATGTGTGTTTCTGGTGATAGAAGTTCACTCTCGACGTGGTTCGGAAGTCACGTAAAGCCGTTGGTCCCGTTGCTGAATAACCACTGGTTCCATGCAACGTAAAAGCACCATACAAACAAAGCTAACTGACAACAATGCATTGTTTTCATATGAGAATTCGAGAAACGAAAGGCACCGAGACTTTTTTTTTTTTCTCTCCTTAGAATCATTATCGTAGCCTCAAATTTAGCTGGGAGGGGAGATGACGCTCAAAGATCTTAACACAAAATTTATAATTATTAATTTCCATAAAGCAATGCCAATCTTATGTCATTAAATTATAATCACACGTAAATGTACTAAAGTTTTCGTAGATTGCGAGCCGTAAACTAGCTACATATGTTTTTTCTTATGATTGTCATCATAACCTTTTCTACTTCCCAAAATGAAGGAGAGGGGACGAACAACCCACTGGCTCCGTCCATCACCTATATAGAACCTACATTTGAGTGCACTCCCTTGGAGTGCTGTTAGGATTTTCGAATCAGACCTTCCGATTTCGTGGAGCTCTCTCTCCCTTGGGAAGGATAAGATATATATATATATATATATATATATATATATATATATATATATATATATCATATACATACAAT
>NC_087201.1:114939068-114959068 GCF_015104395.2 Macrobrachium nipponense
GGGGCTTGTAAAAGTAGCATTATACAAAAGTCAAGTTCACTCTGTACTGCTATACAGACAAGTTTTCCAAAAATGAAGTTTTAAATAATATTAGGGTTCAGAGGTAAAGCCAGAGTGAGAAATGATAACAAAAGGGAAATTACGGATATCGCCATGAAGATGAAATAATGATGAAAGGAGGATAGACATGGCGTGGACATGGTCTTCGCACAACCTTTGGGAGACACAGATTCGCTTGGCTTAGAACTATGAGAAGGGCTGCTACAGATGAGTGGAGATTTATCGAGGACAAAGCATAACGTCTCCCAGTATTTGAGGCGACGATATGTATATATATATTTATATTATATATATATATATATATATATAATTATTATAATATATATGTGTGTGTGTGTGTGTGTGTGTGTGTGTGTGTGTGTGTATAAAAGACAAAATCCGCGAAGGAAAGTGAAACACTGGAGTACTGCTGCGAGGCCTTTCGACTTCTCATCCTTTACTAAACAGTCTGCATAGTATAGAACTAGAAATCGAAAGGTCTCGTAGCAGTACTCCATTGTCTCACTTTCCTTCGTGGATTTTGTCTTTATTTATACATTCATCACGTTCCACATTATCGTGAATCAGTTATATATATATATATATATATATATATATATATATATATTATATATATATATATATATATATATATATATATATATATATTCTTTTTCAAGCCGGGATAAATAATGAGGGTTGGTTAGAAATGGCATCCTTCCATAAAACATCTGCCAAAATAAATCATGAAATAAACAGTCGAATGAATGTTAGGAACACCTGGAAAAGGCTCATTAAAACTGCGACCTCGACTATAGATTAAGCTGAGAAAAAGGACGATATATGCACATAAATATACACACATGCATGTATACATACATATACTTGGATATACTAAGCACAACTAGTTTTGCACTCAGACGAGAAATATATGAAGACCTTCCGTGCTGGGATTCCATCTCATGTACGCAAGTAACACTGGGATGATTATTCATTCCTAGGCCAATACATATATTCTTTGATTAAATATACTACCTGATACGTACATCAATCAGTCGTTTTCAAATACATGCACTAGAACTGTGACATACCTATCCTTATCATACATTGTAAAATCTCGGTTTAGCGGTTTATTAGTCATAATGTAGTCATACAAATCCGGTAAAATTATGTGTGTGTGTGTGTGTCACTTTACAGTAGGCCTCGTCCTATTGGATAACGCGGTCGTTCAGGAAAACATTTTGTAAAACTCTTGTCGCTTAAAAGAAATAAGTAAATAAATAATTAAATAAATAAATAAGGGCTTAATTAACAAGTGAGGAAAACAAACCAACCTGTCAACACCGACTGCAAACCACAATTATACTCGTATGCTGCAAGGGTTCACGCACACAATCAAAAGTCTAGGAATAATGTCTGTACAACGGAACACTGGCAACACACCAAAAATAGCAAGCAGATCTGCATACTTCAGTTCATTAAGGCCTAGGGTATGACATCATCAACAATGACTTAGTTAAAGGCTTTAAATATCAACACGTGTTCCTTGATTCATGAACTCTACACTTGCACGGCGCAACTTGTCGCTATACGAGGGTTCGCCTTTGGAGGAATCCCGCTTATCCCACTTCCAGAAGACACTTCAAAGACAATTTAACGCTGATGTGCTCATACATATTTCATTTACTACTTTGTGGATAGCCACTTTCATTTCTATATGGATAAACATACATCAATATAATAATATATACATTATATATATGTATATGTATATCTTATATATATATATATAATATGATATATCATATAGTAATGTATATATATATTAATATATATACCCACCCACCCACGCACACACACACACACACCACACACACACACACACATATATATATATATATATATATATATATATATATATAATATATATGTAATAGAAGTGATTATGAGGTAAGGAATTTTGTATTTTTTCCTCTTGATTCATCATTGTTGGTGGAAAAGACTTGACGCTGTAAGTGGAAATATGTGTAAATGCATACAGCAAACAAAAGGAAAATGGCTGAAGGTATAGTAATGAAGTGTTAGTGTCGCATATATGTTGGAAGAAGAACTGTGAGAAATGTGACAAAATTTGTGGTTTGGTCATGTAGAAGGAATGGAGGACTCTAGGAGAGTAAGAAGGAGACTTCTAGAATGATATGAAAACCCAGAAAGGGTTAGGCTTCAATACATAGGTAGCATTTGAATGCATGCAAGATTGAGGTTAATGGCTCACACATACTGTGCTTGTAGGTGTTTTGACGCATGCTGATGACTCCTCTGAAAAGGTGTATGAAGTGGCTAATGTCGCGAGTCTTTTGAGCAGGGATACCATTCACGATTCCGCGATTTCAATATGAATGTGGCAGGGAACGTTATATTTTTTCGCCTTAGAACCACTCTTCCTAGGGACACACACACACACATATACTGTATATATGCATATTGTATACACATGCAATAATATATATATATAATATATATATATATATATATATATATATATATAATATATATATATACAATATAATATACAAAACTGGGTATGTCGTCGTTTCTAGAAATCTCAATTTAAGTATCCGGTTCCTCCTTATATACATACATATATATATATATTATATATTATATATATATATATATATATATATATATATATTTGAGCTACAAATGTAGTTTAATATCTAATTCACTCTACCTCAGAATATATTTTCATATATGTTTAACCAAAAGGGAATTTTTTAGGTGATCAGAGATTTGCCAGCTCACGGGCGCAAACCATCGACACCTTTCAAATTCAGGATGACAGTGAAGCCTTAACCCACCTGCCACCGAAAGAGGTGGCGGGGTGGGTTAAGTAAGGCTTCACTGTCGTCCTGGGTTTGAAGGTGTCGATGGTTCGCGCCCGTGAGCCGGCAAATCTCTTATCGCCTAAAAAATTCCCCTTCGGTTAAACATACATGAAAATATATTAATTCCGAGGGAGAGTGAATTAGATATTAATGGACATTTGTAGCTCGATATATGTATATGAATCACTGTAATGTGATATGACTTATATATATATATATATATATATATATATATATATATAATATATATATATATATATATATAATATATATATATAGAGAGAGAGAGAGAGACGAGAGAGAGAGAGAGAGAGAGAGAGAGCAGAGATGTTCTGCTCTTTGTATAATCCATCAATTCCTTTGCACTGGGCCTATTTATTCATTTAGCTAATTCGTCTGCTTGACTTAGGTCTTTTCTGAGGCCTCTGCATTTTATCTCATCTGGCGAAAACAACTTAAACTTCGTTTATCCATTCGTCATATCGTGCGTCTAAATAAGAATCAATGATCATTTCCCAGTGATCTAAACCTGTTTTCTCATTCAATCCTTTTCATGCGTCGCCCTTAGACCATAAAGACTATTCGTGCGAAAAATATCTACGTTGTCACTCTTGGCAGCAGAAGTAATCTAAAAATTCATTAACATCTGGTACGTTCCAGTCACCTAGACCTAAAGCAGAGTCCACCTAGCTTTGCAGCTAAGCCCTGACCACTGATTATGTCACGGCCATTTCCTGAAGCTTTTTTGCAATGGTCGTTTTGCCGAACTAAAATACGTTGTGCTGATTATCAAAAGGAAACGTTATATTCCCATGAAATACAATCATAATACACATCTCCCTTAAGAAATAAAAAAGGAAAGAAAGGAAAAGACAGCAACTTATGATTGAAGCCAGGAGTGCTCCGCGATGCTGCGATGTTGGTAAACGAGGTTCACCTAAATAGGGAGGTGACACAGGGAATGTCTGCGTTCGAATTGGTGCATTTGAATCACTGGACAATGATGGTTACCGTCTGATATTGTCAAGCGTGTTTATCATTCTAAATTTAAACACAAAGACTTTGTCAGAGTTATGCAGACTGGTATTTTATCTTGATTTCAGGAAATTTTATATTTTAAAAGTCATAAAATTGATTTCTTTGCAATCGTTTACACATTCGGAGGAATGACAAGCAGTGACTGCACTCTACAAAACCAGAATAACCCCATGTTTAACTTAAAGTTACAGTATGATATGCTATACGAGTCATATTCGATATAATTTGGTGAGAATTTTCTTTCTTCTTAAGGACATTATCTCCTTTCGAAATACCAGGATCATAAAAAATGACGTAGACCTATAATGTTTTATGTCTTTTTGTCAGTTTACGACGTTTGGATTATTGGCCTATCATATATTCAGCCACTTTATTGTGGATCTTGTTGCGGTTATTCTTCTTTTGTTGCTGCTGTTATGGTGCTTGTAGTGTCTTCGAACATTTTTCATATGGTAACCTAACATTCCCCCTTCGACAGCTAGCCATTCATTGGCGTGCACTGGGCGAGGCTTGGCTGCAAAGCGACGTTGACTCTATACTATAGTGTCTGTAGAGGCAGGAACCGGAACAAGATCACGTTAGTTTGTGAAGGTCACAGGATTCAGAACATGGCTATTAAAAGAAAGGTTTCATCTGAGAATGTAACAATTGTGGAGACCCAATAGCTTGCAAAATTCTCGCTCATAAGTATATATATAAAAAAATACAAAGAATTACTAAATATATCAAAGGCTAAGCTTTATGCAAATAAGCATCGCGTTTTATAAGATGTATAAAGAGAGAGAGAGAGAGAGAGAGAGAGAGAGAGAGAGAGAGAGAGAGAGAGAGAGAAGAGAAGACCAGTGAATTTTAAAATTACGGGTAGAACCAATAGCCTGCAAAATCAGTAACGTCATTCCTTGACTTGGCGAATTTTTCCGTAAAATAATAATAATAATAATAATAATAATAATAATAATAATAATAATAATAATAATACAGGTTTTATTGAAAATACTGGCTATTTCAGCCGCGTTCATTTTTGCACAGAAGTTTCTCTATTCTTATTACTGACTTTTCTTCTGTACTCAAGCCATATGGTGGATTCATGTAAAAAAAACGTGGTATTTTTCAAATTGAATATATTATACAAAATGCAGTACAAATTGGATCTTGAGTCTAACTCGACAGAATATATTAAATGACTCATTCTGGATTCCTCTTGCTCAGGGAGCAGAAAGAGAATCCAGAATGAGTCATTTAGTATCTTTTGTCGATTAGGGTCAAGATCCAATTTGTACTTAAGATTCAATTTGATAAATACCACATTTTTGACGTGAATCCCCCATATGGTGTTTTAATAGCTAACTTGAGTACAGGAGAAAAGTCAGTAATAAGAAGAATAGAGAAACTTCTATACAAAATAAACACGGCTGAAATAACCATTATTTCCAATAAAAACGATATTAATGAAGTTTTTTTTCCAGCACATAATAATAATAATAATAATAATAATAATAATAATAATAATAATAATAATAATAATAATAATAATAAATAATAATAATAATAATGTTCATGGACGACATCAAGCTGTATGGTAAGAGCATCAAGGAAATAGATACCCTAATCCAGACTGTAAGGATTGTATCTGGGGACATCAGGATGGAGTTTGGAATAGAAAAATGCGCCTTAGTCAACATACAAAAAGGCAAAGTAACGAGAACTGAAGGAATAAAAGCTACCAGATGGGAGCAACATCAAACACATAGATGAGACAGGATACAAATACCTGGAATAATGGAAGGAGGAGATATAAAACACCAAGAGATGAAGGACACGATCAGGAAAGACACGCGAATATATGCAGAGGACTCAAGGCGATACTCAAGTCAAAACTCAACGCCGGAAATATGATAAAAAGCCATAAACACATGGGCAGTGCCAGTAATCAGATACAGCGCAGGAATAGTGGAATGGACGAAGGCAGAACTCCGCAGCATTGATCAGAAAACCAGGAAACAAATGACAATACACAAAGCACTACACCCAAGAGCAAATACGGACAGACTATACATAACACGAAAGGAAGGAGGGAGAGGGACTACTAAGTATAGAGGACTGCGTCAACATCGAAAACAGAGCACTGGGGCAATATCTGAAAACCAGTGAAGACGAGTGGCTCAAGAGTGCATGGGAAGAAGGGACTAATAAAAGTAGACGAAGACCCAGAAATATACAGAGACAGGAGAAAGACAGAAAGAACAGAGGACTGGCACAACAAACCAATGCACGGACAATACATGAGACAGACTAAAGAACTAGCCAGCGATGACAATTGGCAATTGGCTACAGAGGGGAGCGGGGAGAGCTAAAGAAGGAAACTGAAGGAATGATAACAGCGGCCAGAAGATCAGGCCCTAAGAACCAGATATGTTCAAAGTACGATAGACGGAAATAACATCTCTCCCATATGTAGGAAGTGCAATACGAAAAATGAAACCATAAACCACATAGCAAGTGAATGCCCGGCACTTGCACAGAACCAGTACAAAAAGAGGCATGATTCAGTGGCAAAAGAACCCTCCACTGGAGCCTGTGCAAGAAACATCAGCTACCTTGCAGTAATAAGTGGTACGAGCACCAACCTGAGGGAGTGATAGAAAACGATCAGGCAAAGGTCCTCCTGGGTGGGACTTATGGTATCAGAACGGATAGGGTGTACGTGGCAAAAACCAGCCAGACGTGACGTTGATTGACAAAGTCAAGAAGGAAAGTATCACTCATTGATGTCGCAATACCATGGGACACCAGAGTTGAAGAGAAAGAGAGGGAAAAGATGGATAAGTATCAAGATCTGAAAATAGAAATAAGAAGGATATGGGATATGCCAGTGGAAATCGTACCCATAATCATAGGAGCACTAGGCACGATCCCAAGATCCCTGAAAAGGAATCTAGAAAAAACTAGAGCTGAAGTAGCTCCAGGACTGATGCAGAAGAAGTGTGTGATCCCTAGAAACGGCACACATAGTAAGAAAAGTGAGGACTCCTAAGGGGAGGCAGGATGCAACCCGGAACCCCACACTATAAATACCACCCAGTCGAATTGGAGGACTGTGATAGAGCAAAAAAAAAAAAAAAAAAAAAAAAAAAAAAAAAAAAAAATAATAATAATAATAATAATAACTATAATAACTTATTGGTGTTGGCGATACCAAGAATGGTCCAACCATGCACTCATTCATAAATCTAATTTCAGGCGCATGTGGATAATCGAGTTCCGTGTGAGAGAGAGAGACTATTTTCCCCGTACAGTATTGTTTCTAATTTCTCTCTATGATGTTGCCTGGTGTTCTAAACTCCCTCGTCAAGGCGCAGCTTCGCTACTACTGAACGTCTCTCACAATAACGCCCAGGAAAAAATGCTGATAAATCAATTCATTTAACACACTCTCTAAAACATAAAGTTCTTTGTTCTGGAAGTTCCCAGAGTACTATGACTGGCAGGTCTGCCATCATTCAAGGGGACATAACCGTTGGTGGTTCGCTTCTGGGAGTTGAACCAGAAATTTGAAATAGAATTCTTTCGCACTCTTCATTTTCATACCTATTCTCTCTTTTTGCAACATATGTGCGCTCTCTGCGTAAATACGCACAGTTTATATAGCAAATAATAAATATTATACACATATAGAAGTGTATGCTGAGATATGAAAGGCAAAGGTTGGTATAAAATTCAACGTTCAAAATTAAATGTTAGAAGCAGTAAGTCATATTACTTGACCTTCAGGTCCTCATTGGTCTTGTTGTTTGACTCCATTTTTCTCTCCTACAGTCACAGTGGTAGCTTGGCCAGAAAAGCTTGTAGTCTATTTACATGGCCAAAAATATCTGACAAGTAAGCTAAGCCACGAGTGAACTACCCTGTCAACCTGGTTTGAAAATGGACTTGAAAATGGACATTCTCTTAAAAAATGGGGGGAAACTTCTGTCAAAAGTTCAATCAAGTACTTAAAGATTTGTCCTCTGGAAAGCCAGTACACCTCTGTGTGGCAGAAAGCTCCAAATTCTGCTCCCATTTGTTGAAATCTCTTGAAAATGCGCATGATGGTTCCAAATCTCGACTTTGATGACGTTGACGACTTTCTCGCCAGTAGACAAGATTTCTTTCACGATTGTTGGCGGAGTCTTTGATGCTTGTGAGTCAATATAGAAAAAAAGGTGGTCCCGATGACCCGAGGAGAATCTTCCTTCTTCACCAAGGCAGTAAAACCAGATATGTCTACAAGCGTTGCAGGTTTTCCGCTACAAGGAAGTGCCATCTCCATATTTTCCAGAAGAGTGCAATGAATAGGTTACAGCTGCCAGGAGCTCCATCCACACTAAGAGAATTCTTGACTCAGGCAGTCTGCACCTACCAAATCGCTGCCTGGGTGTTTGCCCACGAAACTTATTCATTGCGGTATAAGATTAATCACGCATATTAAGAAACAATCCAGCGCATTTTTTTTTTATATACCAAAACATATCTGACAAGAAGATGAAAATGCAATACGTTAAATATAATTTTAGATTTAAAAAATTACATGAAAACCCTGAAAGCCCATTCGTGAACCCCTTCCATGTGTTGAGAGTTACTGAATGAAAGAACAACAAATTTTTAAAAAAGTTTATTCCGATTATTTGTTAGAAAAACACAGAGGTTTGTTTTTATCTCTTATATGAGTGCCTTAGATCTCCCGAATTACATATTAGGAATCCTCGATAAAAAGTCTCAGCCAAATCTTGTTCAAATTGTCGAGGTTCCCTCTTCCCGCTATAGCCATTGCCAGAAAATAATTAGTTTTTTCCTAAGTTTTATTTTAGCATAGAACTTGTGCCATCATTCTCGTTTGTGCTCCCAGAATCGGTGCGTTCTATTTGTTTAAGAAAGCGTCAGCATTCATAATCTGTTAAGGTGACATGCTGTGCTCAGGTATAAGATATCTTTCATCCCATCCACTGGCAGTGATGGATGTCGCTGCTCATATGTTGCAAAGGTACTTCATCCCAATTGAAGGTGCTTTGCAACGTTACTCACTCTCTTTTATCTTTTATTATTTTCTTCAACTGTTGCTTGCATTAACGTATTCAACTTGTCGATTTGTTTACCTTGAGTTGCTTCAATTTCTGTTCATATCATTGTGCTTCACTTTACTATGCAATTCTCTTTTATAACAAACAGTAATAATCCTACTGATATTTTCTTACGTTAAACCCTCGTCACAAAATGAAGGATCAACACGCTACAGAGAGAGAGAGAGAGAGAGAGAGAGAGAGAGAGAGAGAGAGAGAGAGAGAGAGATGCTTGGCGATTTCGAAAACACCCTAAATACCAAACAGAAGCCATATTAAAGGAACTTCTCGCCCTTCTACAAGCACAGTACGGTACCGCATTCCCTCCTTGTACAAATGTGTTTATTAATGGCAGTCTTCAACCTACGTTAACTTCTACAACCTGCATTTTTATTGTATTTTCGCTTCCTCGGGGAGTAAGCCTACAAACTACTTTGTTGTTGTTGGTTTTCTTGTTATGGGGGGGTAGGAAAGGTCTACGGAGGATCCTAAAAGGGTGAAAAAGGTGTTTTGCGTTGAGTTAAAGATACAGGAATTTTAGGATAGGATATCTATGATTTATTCATTAGAATGAAAATGTAAAAATAAGTAATGTTCATATTAAACAGCACATAAAAATTATTAATAAAAATTAAATATAGCGTCTTTATTTTAATTTTCGTTGATGAAACAAGGTTCTATTTGACAGAAGATTTTAGCGCGTTTGAATTTATTTGGTGTCCTGAATTTAGGCTAAGTTTCTGTTCGATTATTTTGTGTTTCCACTTACAAATGAGAATATACGATCGTGTTTAATTTGTGTCCTTTTTCTTTGATCCCTGTTGTTAGTATAAGTTTTACTAAGTATGAGTATCAGTTATGAAGAACACTTCACGTTAAGTTAGGAACATAATGTTTAAAATTATGCGTGATGGGAAAATCTTGCACATGCCCCGAGTAAGCTGGAGGTCGCATCACGCCCTGTTACTTCTCTCATTAATTTTATCAATGAATAATCAGTAAACAAAACAACGTAAACCCCACTCACTGAGTCTAGGTTCAATCAAATGGGAGGAATGCACTTTATCTGAATATAAGGATTACCTCTAATATCATATATATCTCATTTTTATAAGATTAAGACATACTGTAGTGGACTGACAAATCCTTTCTCCTAGATACAAACTACTAAGCAAGTTACGATGTCATACGGGACCCTGTACCTACATGCATACATTCCGTACAGAGTGTGAGTACCAATATTAAATTAGATACAGCTGGCAAGAAAGAATCGAGTCCTCTTATTCAGTCTGCGTGATCTCTCAGCGACGAGTAATGCGTCGTCTGATGCATAAACACTCCAAGAACTGCAATATTCTTCAAGAAAGCCTGAAATATATAAAGAAATATTTCGTTCCACGAGACTCATAGACTTTATACCAAGGAACTGTCATCAGGCATCAACAATGCTGAATTTCCTGTCACGCTGTTCACTAGTTTAGTCCTCATCATGACCGGACCAAATCCTGACATTCAACTTATGACAGAGAGAGAGAGAGAGAGAGAGAGAGAGAGAGAGAGAGAGAGAGATGGTGTGCAATTCCCTTGCCTATGGTCTATCTATCTAGAGTATAATCTCACCTTGCCACAACCTACTTCCCAAAGTAGGAGACAGAAACCTAATCCTCTATCGACATTGCGCATCACAGGCAGGCTGTACTTACGCCTCCATGAATGAAAATGTACTTATAATTAAACGTACAATACATAATATACGCCCTCTGTATATTTTTTTCTTCATTCCTCAAAACTTCGCATCTGCGATGTGATGTGATGTGTGTGTGTATTTTATATATACACATATATATGATATAAATAAAGAAACATATATATATATATATATATATATATATATATACACATACACACACACACACATATATATATATATATATATATATATATATATATATATATATATATATATATATATATATATACGTATATATATATAATAAAACTGATCAGATGTAGAGTGAATGTTTTGCGGTGGTTTTGTCATGTGGAGTAAATGAAGGAGTTCATGTTGATACAAAAAAATAAGTTTTGAATCTGAAGGTTTATGGAGCAGCTAATGTTAAAAAAAGCTGTATGCACAGGGTTTTACCTTCATAAGGGAAGCACACACACACACACACCTAGACTCTATATATATGTGTGTGTGTTTGTGTGCGCATAAACAATATTGTAAACAATTGCGCTCAAGATAACGTCTCAATGGCGAAGAAAAATGACCAGACTAAAAGCTGTAATGAAGAGATGGGCAGAGCAACAGTTCTCGTGAAAGACAGAGGCACAAGAGACGATGAAGGACGTTTCTCTAAGAACTGAAGGCAGACGGCTGGCAGACAGCCAAAGGCTACCTACCGGTTGCTAGGAATCCAGTGGCAGATTCCATAATAGTGAGATGATACGCCTGGAAGCACGGCATTGCCCTGATGCTTCGAGCTTTCATAAAAACGAAAGGAAATGTAATAGATAGATAAGGGGAGAACTAATATAATATATATATATATATATATATATATATATATATATATATATATATATATATATAATATATATAAATATATGCGTGTGTTAATGTGTAAGTAGCTGGATTTTCCTAAGTACGTTGCGGTGAGTGTTTACATTTACTCATAAACAGACACTGAATACGTATAGGGTATGTTTATATATCCCAAATGATTCAGGAATCAATAAGCATATTGTCCAGTACAGGAACATCTGTGACTCCCGACGTATGACTGGCTGTTCTATCAGAGAAAAACAAGCACTTATATATACATGAGGCTCACGTCGCGTACGTGAGGTACGTGGTGCATAAAGGCCAAAATACATGAGAAGCAATTGGTTTATGTCTAGAATTCTTGATGCATGATATACAACACGCGTAATTATATATACCCGTGTTTATATACACATACATACATGCAAATACAAACTTTCATACAAATATAAACACATATATAATTCGGATGTTTTTATAATTATATTGAAATTTTTAATTTATGATATCAAACGTACATAATACTGGCAATTTCTACTAGGCTGGGTTTATTTTAACAAAATAGCGTCGCAAGATACCATACTGATCTAATAAAACTAACACAAACTAGAGTTTCATTAATCAAGAATACTGCAAATAACCACAGACGCCGCATTCCTTACTTAATTTTGAAACTCTTTACTTTCGAAATTCACATCGGTAAGCAAGCAAGGGGTCCTCTTCAGTAATGATCTCGTAGTCCAGCATATGTTTATCGTTGCTATTACGAAGCATATGTTAATGGGCCTTGACTCATGCGCATCTCAGTGAATGATTGTCAGTTATACGCCCTGGTATTGGAAGCTATTTGGAAGGGTCGACTTCTCTCTGGTACCATGGTGTTTTTACTCAACCATTTATCTTGTCCTACATTCTATGGGGAGGACTGAATGTTTGTCACTACGCTGTTCAATCCCTTACAAACTGAATATACACGGACAGACGGGAGGCTTGGCCAAAGTGGATTCCCTTGAAATTCAACACCAGTTTGCATTAACCAAAGTAATTTCGATGACATGCCTTAAGAATGAATATAATGCATGATCGTTTTATTGGTGATGGATAGAACACTGAATCTTATTACTATTCTTCATGAACTATTGATGTGAGTGTCATTATCTCTTTAATCTTCTTGGATTTTTGTCAAGATAACAGAATACTGTATTTGACTTCTCTAAGTGCAAATGTTTTGTTTTGTCGCGCGTCTTCTACAGCTCATTTTCTTTAACCTCGCAAGGATTTTTGTTTTGTTTTTTCCGAGAAAAACTTTTTCTATGCGAATTTTTATCGCTTCAAATCAAACACGCCACGACTGCTTTCTAAATTTATAAAATTCTTAATTTGTTCTGTCAACATTGTTTATCTTGCGTGGTTTCCCCTCTTCTTGCAACTGGTAGTTTTGTTTATAACAGCCTGCAAATGGCTATCAGGTCGATACGAATGACGAGTCTGGATGCACGATAATCTCGTGATCCTTGTACAACAGATTAGGCAACTACTAAACCAGAAAGGCGTACGCCTTGAGGGCTCACATGAAGTGCTATGATAGTAAATAGGCTTGTTTCACTTATATCTTACATTCTTCGTAGTCAGTGCCTAATAATAATGCGGCTGGAAGCACTAGAGTGCATAAAACAGGTATGATGAAACTGTTACGCCAAACTGACACATATGCATATAAATGGGTAGTTCAGCCGACATGGCGGCAGTTCAGTGAGACTGGGTGGGTGAACAACGAGAACCAGTTGTATACTTGCCCGTCACTTGACTTCTCCCTTCCATTAGCCAGTGGCCATTCAGTTTCAATCTACTGAAGTTTTAAGCCATAAGCTATGTCTTCGGTATTCAGGAGTCTAAAATTGAAAATGGAAGCGTAAGGGCGCCGCCGCGGACTCTTCTATGGATTAAGTGAATTTGAGGCATAGTAGGTTCTCTGACCCTCTCCCTGCTCCTCCTCCACAATAAACAGTGAAAAGCGGGATCATGAGAAAGCATGCAGAATTAAACTTTATTTTAAGCTACAACGTAAAATTTGTCGGACAAGTATATACTATGCAGGGTAGTGACTAAAGAAGAACCTGGCTTCGCATGAAACAAAATATGGTACAGATTATTTTACAACAGTTTCAACTTATTCTATATCTACAGTATTAAAGATGGATTTGGCATGGAAATAATAATTAAACTCTGTCTCTGAACATTTTGTGGAGAAATTCACCATATCTGAGATATAAATGTATATATAATCACCAACCTTAACAAATTTCTAATTGTTATTGTTTAACACTGCCACAGTCTGTACTCTGATGAGTTTTTTTTAATTGCATTGTGGTTCTGATGCAAGTTTTTTCCTTTACAATTGCATAGAGATCGAATCACTTTCCGATGACGGCGACGACGACGACCTTGGTAATGTAGGGGAGCCACAACCATCTTGTTATGGATATAAACCATCAAAACGTTTTTGTCCATCCAATTAAGGTAAATTTACAATTTTCTTTTAAAGTGACATCAGGAAGCATACAAAATAATTTAATGATAGGGTCGGCCAAGAATTAATATATTGCATTGCAGGGACAAAACGCTTAAATAAAAACACACAAGGGAGGAATAAAACCAGAAAGGGAACCATTTCAAAGACAAATACCATGGCCACCTACTACAACTACCTCTACTATTGCGGGTTCATTAAACTATTTGTATGAGGTGCAGAGCTTTATTTGCTTTGTGCCTAATTGCTAACCTCCTGTGACTGCTGCGGCTAGTGCGTGCAGCGCAACATTACCGCTTGCCAGTACATACGAGCTTGCCAAGAATCTTCAAAATTGCGGATAAGGCTACGTTGACCTTACTATGGCTTGGTAGGTATGCTGTGACTGTTTTACCTCTTTTTATTCATTAATTCATATCATTTTGTGTCAATGGTGATTTAACCCCTAAACCCCGCATTCGCATAGGGTCCCCAACCTTGTTGTATGTAGTAAAGGTGTATGATAACTCAAAAACAACTCATTTCCCCAATGTATTACTATCATAATCCTTCAAAATACATTAAAACTTAAATGAAAATACATAATTACTTTAGAAAAACGGAGTTGGAACTGTTATAAAAATTTACCCAAAATATTCATATGTTCGTTGGTACAACTGATCTAGTAATTTATGCACACTTCAAATATCTGTTAAATGAACTGATTGTACATTAAGTTTCATATATGAAGCCCCTGGGTTCGGCTGGATATTGCTCTGCTGAGGTAAATCTTTACCTTCATCACTCGCACACGGTCAGGGTCAGGTATTTCGTGACAAGTCCAAGAGCAACATTTGGCAAACTGCCTAATAAAATAGCATTAGGGTAAAACAGGGGGTGGGGGTGATGGTTCACAAGCAGCTTCGCACCACCTCTCAGAGGTAAAGACTACGACACCTGAGGTGTCTCATGTTTTCGCAACTGTAGGTGTTGTAGGAGTTCAATAGTTGTAGGGGTGCAGCTGCATCTTTTCCTGATTGTATTTTCTGCTACAACATTGTATTCCAAGATGCAGGCTTTCTGAATAATGACTCTTTTGGGAAATCAATATTTCACTCGTTTCCACAAAGTTAGTATCAGGAGAGCTGTCATACAGAGCCCCCCACCCACCCCCAAGCAACTTTTCCACCATAACACGCTATCTTGAAGGCTGACGAATTTGCTTTTGCTTTATTTCGTAAGCATTCGAGCTGTTTTGTAAATTAGCCTGCTTCGAGAATACCCAAACAAAAAATGTCACAGAAAAACATTCCATGACTAAAATCTTATTTTGTTTAAGTGAAACTGTAGACGGTATTTCAGTGCTCTACTTATGCCATGGGCTACAAAATGTTTTAGGTGAAGTTAGGCACTCTCAGTTATTCCCATTACTTGAACTGGAATAAACAGGAAGTCGATAGTTCGACTTGTACTAAAGGTGTTTGTTGCTTCAAACGGGGATTCGGCGGGATCAGTTTCATGTAAGAGAAAAAAAATTAAGTTAAAAAAAATTGTCATTAAGTTCTGCTCCTGTCATTTCGTTTGCACACCGCTGCATTCTCCAACGACATTTATCACGTAATTATAGCTTTCCACAAAACGATTAACAAGAGAAATAATGTTTTCGAAATATTTGATCAATTATGCGACTTTTTACATTTTTTTTCTAGTGTAACTAGAAAGCCTGAAAATTCTTTCCTTTAATATTGCTCTGTACTTTTGCAAAAGAAACATTACATGTTCAACACGACAAGAATCTCTTAAGGTGTCACAGCTACCGCAAAGCACTTGACTACCTTTTCCAAGCAAACTGTAATTTTTGCGCACAAGATTCTCGCACTGCAATGAATCCATCTTGTGAGTCAAGATACACGATCCCAAAGACTGTTCCCACTGAAATATAATTCGGTAGCTCATGAACATCTCCATTGTTTCATCTCCAAAGGCGTGATATTAAACAATCACAGCCAGTGTGTGTTCATAATAAAACAAAAAACTTAATTCCCAGAAAAATGTATTCTTGACGATCTCTTTTAGCAGTAACCTACTTCTGCAATTGAATTTCGTTTAAATCTTTGTTCGGTTATTGCTATCAATAACGCGGTGATCAAAAAAAATTTATAAAGAAAGAATACCTTATAAAATAAATACATATAAATACACATACATACACATACATATATGTTATAAGGAACTTTCTTTAAAAACTTTTACAATAATTGTTATTATAGCAATAACAGTATATATCTACACAGACACAGACACACAGATACACACACGCACACACACACACACACACACATATATATATATATATATATATATATATATATATATAATATATATATACACATAAATGCAGATACATAGATAGACATCACAGTGATAGAAACAACTGAAGCCTATCAGTCTATCGTAATCAAAATTGTTGATTTTCTACATTGGATGTACGTTGAAATACCATGAATTTCGGTTTACTTCTCAATTTTCAGTTGAAAACATTATTGAAGTAGACAAAGTATAATGCTTCCCTGAGTTTTTCAAAACAAAGGCATTCGTAAGATTGATAGAGAGAGAGGGGAGAGAAGGGGTGGAGAGAGAGAGGGGAGATAGAGAGAGAGAGAGAGAGAGAGAGAATAGTAAGTAAAAGTTGTTTTACGACAGTCATTGAGAAACAATAGACCGGATTGTATAACGTTTCCTAGATATTTCAGTCTGAAACTTGTCCCAGTTATTGTTTCTTATGAGTGGCCTTCGTCATAGTCCTTTATCTATAATTTCGATCAACGGCGACTTTCTTGAGGATGAGGATTTCAGCAGTTTCCCCTTTTTTTGCATCCTACAGGTAGTAAGCTAAACTGACGCAGTTTATCTAATGTGAAAGAAAAATGTTCTCTTTCACCAAGCTGCTCGTTTATCTTTCTTTCATGTTAAAATGGTCTTTTCATATTAGCGAAAGGAAAAGAACAATGAATGTTAAGACATCATTTTCATTTGGCCATTTGAGGGTTCCGTGATGATGGAGGCCTGGCTGCACCTTCCTCTTATAGGCCTGGTTCTAGTTCCATTTCCATCTTCCTATCGTGAAAACGGATGACAAAAATATAGACACATTGAACAAAACATATTGATAATAGATTGACGAAAAGGAGTACAAACCTGCCTTCCAATCTTCGTATATTACCTTTTTACTCTTCTGTTTTCCCTCTACAACATGAACAATAATACAATTGAAAGATATACCAAGTGCCGATAACCTTTTCTGTGTAAATGCGACAAAGATCAAGCAGAATTTAAAACAATTTATGTATTAACAAGATTACAGGGAAGTCTTTGTAACGGCTCCGATCTGTATCAATAGGAAGATGTCTGGGTCATCAAGATGGCCGATAACGCCATTTTCTATGAAGATTTTATTGCATATAGAAAATGGAACAAGATGAGAGACTAAATTGATTCCTGTGTAGGAGTCAGTGGTTTGATATTTAGGACCTAAGAAGTGGTTACCATAACGTTTCTTGCATATTCATTCTATGCAAAATACTAATATGGTTTTGTGGCATTATATCACAAGTGGTATTTGTTCTTATTAAAGATAACGGACTTTTGAAGCTGGCATTACAAAGGAGCACTTCAGAGAGAGAGAGAGAGAGAGAGAGAGAGAGAGAGAGAGAGAGAGAGAGAGAGAGAGAGAGAGAGAGAATTTTATTCAAGTGTTCCAAATAAATATCATCTGTTATTTCTTTTGGTTTCTGTATCAAAATATGTATCTTTCACTGTAAATATATTGATACAAAGGAATCATCTCAGCAACATTATTATAACTACCAAACTGGCCATCTACGATGGGTGATAAAATACGGGTGCAGAAGTGAAAAATTTATATGTACTATTTGTTCAGCAATATTAAAATAAGGGCGATTTTTATACATACCTACTACAGAACCTCTTTGTACACAATATTATCAGTTTGTCCACAACTCAATTTCAAGTTGGCAGAGTAAGTTGCTCTGCTCATCGCCACATACAGTTGGCCATGCGTGAACATGGGTGACGGCAGAAACACACCAACACAATCCAAAGTCTGGCCCTGCGACTTGTTTGCAGTGAATGAGAAGGCCAGGTTGATGGGAAACTGCCTGCGCCGTAACTGGAACGGAAACTGGTTGTCCGAAGGCATCAGAGGAATCCGGGGGATGAACAGACGTTTGCCAGTGTGAGGGCCCATTGCTATCACTGCTTTGATGACATGGGAGTTTAACTCTATAACGGTGTACCTCGTTCCGTTGCAATGTCCATTGGCAGGATCGAAATTCCGAAGCAACATTACCGGGCAGTACTTCTTCAACGTTATTTTGTGCACTGGCAGTCCCGATGGATTTAAGTTATTCAAAAAATCTTGCGGATAATGATGATAGTTTTCATCTTCTATTATGTCCGACCTGAAATATTCGCGACTTTCTCCAGGGAAGTTGTACAGAAATTATGTATGAAAATTCGTAAAGTAACAAAGTCTACGGGAATAACCAGCCTCGTCTCACGACCAGAAACAGCTCCGTTTCAGAGAATCCCTTCTCACCCCCACCCCCTACAAAGGAGGGGGGTAGGTTGGATGAAACCCCATTACAAACCATCTAAGGGGTCCCCAACGTAACCCCGCCAAGTTTCATGCCCATCTGACCAGCCGTTTGGCCGTGATTGAATGACAGACAGACAGACAGACAGACATTACGCCCATTATAGTATGATGTAATATTAACATAATGGTAAATAAGTGGTATTAAAGTTATGATGATAATAATAATAGAGAAGCTGTTATTATAATCATTATTTCACTTGTCCCAAAATACAGATGCATAAGATACCGACAGTAAGTAAAATGTGCAATATAAGATAAACTGTTTAATTGGATAGAGCAATCGCCACCAAACTATTAGCTTTATTTGTTCAAGATCATGAAACTGGATTGTTAAGGAAACTCAGCCTAACTGATACCAAACTTCGAAGGAGGAAAGCTTAAGGTTTGTTACTTGAGAGACTATAGACATGAGCTCAAAGCCTTGCAAGACTTATAATTCGGCTCAAGTTAATCTGCATTCTTCAATTAGGGGTTCTTTAAACCGATCATAAATTTCTACTTCTCCCTCCCAGGGGCTGTGGAGAAGAAACAAACCGGTCCGGGACAATGCCAACTTAATTTACAATCTACCGTCACTTGAGGGGCCAATACCAGATTTTTTTGTCTTTGTTTTCTACATTGTATCATTTACTTTCGTCAGTGAGCCTGGGCTAGATATTGGGCATTTGTATAATTCCTTTACATCAGCGGTTCCCAATTACTTTTGGTCATTACCCCACTTTTTCCAAAATCCTGGCTAGCAGCAAGCTCGTTACTCCCACACCATATCTATTATTTTGTACATGATTAATGTAAAACAAACTCTTTTAGTTGTTTGAACCTTCCTTTATATTCAATTATTGAAACAAATATATCAAGAAGTACTATTACTTCTGTTGAAAAAAATGCATACATATAATAAGGTTGAAAATATATAATTGAAAGAGAAAATATATACTTGAAATAATGTTCATCAGGGTGAAAAATGACAAATAAATCAATAAATACTTCTGCTGGAAATAAATAAAATAATTTTATGTAAATAATCACACCTTCAGTTGAAAATAAGTGGAAAAAATATATATATGTACTTATAAAAAATCTTTTATATATATATAGATCTATAATATAGTATAACATATATATATACATAATACATAATAATAATACAATATACTAATTATACAATATATAATATATATATATATATAATATATACACATAC